>NC_134405.1:98248401-98595901 GCF_038048845.1 Mixophyes fleayi | reverse complement strand
TCATGTATTTGTTGTGATAGGCACATTTTCTGGATGTCACATAAGATGCAGCTTAGTTGTTCTTAGCCTATGGGTATGGACCCAAAACACAGATACTTATCTCTTTTAGATGGGGTTTCCATGATCAGCTTTTGGTTAACTTGCTTTTGGTTTATGTACTACCAACTAGTAAACTAATTTTTAATTATATTTTACTATTATTTTGTACAGTTCCCTATTCATTATATTTATAACAATAATATATGTAAATGAGTAAAGTCAATAAAGCAAGTACACTATGCCTGGTTCACAGTTGCAAACAATACAAAACCTTGATAGGGAAAATAAACATTATAACAATATAAGCAATCTGTGTTTTGGATTCAGACTGGTTTCCTGCACTGAAAGGTGCTGAGTGTGTACATGAACACTGTTAGAGATGTAGTTAAGCTTATTAACGCTTAATTTAGCCAGGATAAGAATACAGCCATCAGCCATGAAATGACAATAGGATCACCGGATGTAAGAACACGGACAAAAATATAATTACAAATCCCTGTCCAATAAGGTGCAGTACATCCAACATCACTGTGTCATGTAGGGTATGATGGCTTGGGGTTACACGTCACCCTACTAACAAAACTAGAAATATTAACACTTTTTAGATATATTTTCTAACACCCTTAAATATTCTCTGGGCTGAGACTTATATCCTGAAGGACTTTCTTCCATCCTGAGCACTGAAGTTTATAGGAGGGAAAAAGTGTATTGAATGGGGCACCTGGTTGGATGGACCGAGCTCCTATCTAATCAGGAGTCTCATTCAGGTCATAATGCTTGTCCTATACAGTTAGAATTTCTTGCATGATTGCAGTTTTAAGTGGTAGCTATTGTGGTAATGGTGGTCCTACATAGGGCTGCAACTAGGGCTGTACAATAGGGGGCGACCACCCAGGGCACAAAGCTGAACGGGGGCGCAGTTTATGGATATTTTAGGTTAAGTTGGTTAAAACTAAGGGGTAGGGGGTGGCATTTATCTTTCTCACACCAGGAGCTAACATTTTAAGTTACGGTTCTGGTCCTACATGGGGGCACTAATAGTACTGAGGGAGTTTGTATCTTCATTGTAACACTCACCAACAATGAATCCCCAAAGAACTTTTGGGACAAGTCTCTGGACATCCGACACCAAGACCAAAGCATTAGCCAACCTCTACATGTAATCCACAAACTCCACATAGTGCTCTATGGCAGTAAACAGCTAATTTATGTTTTGGGGAGGCAGGAATGATGAGCACCCTTTTACCAACGACTGAAAGTCCCGATCAGAATACCAAGTCATGTGTACACACTATACACGTTTTTCACGATTGACGTCAGATCTGTGTTCTTCATCTGTCATAACCAACGGCTGAAAAGATCTTGACTCTGTAAACTCTATGGAGATCTGCTTACACTGCTGCTCCTGTGTGCATATACACTTCAGAATTTGCCCGATATCTTACCATTGGTTATACAGATTTTTAGTCCGGTTATAAAATCATATGAAACTATACGATGTGCTTTGGAACAATAAAACATGATTGTGGGAGCGTACACACTAATGCAATATCAGATCTAACAGTCGTTTAATATGTGATTGACACGATGATACGGTGGAAAAACCTGTAGTGTGTACCCAGCTTAAGCCTGCCCTCCTCCATACTGTCACAGTGTATTTCCTCACACCCATGTGTAGGGTTTCCATGTTTTGTTTTCTTTCTTTTCCACCTCAAATCTTTAATGTTTTGGGGATAAAGTTCATTGTCATGGCAGAGGGACTTTGAAATTAATTGCAATTCATCTGATCACTCTTCATGACATTCTGGAGTATATGCAAATTGCCATCATAAAAACGGAGGCAGCAGACTTTGTGAAAAATAACATTTGTGTCATTCTCAAAACTTTTGACCATGACTGTATACTTGCCAACATAGACTTGCATACCACCCAACATTTAAGCTTTGTCACGATGGCTGTGGCGAGGTCACTCTGAAATGTCTAGCATTTCTGAAGCACTAGGCCGGCCCAATGCCACCCTGTTCCTGAGACACCTCTCCATTGCTGCCCACACACCTTCAGAAAGCTGGAGGACTCCTGGACACAGTAGGAGAGTCATTGTATGACTTAATAAGAGAAACACTTCCCCCCTTACATGGCCACCTGCTGGGACGTACTAAAAGGAATGACAGCTTCAGTCTGCTAAAAGGAATGCCAATAGACTTCTATGATAGAAAAATTTAATTTTATGTATATTTTAAAAACTCATACTTTTCAAATATATCTTTCACCCACTTATTGCTAAGGTACTTGGTCATGTTTTACATGTGGAATGACGGACGATTACTATGGAATGACAGCTGTTTTCTACGCCATGTCAATGCAGAAATGCCAAAACAATTGCTTTGCTGTCATGGAAAACACCCCTATTTCTCACACATCCCCTAATCCCTTTGCATATGCGTTCCCCCATACCTGTACCCCACCACACAAGTCCCATAATGTGGAATGACGGAAGATTACTGTGGAATGATAGCTGTTTTATACGCCATGTCAATGCAGAAATATCAGTAAAAACTTGCATTTCTCCCAAAAAACACCCCTATTTCTCCCACATCCCCTAATCCCACACACTAATCCCTTTGCATATGAGCTGCCCCACACCTATACTACACCACACAAGTCTCATAACATGGAATGACGGACGACTAATGTGGAATGACAGCTGTTTTATACGCCATGTCAATGCAGAAGTATCAGTAAAAACTTGCATTTCTCCCAAAAAACACCCCTATTTCTCCCACATCCCCTAATCCCACACACTAATCCCTTTGCATATGAGCTTCCCCACACCTATACTCCACCACACATGTCTCATAACGTGGAATGACGGACGATTACTGTGGAATGATAGCTGTTTTATACGCCATGTCAATGCAGAAATGTCAATACATTTGCATTGCTGTCATGGAAAACACTCCTATTTCTCCCACATCCCCTAATCCCACACACTAATCCCTTTGCATATGCGCTGCCCCACACCTATACTCCACCACACAAGTCTCATAACGTGGAATGACAGCTGTTTTATACGCCATGTCATTGCAGAAATATCAGTAAAAACTTGCATTTTTCACAAAAATACACCCCTATTTCTCCTACATACCCTAATCCCACACACTAATCCCTTTGCAAATGCGTTCCCCCACACCTGTACCCCACCACACATGTCTCATAACTTGGAATGACGGTAGATTACTGTGGAATGACAGCTTTTTTATACGCCATGTCAATGAAGAAATTTCAGTAAAAGCTTGCATTTCTCCCTAAAAACACCCCTATTGACATGGCGTATAAAACAGCTATCATTCCACAGTAATAGTCCGTCATTCCACGTTATGAGACTTGTGTGGTGGGGCACAGCTGTGGGGGAGTGCCTTTACAAAGGGATTATTGTGTGGGATTAGGGGATGTGGGAGAAATAGGGGTGTTTTATTGGGAGAAATGCAAGTTTTTACTGATATTTCTGCATTGACATGAAGTATAAAACTGCTGTCATTCCACAGTAATCTTCTGTCATACCACGTTATGAGTCTTGTGTGGTGGAGTATAGGTGTGGGGGAGCGTATATGCAAAGGGATTAGTGTGTGGGATTAGGGGATGTTGCAGAAATAAGGGTGTTTTTTGGGAGAAATGCAAGTTTTTACTGATATTTATGCATTAACATGGCGTATAAAACAGCTGTCATTCCACAGTAATCTTCCATCATTCCACTTTATGGGACTTGTGTGGTGGGGTACAGGTGTGGGGGAACACATATGCAAAGGGATTAGTGTGTGGGATTAGGGGATGTGTGAGAAATAGGGGTGTTTTCCATGACAGCAAAGCAATTGTTTTGGCATTTCTGCATTGACATGGCGTATAAAACAGCTGTCATTCCACAGTAATCTTCCATCATTCCACGTTATGAGACATGTGTGGTGGGCTACAGGTGTGGGGGAACGCATATGCAAAGGGATTAGTGTGTGGGATTAGGGGATGTGGGAGAAATAGGGGTGTTTTATTGGGAGAAATGCAAGTTTTTACTGATATTTCTTCATTGACATGGCGTAGAAAACAGCTGTCATTCCATAGTAATTGTCCGTCATTCCACATGTAAAACATGACCAGTACCGTAGCAATAAGTGGATGAAAGATATATTTGAAAAGTATAAGTTTTTAAAATATACATAAAATTTCATTTTTCTATCATAGAAGTCTATTGGCATTCTTTTTAGCAGACTGAAGCTGTCATTCCTTTTAGTACGTCCCCCACCTGCTGCAGGAAAGACATATATATGGTGGAGTTACATGCATGTACGTTATTCACTGCAGTAATGCACAGCCTTTATTATATTTAAATGCCAAATATTGGCTTTAATTGCTATTTAAAATGCCCTTTAACGTCAACTAATTCAGCCCTGGTGATTACAATTGGCGAATGTGAGATGTACAGAGGTAGACATTTATCACATCGTGAAAGGCGTCAGGCAACCCCAGTCTCTAGGAGACTATTTTTACTCCTAGATGCTCCATGTTACCAAACTCCAACATGGCCGCTGCAGCTTCACGTCCCGGCCGTAAGACAGGCAGTGATGTCACAGGACGGCGCTAGCTGCCGGATGTACGGATCCATGCTCTACTCACTTGTCGTACGGTGTAGATAGGAAACATGGCTGCGGAAGGGGATGTGGAACTGGAGCTGGAGACGGAGGAGAACTGCAGCGAGCGGCCGGCGGATAAGCCCCGCAAACATGACAGCGGGGCGGCGGATCTGGAGAGGGTGACGGACTATGCGGAGGAGAAGGAGATCCAGAGCTCCAACCTGGAGACGGTGAGAGGCTGGTAGTGATGAGCCGCAGGGGGAGGAGGGTGCCAGACCTGGGCATCTGTATGAGACTGGGGAAGAAGCTGGAGACCACAAGGGTTTTATGTCTAAGTGGGATTGTGTGTAATGTGTATGTGAAATGCAGTTTGCTGGTGCCAGGGAATATGGGCACTGTAAGATGTAGATAGAGGACTGATGGTTGTGGGTGGCATGTGTAGGCTCCCAGAGGAAGAGATTCTCCTGTGAGGTCGTGGACAGGCACCAGTGTTTATATGGATTAGATTACAAAGTATGGACCACAGGTCACCTAAGTCTGCTTTAAGGTGGCACCACTTCTCGAAGTTTGTAACTATATCATAAGCGCTATAACATTATTATATTTTTTTCAAATTTAGGCCATGTCAGTTATTGGAGACAGGAGGTCAAGAGAACAGAAAGCAAAACAAGAAAGGTGAGTTTGATCTTACTATGGCAACTACATTTCTTTTTAAAATATAAACAATTGCAGTCCATGGGCAATTTTTTGTTTTCAATATGGAATTTTCATTATTCACAATAAAATGTAAGTGCACACTAATTAAAGGTAGCTTTGAAATTAATTTTATTCTGCTATCAACAATACCAAACTATCATCATCATTTATATAGCACCAGCATATCCTATAGCGCTTTACAAATGGAAACAAACATGGTAATAAAATAATACTTAGTATTATAGACCGACGAGAGGTAAGAGGGTCCTGCTTGCAAGCTTACAATCTATAGGATATGACGTTAAGTGCTACATATTGCATATTAGTCTAGCCAGACTGCAGAGGTAAACGTTGGTGCAGCCCAAAAAAGTCCTGTATCTGGAATGGAAGCAGGTAATTAGTGTAGACGAGAGACACATAATGGAGGTTTCGAGTTGTGAGATATTTTGAGACAAGTGAAGAGATGCATCACTCTCAGTGGAGTGTTGAGAATGAAAATCTGACTTTAGAGGGTCCAATAGGTTGTGTGAGGGAAATGTAGACAATTCTCTTAAAAAGCTTATTTTTCAGAATAGGAGAGATTACTGTGTGCTTGAACAGACAGGGATCTACTGATTTGTGAGGGCATAGGATCAAGAGGACAAGTAGTAGCGTAGGAAGATGAGAAGAGTGTGGGATCAAATAAAGAAAGGGTGTAGGGAAGGAATTGAACTGGTTGTTGAGGAAGAAAATAACATTTCTCTAAGGGGTGTGAGGGAAAATGAGCAGGGATTTCTGTCAAATCGTTTCAGAGACACCTTGTGGCTAATTGAATCCCCGACCCACGTAGAATGATGTTTCAGGAAAATAATTTCCCTTTCTCAAGGACGTTGTCTCACACTGTTTGAGAAACGAAGATTTATGGTGTATATCATTCTAATGTTATTGCTTGTCTTGGTATATGGCAATTAGCCAAGGCACACCAGTCGTTTCCCTTTGTGGCATGCACCCTTCGTTTTCTTGAGGTATAGATCAAAGTTATAAGATGTGACTGATGACTGAAGGGCCTGTATTATGTGTGTCTTGTTTTCAAGGTGCTAGCATTTTAGGGCTTATGCACAGATACTCTTTGTCCATGCGGCTAACTGCTAATAGGTTTATTGAGGTGTTAACTGTACACATGAGCATTCACAGTGAACGCCTGATGTACATGTATAGAGTATCTTATTTCCCATACATTCACCTGTCAACACTTTTAAAAACTTGTATGTTTCTACTACACAGGGTTCAATGAAGGCTATTTGTGGTGGCGGGTAAGCATGATGAATGCAGTCAGACCAAATTTAGCATGGGGAAATAGAAATGTGTATGAGTCCTTATAAAAGTTATTAAATACAGTAGTATCTATTTCATGTAAATATCTATCCAAAGATAGGCGACCTGTGGATGCTGCTCTAATTACGAGAAAGCCGATGATCACCATGCCTCATGTAATAACTGAAATAAATTCTTTCTGTTTTCAGAGAAAAGGAGCTGGCAAAAGTTACAATCAAGAGGGAAGACGTGGAGCTTATTGTGAGTGTGAATTTGGGTTTGGTGATGACCATAACTGCCTGCGACTATAAAAAAAAATCTTAATATTTGTCTAATGCAAGATTAAAATTTAAAACAAATGTATACAAATAAAAAGAAAGTCTTCAGCATAATGAAGATAACATTTCACAATTAAATAAGAACTTAAAATTGTGTGTGTGTAATGTTGGGTAAGTTATGATAAAATAGATTTGTGCTTACCTGTATGAGACGTTAATGCAGGTCTGTTTCAAACACACAGCGTTGCTATTGATATATTTTCCCCATAAACTCGTCATGCATTCAATGTACTTCTAGCTTTGTATTTTATCATAATTTAATAAACTCCACCCAAAACAAATAATTTTTTACTCTGTAAATATTTGTAGGATAATTTTTTTTCCCAGTGTGTTGGCTCCCATTGTAGCTGTCTTAAGGGCGATTAAATTTATCACAGGATTCCTATTTTCATGTCTTTGATGGCATTGTTTGTTTTTTTTTGTTTTTTTTTTGATGAATACCTTTTGTTCTAGTTAAACATTGTGGTTAATATTACGTGTAGCTATCTGTCCATTCTATACACTGAGGAACTGTTATTTCCAATTTAAAAAATAAAAATGCCTCTATACTCCTTATAGCATTCTTCTCCTGATCCAATTATCTAATTACCATTGTTTGGATGATTTGGGTTTCCAGATATGACTTATATTTTCTTTCCAATTCAGATGAATGAAATGGAAATCCCGCGATCAGCAGCAGAACGAAGTTTGCGGGAACACATGGGAAATGTAGTGGAAGCTCTCATCGCACTCACTAACTGAACCTCTGTTAATCGCAGATAGAATTATCTAATGCCGTCTGTCCACATTTTCCTAAGGAAACCTACAGCGTTAATTGGAGCAACAGTGGGAACCAGAAATCTAAGGGACTGTTCATTATTCCAGAGTCGGCATCATGTGGCGTTTTAGCTGCTGTGGACATACAAGCCCCAGCATTCCCTATCAGTCTCTGTCTGGAAGGACATGCAGGAACTTGTAGTCCCACAACACCTGCAGCACCACCGGTTGCCTAAGCCTGTATTCAACTATAATGGTTTATAACACATTCTGTTTACCTTTTGGTATAATTAATGGACAAATTCAAGTGACACACTGGGACATGCTGACTTTTTTTTTTTTATTATTCACTTGACATTAAAAAAAAAGTGCCAGAGTTACTGTGTGTACTAACTTATTTTGAATAAAAGTAAGTATTATAAATGTTGTAAAGGACTTATTTGTGATATGCGTGTAATTAAAATGTTGCTCAAGCACAATTATGTAGTATGAAAGGTACATTTTAATAACGCCAAAAATAAAAGCAATCAGTGACATTAACTTATTCAGGAATATCTTATACACTGTTCCCCATTACTATGTATTGATTCGTCTATGTGAAAATTGGCACTTTTCCATGTGTGTTTATATTAAAACCTGGAGAACTAGCAAAAATGTCCACATTTGATCAGTATGGAACTTCTTTCCATCAATGTCTGTTTGCCTAGACCAGGCCTGTCCAACCTGCGGGCCTCCAGATGTTTGTGAAACTACAAGTCCCAGCATGCCCTTCCAGCTATCAACAGGTTGTCTACTGGCAAAGCATGCTGGGGCTTGTAGTTTCACAACACCTGGAGGGCCGCAGGTTGGACAGGCCTGGCCTAGACCTTTAAGGCCTCTTTCCTTTTGCTCAACATCCAGATAAAAGAAATTGGTGGTAAAATCAAATCAAAATTATATTAAGGTTTTACTGGTCACAGCATTACCACATCTATTTGTATAGTCTATAAAACCCAGAACCTGGATAACAATGCAGACTGATGTTTTAAAATAAAATTACAGCTATAATTATAAACAAGAGAAGTATATTTGGGCAAGATATTATAGACCCACCCTCCACACCACCAAAACGTTTATCCACTATAATCTTCAGCTCAAATAAGTGCAATATCCTGTTTGGTTTCACCCACCTCTTTCCTTTTCGTTTCCCTCTTAATGCTGGGACAAGGCTAATCTTCCTCTTATCACTCTGCTTCTACCTCCTGTTTCACTGGCTTCCTATCTCCTGTAGAATCCAATGCACGCTCCTTCCCCTCACCTACTATGCCCTTGCTCTCTACTACCCCCTTCAATTCCAATCTCATCTCCCTCCCAACCAATGCCCTTGACCAATGACTGATGCCTCATCTCCCCTTTGATAACCACGTACCATTCCCGCCTCGAGATTGAGTTCACATGAATTGTTTTTCTTGAGACTGATACACCAGCCTCCTATAGGAAAAAATAAATAAAAATTCTGATATCCTTACCTCTCACCCCTACATCTCTCTCATGCCTCCCCTGCTTGGCCATCAACAGCCACCACCCTCTGACAATCTTGATTCACTCCTGCCTCCAAGCCTTCTCCCGTGCCGAATAAATTCCCTTGTTCTATTAGACTTGCCCCTAGCTTGCAGTACTTCAAATGCTGACCGTGGCCTAAAGTTAGACGTACAATATCCTGATTTCAGTGGAACCTGAATACCACTTTAGGCTGAAAGGAGGGCTTTCATCAAAGAACAGTCCTATCCTTGCATAACATGAGTTACGAAGACCTGCAAGACAGAGCCCCACCACGTTTTCAGAGAAACACGTTGCCTTAAGAATCATGGCTGGAACAGCCACGCCATTAAAGCCAGCTGCACTAATCCCCGATGATGAAACGATCCATGATTTAGCAAGTCCTGTTGCCATCTAGATTATGTCCATGTACCACTACATTCTTGGTCAGGCTGAAGTCACCAGAATTACCTGAACCCTTTCTCTTTTTATCTATAGTACGTTGCTACCTGAGGGAACATATAAATCAGATGAAAATCCCAAGCGACAAACAGCATCTGCTAAAAATGACTTGTCCTTTAGTGGAATCGCTTCACCTTGTGGCTTAACTGCGATACCGTTATGTCAACATCTGTCTGACATATTTCTCCACAATCTTTTGAAACACTTCCAGATTTAGAGACCAATCTCCGGAGTGTAGGGCCAGCCTGCTGAGAAAATCTGGTTCCCAGTTCTCCCAGAAGTGAATACAGCTGAAATTGACAAAACATATTTTTATTGACAGTCAAAAAGATGATACAACAGGAGTCGTGTACATATGTAAATAAGGAAAAGTGTATAATGAAGAGAGCTCCTTGCGAAGGAGGGAACAGACTGGGGACTAGATTTACTAAACTGCGGGTTTGAGAAAGTGGAGATGTTGCCTATAGCAACCAATCAGATTCTAGCTGTCATTTATTTAGTACATTCTGCAAAATGACAGCTAGAATCTGGTTGCTATAGGCAACATCTCCACTTTTTCAAACCCGCAGTATAGTAAATATACACCTGGGAGTTTTCAGAGTGAAAAGAAAAGGGGGAAAAAAGCGAACGGGAGTTCTGTAAAAGGAGAAGAGGAAGAATGAAAGAATAGAAAAGAGTAAAAAGGTAGAGGGAAAAAGGAGGAAGTAGAAGGGTGGCGGGGCAGAAACCACCCAAGGAGTGGGGGGGGCGAGGGAGGGGAAAAAGAGAAGGGGTGAGGGGGTTAGGTGAAGAGGAAGCAGTACTGAAAGGGCTCCCAGACCTTGTTGAAGGTTTTAGAGGAGTTACATATAATATTGGTCATATACTCCATTCGGTGGACCTGCCAGATCCTGATGATCACAGAGGTGATAGTGGGGGGGAGCGACATGTTTCCAGTCGGTGACAATTTGGCATGTGGCAGCAGAGATAATGTGGTGGGTTCATTTATTTTGATATTTGGTGGCCACGTGGAATCAAAGAGGAAGGAGGAAGAATTTAGGTTAAAGGGGGAGGGAAATTTGAATCACAGATTCCATCAGAGACTAGACCTAGCCCCAGAAAGGGGTTAATTTAGGAGAATCCCACCATATATGTAAAAATGAGCCTGCACCAGAGCATAAGCGCTAGCATCTGTCTGTAGAATCAGGTAAGATTTTATGAAGACATGTAGGGACATAGCACCATCGGTACAGGAGTTTATAATCATTTGCTTTTATTTGTACACAAATTGAGGTAGAAGCTGCATTGTCTAGTTTGGAAATAAAGGAGGGGAAGGGAGGTGACCGGGTGGGAAATGCTAATGAGGACATCATCTGTATACAAGACTCGATACGAATGCCGTGGATTGGTTAGCGTGTATTCTAACAGCTAGTGTCTCAATTAAAAGTGCAAAAATTAGAGAAAGAGGACATCCTTGACGAGTGCCATTAGCAATTGTGAATGGTTTAGAGGTAAGGCCGTAACCTGACACAGTAGCAGAGGGGGGACCGGTAAAGGGGTGAGATGCCCGTTGGGAATCTACCCAAGAAACCCATTGAGCCAAGGACACCATGCATGAACGGCCAGGAGACACGATAAAACGCCTTTTCGGCGTTCAGTGCTTGCCAAAACATTTTATTTCTCACAATGCAAAATCTTACTGGTTTCAGTCATTACAAGGGAGCTCTTGGTATCAATCTGATTATTGGCATGGCACCGCTAGACTGAATTTTTATGGCCTTTCCACGTAAAAGACTGTCCTTTTGACTTGGGTGTTTACTACTGCTCTCCGTTCTACTACATTTATAAGAAAAACAATCTGCTGGGTATGTATTGAATTTTTGGTAGTTGATCCACCAATTGGACTCCAAAGATCTGGGCCATATCTTGTACATGAGTTTGTAGCAAAATCGGGGACCCCTCCTTGATCAACAGATCATTCAACTACGGATTTCTAGTTCGTCCACTTGACCTTCGAAAAGCAGCCATAACCAGTATGATCATTGTGAATACACTCAGCGCAGTCACCAGGCTGAAAGGTTGGGCCCAAAATTTGGAAATGGTGAGCCCGCTCTGCGAATCTGAAAAGGCATTGGTGACCTTCCCAGATTGGAATATGCAAGTACGCATCATTGATATCCATGGAGACCATGAAATTGTTCTGCTCCATGATACTTATGACAGAGCTCAAAGACTCCATCTTGAACATGTCCATCCAAAGCTGGGTGTTTAGGGATTGTAGGTTCAAAATAGTCTAAACTGATCTGTCTGGTTTTTGAACCAAGAAGAGATTTGACCAGTATCCCAACCTCTTCTGGAACTGGAATCACCACCACCAGGAGACTAATAACTAATAAAACATTAGCAAAAATAACTTAACAAATGAGGGTAAAGGTCAGATAACAGTGTCCTTCAAAAGGAATCATAGAAATAGATTTAACATAAGCCCAAAAATCCTCTTTTCTCTTTCTTCCCAGTATAGATACTACTAACCTGGGGAAGTTCCAAAACTGTCTCTAGGAGAGAGTATGCTTAGGTATAGCTGTGCGAAAACTTTTCTTCTAAAGCTAGCGTCTTTGGACACTATATTAAAGCGATAAAATCTGGTAAAGGAATGGACTGGGGACCATATTGCAGCACCCAAGAAGCACTCACTGATCTGGTTTCTGGTTGATAAGTAAAAGCTCACTGACCTTTACTTATCCTTATTGGAGATCCGAAAGACCCTTTTCTGCCATTCCTCTATACACATCGCCAGGAACTGGCTAATTCAGAGCCTTTGAGATGCATATCTTGTATCTAGACTGACTTTTTTGGGTGCGCACCCACGTAACGTGACCGCCGTGTACTCGGAACATTGTCTATGATTCATCCAGCGGGGAGTTCGTGAGTTTCTACATAGTTTCACCTAGTTCCTATAATTTCGACCTCATTATTGAATCTGGTCTCTGGAGATTTGTATTTTTGGGAATCAGTTTCCTAAGTCCTTTATAGTACTTTGGCGTGGTTTATGGACTGGATTTATATTGTGCCAATTGGCGCAACTACATTGGTTATATTTTTTATATATTTATGGTTTATTTCCATCTGTATCATGTAAGCATAATTTTATGGTATATTCACATTGGTCACATTTCTGATACATTTCCATTTGTATTATATAGGCATTATTGTATGATATTTTATGGTATGTTTTTATAATCAACACACTAGTTGTTACATGTGTTATGTGCTAGTATCTGAAATACTTGTTACCTAATTTAGAGCTTTGCTCTTTTTGCTCATTAAATATTTTCTATTGTTTTACATGCTAGTTTGATTTTTCTACAGTTTATTTTTTATTTTTCATTTTTATTTTGCTTTTTATCTAGTGGCATTCTTTGCGCTGGTTGTCCTTTTGCCTGTTTTGATTGTTGTGGGTGTTACCTTGCCCATATCCAACTGCAGTTTCCCTCCATGTTTATTTTTGCTGCAAATATATAGCGCCTGATATAATTTTTCTTCCTGTTAAAATGACAAATGATGCAGCAACTTGAAGGAAGAATTCTTTCAATTTTGGAGCTACCAGGATCACTTGAGCTTTTTCTCTTTTGCTTTTTTTAGTACGCCGGGAAGCATGGCTATTGGTGGAAACCGGTATATTAACAGATAATTCCACAGCACTGTCATGGCACCTACAAGAACGCCTGCAGTGTCCTAGTGCTCGATATAGATACACCCTGTGGTTTATTGACCTTCGGATGAGCCCACTGTTAAAAGAATGTTATGGAAAACTTCTGGTGGAGAGACCATTCCCAGGGATGAATGGCATGCCCGATGAGGAAATCTACCCGCCAGTTCTCCACCCCAGGGATGTATACTGCAGAAATCGCCAGGACCATACCAATCTGCATAACTCATAATTCATCGCTAGGAAGCTCCTGGTGCTTCCTCTGATGATTAATGTATATCACAGTTGTGGTGTTGTCCCTGTTTGTTTGGTTTAGGAAAAACTGCACTCCTGTTAAAGCGGTTGTCACCACTCTGAGCTCTAGAGGACCAAATACCCTGCAGATGAAGATGCATTGTCACTGTTCCCCATCTCTGAAGGCTGGCATCTGTAGTCACTGTGGTCTGGTCCCACACAGAGGTGGCCCCTGCTGAGATTGTTAACCTTCAGCCACCACAGGACAGACTGTTGTGTCCGAGTTGACAGTCTGATAAACGGAGTGGATAACTGAAGTTTGGACCTGGAATACTTTGTCATTACATAATTTTGAAAAGTCTGGGATTGAAGTATCCATAATGCACCACTTCTAAGGAGGACACTGTTTTTCCAAGTCTTGACTAATAATTTTGTCATGTTCTGGGACAAAACGAATATTTCCCTCAAAGGGCTCTACATCTGCATCCCAGAATCTAAGCCAAAGAGCTCACCTAGCAGCCATTGCTAAAACAGAAACAGAAGAACTCCAGCAAGCAGAGACACCTCACCCAAGTACTCTGATGCCCAATATGTTCCATTAGGGGTAACAACTACAGTCTGTATCTGCCAGAGTGTAAACCTACCATAACCTATTCAAACCATTTTTCAACCAGTTTAATTGACCCATGCAGATCAGTACCTGCTGCTACATAAATGTATTTCAAAATGCCCTCACATGTCCTGTTCATACTATCCTTTAGAGGGGTAGCATTGGCAATGGGGATTGTGATAGACTTATCACATGCTTCTTTTTACTTTTAAATAATAGGATTTATACTCACGTTAAATCCACTTCTCCGAGTCCACCTGGGGGACTCTGCTTAGCATGGGGACGTACCAAAGTAGCCCCCTAAGGGAGAGACTACTCTGACAGTCCGGTCCGCAACACTGTGCGGCCGAAACTGGCGTCCAGTGCCACAAACATTAAATAAAAAAAAAACCTAGTGAATGTATGGACAGAGGACCATGTGGCCGCCCGGCAGAGCTGATCCGCTGAGACCCCGTTATGTGCAGCCCAAGAAGAGCCCCCCTGAGCGGGTGGAATGGGCTGCAATACGACTAGGTGCAGGCCAATTGTAACTGATGTAGGCCTGCATGATTGTGGATATAATCCACATATCAATGGTCTGCTTAGAAGCCGACCAGCCCCGTTCTGTTACACCCATTGGTTTAAAGGAGGGACCACTGAAGCATGTCAGAACCAAGTTTAGGTCTCAGGGAGCTGTAGGCATAACATATTGGGCTGTACATGCAGGACCCCTTTAAGGAAGGTTCTTACTTCCGTAATATCAGCTATTTTCAGTTGGAAAAAGATAGATAAGGCAGACACCTGGACATCTAGGCACCTAAGTCGCAGACCTGCATCCAAGCCAAGTGGAGAAAGGCTAGGATATGGGAAAGATGAAAATTAGTCGAGTGGCAGAGTCTTCGTTCTCACCACTTAATGTAGGTATGCCACACTCTGTAATAAATGTAGGCTGAGGTCAGTTTCTTGGCCCGCAGCATGGCGTCTACCACTCTGGAGGAAAGCCCTCTGGACCGCCAGAGTTTGGGCTCAAAGACCATGCCACCAAAACCAGAGGTAGGTGCTGGTAAAGAACCAGGCCCTGCCATAACAGGTCACCTCAACGGAGCAGAAACCTTCTTGGAACTGCTACTCTGCTTAGAAAGTCTGTGGACCGGATGTGTCGGGGCCAATCGGGAACCCTCAGGCTCAACAGAAGCTGCCCTAGAAAGGCCAGCAACTTCTGGGGCCTGCTCAAGGTGCCCTACAGGAAGTAGTGAGACTACAGCCCCCCCCAGGGGATTTGTATCTGAACAGTGTAAACTTTCATGCCCAGCCATCTCTTGGGAAGTTAAGTAATACTTCAAAAGAAAATAGCTGCAGCACAGCACGCCAGAGGTCCTACTCCTCTGGCACTCAAACATACACTGAAGTTCAAACTGGGTTGCAGAGGCGATATAGCCTGTCAGCAGGAAAGTTAACTATTTGAGTGCCTACTCCAAGTTCCCTCATACAACCCCATGATAAGCAGCGTCCCCTAAGTGGAGGTAAGAGAAAAGGAAATATCAGCAATCAGTCCTGTTGCGCCACAATAACCATGTTGTCAACCCCGTCTTCTGATTAAGGTTTGAACCATGTAGGGTCTTTGTAATCAGCCTCTCACCAACACGCCCTCCAGATGACAGACACTGACACCAGGACAGACTGACTGTTGAAACCAACCCAGTCACAAAAGCCGCACTCTATACTTTCCTGCGGAGGGATAAGAAGAGATGAATCACATGGCTGCATATTGGTCTCTTTTGACGGGCTTACCTGAGGAAAAGCCTGCCAAGGAGAGGTGCTGGCTGTCAGCAACCCACCTAACCCTCCTATCCCCCAAGCACCAGAGGCTCTCTACCCACTCCTCCTGTGCAGGCCCCTGACTATGGCTACAAGGCATTGCTGCCAATGAAGTAAATAAAATACAATTGTGTAAGGAAAAAAATAAGCAAAAAAATCACTTCCAAAGCAGTCTAGTGCACAGCACCCTACTCTGGTGGGCGCTTAGACAAAAACACTTTACTTAGTTTCATTTAAATTCCATAGAGAAAGGCTGCAAAATAATCTTTAAACACCTAGTATTACTCATAAAGGGGTTGACATGTATCTGCAAGTTAAGTACACCCTTTTATGAAGTGTTTTACTTTAGGTTCCAAGGAGTCTTTACCATACATAAATTCTAATAAAGATGGGTGCAGTCTTTAACTTGCTGATGACTGTCATATTTTTGATTCAGACAGATTTGTATGGTAGAATTAAGGTCACACATAAGATGCATGTAACTCAAAATACCAAGGTGGAAACGCAAGTATGCATATGTAAACAGGGAATGTTTACATTCAATTCTATATCAACTCTAAAACGTCACCTTTAAACTTTCATGGTAATGTTAAGATATTTGTTTTAAATTAAGATCTTATATTTCATTGTAAATACATTTGATGGAGTGAATAAGGGTATGACCATTTTTTTGTACATCAAAACCTGCTCTTTCCAAATCTGCTAAACAGATACTACAGAACAATGCTGCTTCGCCTCTATTTCTGCGTTGCTGTTCCCGGATTGGAGTTTATACCTATAGACAGCATACTTTTCAGTAAAGGAGGATTTATACAAACCTCTGGCTGAACTGAATATGGTTCTTTAATAAAGAATATCTTTCATGCGGTTTTTTTTATGTTTGTGTTTATTTTACTTGTTTGAATTATTTTGAATAAATAATTATTATTTATTATAAAAGGAATGAGACTACTTTTACACATTTGGTACATTATACTCAATTGAATTAGTTGCTGGTCTCTAGATCATTAACCTTATTTGTAACATTTGTTTTTCTAGCGAACACAAATTGTGAATCACATAAAATCAGTAGTATAGTATTTTATTTACAATTTTACACCAATTTTAACTTTGATTCAAGTGTCACGTAGTACAAAAATGAAAAAAATAAATACAAGTTTTCACCCATGCTAAACCTACGTTTATAATTCTGTTGCCAATGGATTTTGTGGGGTTTATTTTTTTCATATCAAATCTATACTGATGCATTTTCTGTCTGAAAGAAGAAGATGCTGATGTATGTGGAACTTAGGAAACACATCCCCATTTGAATAATAGGAATTGAAACCACTAGTATCAGAAAGTTCCTAAATTATTTGCCAAACACCAAAAAGGGTGGTATAATTCAGCAATGTGGTTATCAAAGGACCCCTATGCTAGGTGTGGACTTACCTGATCTCTAAAAATTAGATACATTTAGGGAATGTATGTACATTACATAATTCGCTGCAATAACTGAAGCCCTGCAATTAATGAAGGCAACAGACTGCAACTTTAAATCAAGGGCTATGTCAATCATTCCACCTCTACTACAACAGGTAACACTTGAACCAACTAGACACAGATTTCAAGTTTAAAAAGATGTACAGTCCACAGAGAATATTTACACAATAACCTTTCATGGTAAGGACAAGCTGTGGGCTTTTAGAATATCATACAAAAAGGCAGATACAGGAAGGTTAAAAAAAAAAAAAAAAAGGAATAGGTCTGTAAGAGTAGACTCATTATGTTGTCTTTCTTTTCTTCATAGATGGTCTCTCAAACACATCCCTTACACCTGCTGCTTTCTGCTTAAAGAACTTTGTATTCTGGGCACTCTCTTGTCCCCATGCAGAGTCAAATGAAGTTGTGTCTTGATCAACCAAATGAGTGTATTTTGTTCGACCAGAACGACCAAAGTTTTTGACCTGAAAAATAAAACATTTTTCGTAAAACATAAATTAGTGAAAAGATTGCAAAAATTAAAAGCAAAATTATTTAGTATAATACCATTCCTTATTACATCTACAGTGGCTACAAAATGTATTGACCTCATTTTGTATTTGACACATTTTATTTTCTTATATTATTTTTTTGTATTTAAGCCACTTCAATAGGGCTTTTGCTGTATGCTTTGGGTCATTGTTGTGACGGAAGATAAATATTCTGCCAAGTCCTAGGTCTCTTGCAGACTGCAGCAGGTTTTACTCCCTTTATTTTGACAAGCCAAATGCAGACAGCCATCCCCACAGCATTATGCTTTCACCACCATGCTCCATGGTAGGGTAGTGTTCTTAGGATAGTAATATGCGGAATATTGAACATTTTTTTTAAATCTTCTTATATCCTTCCAATGCTTTTCAATAACTTTTCTTGGATTTACTTTGACCGTTCTTTGATCTTCAGGTAGCAGCTTGTTTGGAAATGCTTTAACAAACTGTGGGACCTCACAGACAGGTGTATTTATTTTAAATCAATTGAAACTAACTGAACACAGGTGGGCTTGTGATCTCAGATGACAACAAATGTAACCAGTGTTTATTTAGTTGTATCAGAGGCAAAAATGGATTACATAATTATTCATCCCCATTGCAATCTTTTTATTTTAGAATTAAACAAAGCTTTATTGTTGCCGAATACTTTCTGTTGATCAGTGGTAAGAATTACTGAATAAATGCATTATGTAAGAAAAGAACATGTGAAAAATGCAAATAAATAATTTTTATAGCCACTGTAAAGTCTATTTAAAACCAAACAAGATTTTTTTTTTTTACTAGATTGTATGTATTTATTTGATTACAAAAATCATCAGTTTCCACATATATTATTAATTTAACCTTTTTATTCAGAAAGGTCAAACAAATTATAAAGAAAAATAAGCGTAAAAAAACCCTGCTTTTAACAATACCACAATAATAGAGACGTGATTAGTTCATCCTTCAGAAAATGTGAAGAGCACATGGAATGCTATGGACAGTGTGCAGAAGTAGAGTCAATTTAAAACATTTATTATATTTTAAGTATTGTGATCTGTAATACCTTAGGTTGTAAGTTTTTCACCATAACAGATCCCCTTCCTGTGTATAATATTCAGTATTAAACAGACTAAACGTAAATGTGAAAATAAAATATGTACCTGCATGACTTTGGGCAGAATAGTTTTATTGAAGTGGTCTTCCAATGTGGGAGCACTGAAATCTCTTTTATACACGTCTTCATCTTCATCCTGAAAAACAAAAAAATTCCCAAAATTAAAAAAAGAAAAGAAAAAGAAAGAATAAATGAAAAGTCTCCTGCTGCTATTAGTGGGTCATTTCCTACCATGAAGAAAGCGCCTCTGTGGTAGTATTTCTGCAGGAACTTGTATTTCCCTTTCAGTGCTTTGTTGGTAATTATCTTGCCATTGGCACGAAGCTCTGCTCTGCGCTCCTCCTCGGTCATGTTACGCATGCGTTCTATCTCTGCCTTCTCCTTCTCCATCCTGTCACATAACAAAACAAAGTCAAATCCAAAGGCAAACATTTTGTGGTAGTAACACAACCAATATTATTTGTAGCATACGTCAATCATCAACTGACAGAACCACTGAAACAATTTGCAATAAACTAGTATTATGTTTGTATAATCAGTGGGGGGGTTTCTGACGACAGGCACCTTTTATTTTTTAGTATAATTTTTAATTCTTATAACTAGTTCCAGAAACAGGATTTTGTACGTTTATGTGAAAACAATCTAAGTGAAATCATTTCAGAAATGAAAGCATGAAGATGCAGAAGTAGTAGAAACTTCATTTGATCCTCCAAAACATAGTGAAGCCCACACAAAAGATACACGTGGTCAAGAGGAAGATAAACTTGCCGAAGAATGGCTTAAACACAGAAAAATGAAAAAACAAAATGCCATACTTTAAAAGTATGGAAGCTACTATACATCTTGTATCTTTAGGCGGGTACCGCTGCCTTTTTTTTTTTTTTTTTAGAGAATAAAAAATACTGCTTGTAATATTTGACATTGCTGCCTCCTTGTGTTAGACAAATATGTCAATAAATTGTGCCTCAATGCACATCTGGTCTAGAACTGCTGGAGTATTACTTTGCAAAGAAATTCATGAATTTGAAATAAAATAAAAAAATCCTGGAAGTGCAGCATTTGAAATAATGTAAGAAAGACGTACGCTTCTCGTTCTTCACGATCACGTTTAATGCGTTTTAGCTCTCTAACTTTCCAGGCTTCATACTCTTCCTCATCGTTCTCATCATCTGTGTTTAGAGCATCCAGAGCCGCCAGAGACCTCTTGTTCTCCTCTATCTCTTTCTTAGTCTCCTCCTCTACAATCTGGAAGACAACGGAGGATGAAACAACTTTCATTTGTAACAGCTGAGTAATCACTTCATATAGCGACTGCCTAGATTTACCTTTAAGGTGTATTTGCGTCTCTCCTCTGCCATACGTTTAGCTTCTGCCTCCACCTCTTTCTGTTTTAGCGCTTCAACTTCTTTTTCTTGAACAGTTACTCTGTCCTTCCTGTGGTGGTGTTATAAAACAACAATTTCCAAAAGTTAGGTTTCAGTCATATAAAAATACATTTGTACAGCACTTCAGAATATATCTTCTGTCAAACTTACAGTTCACACTGAAGCACTCTGCAGTTCACTACAATTGTGTAATCAAAGATAAATGCGTTTTCCACCCAAAGACAAGTTTAACAAAATAATGAAAAATGTCACAGAAGTGAGTTAGATGTACAAAACAAACTAAAATCATCTGAAGGAGGAACTCCTTTTATAAAGTGTTGGACTAGCCCTGGCAGTCAGCATGTTTTAATGCCATTGGTCCGGAAACACTGAAGAAGAGTGTTATATAACTGGATGTGAGGTAACCACATGACTCCCACAATTGGCCAGCATCGACCAGAAACATCTACTCCACTGTCTCCTGGCCAATGGCGTTTAATGATGCGATTGGCCGGAGATAATCATGTACGGGTTTCATGTTGCATTAAAATGGGATTTTTCTTGAAATTCAATAGGCGTTCCAAAAAACACTGATCTTACTCCTCTAAACATTCAATTTTCTCATCACTACAGTAAGGATGGCCTGGACAGAGCTAGAATGTGCTGATAAGAACAAGGTAAGCCCCAGATCTAGATTTCTCCATCATCCACTCTGAGGGACACTGCTACCATGGGGGTTGTCTGAGGGCGCTTGGAGTTGGCACTTAAATATAGTTAATAACTATACTTGCTGCTGACTCCTCCCTTCTGCAATCCCATAGACCTTAGTTAAGTTTAAGTGTCCAAGGAGTTGGGCTGTGTTTAGTACTGCTTGGCAGTACTTGCTGTTTAGTTTAGGTTTTGTTTAATTTATTTTCTTGTTAGTAATGTTAGATGAGGATTAGTGGTAATTAACATTTTTACCTCTTAGGTTTCCAATGGAATGAGGTTTTGCTTTTTTTTGTATTTGAAAAAATAAATAAAAATAAGACCATAGATGAAGAAACTTCATAATCTGTGGGCAGTGATAGCGCTATAGAGGCTGTCACTGCAATGTCCCGACGGGTCCTGTGCTGCCACGGGCAGAGAACACTGCACTCGTCTGAGGATGTGACATATTGGAATATACCAAGTCCCCCGCTGAGGGGATAATTGGATCTCACAGACCCCTGGAACAGGATTCCGATTGGGCATGCATGCAGTAGCACAACGCGGTGTGGCAGCCTGTATTGATAGAGGCTTTCCTCTGAGCGTTTGATCCTTCAGAGAGCAGGGAGTTAGTGAGAGACTCTCCGGCTGTCAGTGGCATGCTCAGGAGCGGGAGATATTTGCGTCTTTTCCTGTCATTGCAATCAGACTTCAGAGGCACCTCAGAGAGTTCTACTGCTGTTGGCTTCTCCTCACAATCCCTCCTAGTGTCAGCTAAGTACCCAATAGGGGATATATTGGCACATTTCTGTTCAGTCTTCAGCATAAAGGGGGGTTTATTCCAGACACTGTATATAGTTAGGACTGGTTTCTGTACAGTGTATTTCTACTTTACTGTTTTAGGGGTGGTTTACCAAAGTCAAAACTAGTAATTGAGTTTATTATCACTGTGTTTTGAGTATATATTATTTTACTTACCTCGGTTGGCTTTAATGGCGTGGCTGTTGAGACCACCCTCTGGAGATCCAGAGGTTTCTCCCCTAGGGTAGTGGATACCCTGATGAGGGCTCGGATGCCAGTGTCAGCCAGGATCTACCACAGGGTGTGGAAAATTTATGTACAATGGTGCGAGAGGAAGTGTCATTATCCTGCATCTTTCAGCTTAGCTCATTTTCTATCTTTTCTTCGAGATGGGTTAGAGACGGGTCTTAGGTTAAGTTTCCTGAAAGTTCAGGTCTCGTCGCTTTCTATTTTCTTCTAACGCCGATTGGCTTCCCTGCCTGATGTTCGTACTTTTCTTCAGGGAGTATTGTATGTTCAGCCTACCCACATTGGCTCCATGGGATTTGAAACCGGTCCTTGATGTCCTTCAGCGGCCTCCATTCGAACCTCTGGAGTCGGCTGATGTCAGAATTTTGACGTTGAAGATGGTATTTCTGATGCCCATTGCTTCTGCAAGAAGAGTTTCAGAACTAGGGGCCTTGTCCTGTAGAGTTCCTTATTTGGTATTTCATGAAGATAGAGCGGTCCTCAGGACCATACCTTCCTTTTTGCCCAAGATGGTTTCAGGTTTCTATATAAACCAGGAGATAATGGTTCCGGCCTTTCGGGAAGGGGTGCCTTCTTCTTTTGTTGGTCTAGATGTTGGCAGATCCTTGATGGTTTATGTGTAAAGGACTTCTGTTTGTCGGAGGACTGACTCCCTTTTTGTGGTTTTCGATTCCTCTAAGAGCCACCAAGCAAACTATTGCTTGGATTAGGTCTGTGATTAAGTATGCCTATGCGAGTTTGAATAGGGCTGTGCCTCGGGTTCTCACGGCGCACTCTACCCGTGCGGTGGGGGCATCCTGGGCTGCTCGTCACGGGGCTTCTGCGGGTCAGCTGTGTAGGGCACTACCTGGTCCTCTGTTCATACCTTTACACGTTTTACCAGTTCAACATTTTTGCATCTTCGGAAGACCAGATCATTCCCTCCCTTAAGGGACTAATTTAGAAGGTTCCCAAGGTAGCAGTGCCCCCCAGAGTGGATGATGGAGAAAAGAGGAATTTTGTACTTATGTTAAATATCTTTGTCCGAGTTCATCTGGGGGACACTGCATTCCCTCCCTTTTTCTGTTCTACTGTTTGATTAGATTTGTGCCCTTTTTTCTTGGGACTTTAGTATTACTGAGGTCTATGGGGTTGCAGAGGGGAGGAATCAGCAGCAAGTTTAATTATTAACTATTTAAGTGCCAACTCCAAGCGGCCTCAGACAACCCCATGGTAGCAGTGTCCCCCAGATGGACTCGGAGAAAGATTTAACGTAAATCCTCTTTTTTACATACAAATCTGTCAGTCTCTTTCTATTAACATGCATTGTGTTCTGTGTGAATAAAATTAAAGGTCAAAGTGAGGTGCCTCTCTTTCATTTACTCACTTCCTAATGAACACAGGTTTCAGTCTCGGTTCCATTTCATCTTCACTGTCTGTATATTCCTCATATTCTGACTCAGATTCTGACTCTTCCCCTGATTTCCACTCATCTTCCACCTCCATCACTTCCATCTCATCAATCTTCCGCTCCTCAGCTCTCTGGCGCATAACAGAACGGCGCCGCTCGATTTCCTGGCAGAAATACACACAAAAGTAAACCAGTGTAATATATTGGTAAAAAAATAAATAAATAATGAGTTGGGCGTTAGATCGGACTCTAGTATAAAGAAAGTATGTTTGGGTTCACAGTGCCTATTAAAATGTTAGTATTAGTTTTTTTTGTTACTTTGCAGCACTTCGTTATTAATACATAAATAAAGTTATTACTGATCAGTTGACCTGGCAAAGCTTCCTGTGAAAAATTATGGACTAAAATTTGTTGGAAGAAAAATAAAGTGAGGTAATATTCCATGTAAAGTTGGATCATAACTCACCTCATCATCGACCTCTTCTTCCTCCTCCTCGGTGGTGTCTTCTCGGTCCACATGCCACTCTTCCCCTGGTTCAGACTCCGACTCACTTTCACCCACCACCTCTGGCTCTACTATTTTACGGTGTCTGGCCAATCTGTACAGAAAACATCAAAACACTCTATACAGTTCTTCATCCAAACTACTATTCTTCTAGTATTTTTAAAATGCTTACAGAGTTCACAAGAAAACGACTAGAGTGTGCGTGGAAACAGGCAAGGGTTGTGTCCTATCACAGACAGATAGACAATGCACTGAGGAAGCCATCTAAAGGTGATGGTGTGCAGAAAATTCATGCAATAGGAATAAAAGGTTACAGGTATGTAATAAGTGGAGTGGTCACCTCTCCTCCACATCCTCATTCATACGGTTCTGTAATCGACGTAGACGAGGATCACTGGTGCTTTCTTCTGGCTGTTCCTCCACTTCGACCTCCTGTTCCTTTCCTTTCTTAATGAACTGGAACTCCTCGTCCTCCTCATCAGAGGATTCCATTGGTGCATAGTCTGGTCTTTTACCGGAGACATAGCGCTTCACTTTCACCTTTTCCATCGAGATTTCACCTGGAAAATTGACAGGTCCATTGATAACCATATTGAAGATGTTTACACAATAAGGAATGTAAACACCACAGATACTCATGAAGAATAACATCACTTTGTAAAAACACAACTTCATGCTCAAATAAAGGATAACTCCATTAAAAACGTCAAATGTAATGTTGGCTGGAGTACAAAGCGTTGAAGCCAAATAAAAACAACTGTCATGCTCCAATTGTTGGATCCGAATACTAACCGATGAATCTATAGAACCACAACAAAGTCCACACTTTCCACTTGGCCCATTTGAAACAAGCGAAGCATTTGCCAATTGAAAAGTGGGATCTTTTGCACAGATCTTTCTCACCCTTGAAATTATGGGGGATGACACAGGCCGAGCGGGAAGAAAAAAGAGCGACATGCAGGGTGGGTGTCCTAAGACGCATTTGAGAACCTGAGGATCCAGCAAACACTGTATCACGAAAGTGTGTGTTTGGCTTTTGTTTTAATTATTTGCACTACACACAAAACTAAATTTTAGTTTATTACTGATACGCTGAATAGTTATTAACATTAAATTGAACCTGTCAAAAAGTTCTGTTTAAATCAGTGGGCAGTGATCATTAAAAAATAGTTGTCAAAGGATTGAAAAGAAGAAGAAAACTACCTTGCTCCAATATGATCACTTTATTAAACTCATTAATCTTGACTCAAAACCTCAGAGTCCAGTGCAAAACTCACTTTGTAACCACCATTTAAAAAGCTTTTTCTCAGCTCAGAAGCTTTGTGTATGACAGACAACATTTTAAGCTCAGAGCAGCAAGGAGAGGTCTTGCAATGCTGGGCATATATGAACAAGTAATCAGTGTCTGTCCAGTGACAAAACCAGTACTATTCTAGACACTGTGGGACTATGGAAAGTAGGTCCATCATCAGTATAATCAGGGATTATGGCATATTATATTTATTTGTGTATTTTCATTAAATATATAATTCAGAGTAAAGAGAGTTCATCAGGCAGAATAACATGCCTTACCTATGTAATTGTCAATTATATTAATAATTACTTAGGCATTTATCACAGTGCTGCATGATAACATTTTGACAGATCAACAAGCCAATGTTTTAAATGTTGATGATATATCTCTTAATATGCAACTTTTATCATTCAGTAATGTTTAAACATTTTTGTTTTGCTTCTACTCTCATAACACCGGTATACTTGATAATTATGTTATAATATGATAGGCATACCTACATAAGTTATTTGTAGATTTGTTTTCTTTGTATGAAAAAAAATAATAAAACAGACTATAAAACTAATTTTTAATTTTTAGATATCACCCAAATGTATATACTGCAGGCTGTAGATTCAAGCTATGTGCATTGTAACTTCTTACGCAAGTCTTTCTGCAAGTAAATAATACATTTCACGCTAAACGGTCTTCAGGCCCACTCTCCTTGAATACTAAACCGTATATATATGGCAAATAAAATGCATATGAAGAAAGACACACTAAGTTGAAGTTCATATTTTTTATGCCAACCCCGTGGAAAGTGTGAAAAATATATCAGTATATATGTTGGATTACTTTATTACTCTAAACTTCATATTACCCCAAAATATCAGTACAAATATTCCCTCAGATCCATATTTGTGTATAACATGGGATACAAGTGGTCTCACTGCAATCATTAGACAGCTATGGGGCAGTAATCTGTACACACTATAATCAGGGATTGGGACGTGCGGCCTACTAGGTCCAGCCGCCTCCATTACTATCTATCTGGATAACAGACGGTGACTTTACCTTTCTCATTGCGGACAGGCACGGCTCCAGCCGTGGACTGGATCGGCGGCTGCTTGTTGAGAGCGTTGGAGGACGCCATGGTGCCGGTAACCGATCAGTACCGACACAACTCTTCACTACGAGCAGAGCTCCTGAAACGTTGGAGGACCTAAAACCAGAGAGACGACACTGAGAGGGTTTTCTCTATGGTAACTTCCTGGTGCGCGTGTTGTAAATCGCGCATGCGCACACAGCCCTCCCTTTCCGCTCGGGTCCTGGAGAAAGATGGTAAGAAAGTGACCTGTCTCCGCTCCCGATCACCCAATCTGTACCCATCCTTCACCGGTATCTCTCCCCGTATGTCCCCGGCATGTGGTACCGGCTCTGGGACGGGCACCCTTCCTATCAATGTTTATATTGATGGCTCGGAACGCAGTTTGTTGTTTGATTCTGTGGATCAGGCTAATGGGATAGAACAGGCCGGAATGTCACCTTTGCGCTTATGATGCATCTCCATTATCATATGTAACCTCCCGCAGATTATATTTCTATAATGTCTGGAGTGTTCCCTAAGCTAATGCTTGTGTGTGAAAGACATCCAGATACTTGATTTAATGCTGCCCTCTGTGCAGTCTGCCTCCATAGGTGTACATAGTAAAGCGACTTGTCCACTGATGGGAAATGCGTCTAAATACTTGTGACTTACTTTAAATGTGCAGGCGTTTGCTTTGTGTAGGATTTCAAATGATAGGTTGTCTTGGTTAATCTAGATAATTCTCTTCCCATAAACATCCACAGTTCATTCTGGTTAAGTGGCTTGAGAGGTTCTCTAGCAATATGTCCAGTTATAGTAAATAGATTTGCACTCTACATTTGTTAAGCGAGTTTAGCACTAGAGGTGATGCAGCTCTTTATGGATAATGACTGTATAGTTGTGAATATTGATATTTATAACTCCTTTCTCGCAGGCCAAACGCACCAAGAAGGTTGGCATTGTGGGTAAATATGGGACCCGTTATGGTGCTTCCCTAAGGAAGATGGTCAAGAAAATTGAAATCAGCCAACATGCCAAGTACACATGTTCCTTCTGTGGCAAGGTAAATACTGAAACTAACACACTTTCCACTTAAAGGCTTCACCCCTCCAATATGTCAATGTATTGATTTTTGAAGACTTCTCAATCCAGTTTTATTGTACTTTGACATCTTATGCTATCTATTTGTTAGACCAAGATGAAGAGACGGGCTGTTGGTATCTGGCACTGTGGTTCTTGCATGAAAATTGTTGCAGGAGGAGCCTGGACCTACAAGTAAGTAATATCAAAGCAAAACAAAATCTAGCTGTAAGTAAATATGTAGTGCTATCTAAGTAAATGTAGAAATGTGAAGGCCTATTTCTTTTTTTTTTTTTAAACTACTAAAATTGTATAAACATACCCTTCTCTGCTAATAGAGATTATTGCATTATGAACAATGAAGGTAAAATGCATTTGTCAGTGTTTATGTCCCGTGCAGCTCTGTTTAAAAAGTAAGGTATTTCCTCTCCACTATAGGGAATTGTAGCTACTACCTCAGTTTTAGGGCAATGTGATGGGATCTCATATAGGTAGGTCATAAAGCTGAGAATAGTCATTTGAGCTGCTGTGGCATCACAGGTTTAGTTATTTCCTGTATAGCATTTGGCTCAGTAATGCACCTTACCTCCCTAAAACTAGTGTGAAATGTTTTGGCCTCTTGGTTTGCAGATCAGGTGTAAATAGTGTAAAAAAATAAATAAATCTGCCTCAAGGGTGGTCTGTGTACACAACCTGGAGTGGTGTTGTGCCACGGGCCAATAGAAAGATGGCAAGTGACTTTCAATTGGTCCAGAGTGTTACATCTGTAGCAGACATATTCAGCCTAATATTCCGGGACCTGCAGCTCTAGAACACTGTGGGGAAACTGCTTTATTGTGAAATTGCCATGACCTCTGCTCTGGCACACCTAGGCATGTCCTGTTCCTCTATAGGACACTCTCCTGGCTTAAAATTTTGGCATGTAATTAAAATACCACTTTAGCTGTTCTAGAAAATGTAGATTGTTTGTAATTGAATTTGCAGGCTGTTAAACATCCCTGAAAATGACAAGTAGGACACAGGTCTGGGGGGGGGGGGGGTTTCATTGCATTTAAAAAAACACATAAATATTAAGTGTTATTGCGGAGTATGTAGTAAATGACTAATGGTGTCTCTGCTCTGGCAGCTTTTAATTTGCCCAATTTAAAATCACATTGAACCTGACCTCAATTTGAACATAATTCTGAAACATGCATATTACAAAAACAAAATAACAAAAACTAATTTATAACATGTTGGAAGTGTTTAGATTATTTTTATAACAGTGAGGTGTCCACTGGGGCAGCACTGGACATGTTACAGCAACTCAAAACACCTACAGACTTTATTTTTTTTTTTTCCTTCCCTCTGCATCTGATTCCAGTTCAACCAGTACTAAAGATGTGGGAGGGGCTTTAGCTATATGTATGGGAGTAAGAAGGCAAATTAAGTGTTTTAGTGCAAAAGAAGACCAGGCCAGTGATGGTGGCACAAAAATCTGGGAATTTGGCTTTTTTGAAGAAGTTTGAGCAACATTTGTTTGTAAAGCAGACTTAATTTTACTTTTGAGTGCATGAAGCCCATACCAAATATATCTGTCACTTGCACATTGACCTGTTTTTAAAAGTATTTGTATTTTTGGTCATGATTACAAGTTATCTCATTACTGGGGGGTATTGGGTAATCTAGTTTAAGTCACCTGTTTATGGAGGAAATCTCTAGTAATGTCACAGATTGTAGCATCACTGATGTAGAAGTTACACTTCCACTTTGGGGACACTTACTGATCTGATCATTGCTTGGGAGCTGAATCGGTTCGCTCCTGGGCACGTAGACTGGAGGCTGTCGCACTTCTCTGAATTCAGGCTTGCTAGGGAGGTGGAAAGCATATGCCCCTTTGTTCAATATAAATGTAGATCTACATCCTGTTGCACTAAAGCCCAGCACAACAGGACATGCCTACTATTATTGGGTGGACAGGAAGGGGCTAGTTTATACAAGTTTATGCTTGGGCAAGTGTAGCTAACCGTAAAGGGTTTAAACTGAATCATGGGTTCTTAAACTGATGTTCAAATTTAATCAAATCCTGGAGTGAAATTAAACCACTGGATGTTATTAAAGCGTAGCAGTAAAAACTGCAATGGTAATAAATATTCTCATTAAATCTGTACCTCCTGTCATGAATAAAGTACATGTGGTTAATTGTAGGCACTTGATTTAACTACTCTAATGTGCCCACTTCATTGATTTATCAGATATGAAGATATTGAATATTTTATATTGGTTAGTCTGCTGTATAAAGGAATAAAGTAGTGCTCAATGATCACAACTTTATGCTGGTCTGAAAGAGTAATATTTATCTGCTGCAGAACTTACATAAAACTGAAACCTATTTTAATGTTTACTGCAGTAAAACTTGTATATTAGGTTAAGTGGCCTTTTCTTTAAGGGAAATCCATTACACTTATTTTCTGAAGGATTGCTGTTTCTGAAATTATTGCAATTGTTGTTACTGTTTTGACTTGTGCTAAGAAGGATGTATCTTAAATCTGCCCTATGTTTGGCTTTTAGATTCCAGATAGTCAGTCTGTCGCTATCATATTGCATGCAAAGATGTCCTTCAAAATGTTCTCTGGTACACTGAAAGCAACTAATTTATTTGAGAAGTGACTAATTAGTCTCTGCCTGCAAGATTTCACTTTTCATTCTGGTGCACCTTGCAAGTACAAAGGGGAGACCTAAATTGTCATGTTTATTGCGTATGACTGACTGAACCTATCTTTCTTCCTCCAGCACCACCTCTGCTGTCACAGTGAAGTCTGCGATCAGAAGACTGAAGGAACTGAAAGATCAGTAGATTAATTCTCTTTCTGGAAATCTGCTCTGTTTTGTCTGGACTGTTCTTTAATAAAGGATGTCTTGTAAAATGGAAGCCTGTTTCTTTAATGAACTGTTCTACTGTACATGTATGTACAATTCTGTCTGCTGCCATCACATCTTTGTAAAACCATGGAGAATCTATAGGTGTCATTTATAATATAAAATGACTGGATCACATGGTGCTGAAGTGATCTTTGGGTTGCTAACCACACGCATGTAGGTTTTGGAAGTCTGCTCTGTTTTTCTAAACTTTCTAATGTATAATGATGCTAGCCACTCTCGTTCAGGTTAGCTGGTCTCTTTGGGACCCACATTTTGATGGTCTTTAGTTTGTGCCCATTGTAAAGGGATTGTCACTTTGGAACCTCAAGCCCAAGTCACACTTTGAAATATCTAGGATGGATTCAGTGCACATTGTCCAGTTTGGTATTTGCGGGGTTTGTTAGACACTAAGACCATGACACATTTTTAAAAACACCCTAAATATAGGGTGTTTCTTCACTTTAGCTTTGGGTGGAATAATGTGCATGTGTTAGTGGGTGTTGCATAATATCTTTTAGGAATGCTGTATTATTTAACCTATCACTTCATAAACTAGGTATATGGGTGTGTTCATATAAATTTTAATATTTGAAATCCATGATACTCACGAATTTAAGTGTTCTCTCTTGTGTTGGTTACTTAAGTGGCACGAGCAGTTAGCCGTGGAGAGTTTGAGCTTGCAGTGGTATTTACAGCACAACCAGATCACATGCTGTACAAATCATTGAAAATAGTGTGTAGTCCACTATTGACAAAGCGGCAACTGTTTTTTATACATTCATAATATCTAATCTGTAATATATCAGATAAGTGCTAGCATTTACTGTAGTTTACTTGCCTGTACCACATGTTGGCAGAAGTGGAAAGGTTACAGAAGTGGAAGTTGCTTAATCAATTTATTGGTTCATAGCAGGTGATTGAAAGGGTGGGGTTATGCAGCAAGAAGCAGAAATATCCCCCAGCACACTGCTATAACAAGCAAAGGAACTGCCATTTCTATTTGTACATAAAAATGCAGAAATCTGAGTTGCACACTTTTGCAAATGTATGGAAAGCCACCTGCCACTCCATGGTGCTTATAGTAGGATAGTTCTAACTAAACAATGAGTCCCTATTTTTTTGGGCCGTACCTAATGTGTTTTTAAATTGAGAGCTAACTTATCAAGTGGTACCCCAAACTCCTCCAAATTGCAATATGACGCCAGCACTCCCCATCAGCTACTGACACCATAGCATGCAAACAAATACAAACAATACAGAATTGGAAAGGTTCAATTGTAAGCTTAGTGGCACATACAACTAGGTATGAAAATATTTGGACGGCAACATAATTTTTGTTCAGTGTCCCATCACAATGGATTTGAAATAATAAAAAAAAAAATGGCGATGCAATTGAAATGCAGACTTTCAGCTTTAATTCAAGGAGTTCAACAAAAATATGGAATTGGGCATTTTATGATTATGTTAATATGTTCACTTTTAATACTTGCAAATCCTCTGCAGACATTGACTGCCTGAAGTCTGGAACTCATGGGTGTCACCAAATCCTGGATTTCCTCCTCTGTTCTGCTTTGCCAGGCCTTTACTGCAGCTGTCTTCAGTTGTTTGTGGGTCTTTCTGCCTTTAGTTTTGTGTTCAGCAAGTACAATGCATGATTGATTGGGTCGAGATCAGGTGACTCAGCCATTGCAGAATATTCCACTTCTTTGCCGTAAACTACTGGGTTGCTTTCGTAGTATGTTTTGGGTTATTGTCCATATGTACTGTAAAGCCCTGGCCAATCAACTTTGCTGAGTCTGAGCAGACCGTATACTCCTGTACATGTCAGAATTCGTTTGGCTGCTTCTATCACATCAATAAACTAGTGACCCAGTGATATTGGAAACCATTTATGCCTATGACATTACCTGTGTTTTACAAATGATGTGTGCTTCGGACCATAAACCATTCCAAGCCTTCGCAATAATTTTTGCTTTCCATCATTTTAGTACAGGTTGATCTTGGTTTCATCTGTCTAAAGAATACTGTTCCAGAACTGTCTTTTGGGGTGTTTTTTTTTTTTTTTTCTTCTTCCCCCTTTACCGTTGAAAGGATCCTGCGATCATCCACCACGGCTGTCTTCCGTGAATGTCCAGCCTGTTTGTGCTGTAGAGCTCAGTGGTTTTTTTTGCAAACGCCCCTCTGGATTTATTTATTTTTTGGCAGCCTGTGGATGGCCTGTTTCACTTGGATTGAGAGTTCCTTTGACCAAATGCAGGTTCACAGCAACCATTTCAAAATGCAAATGCCACACTTGGAATAAATTCCAGATATTTTGCCGGCCTAATTAATACTGAAATAACAGGAATAGCTCACACCTGTCCATGGAACAGCTTTTGTCCAATTACTTTTAGGCCCTTGAAAAAGGGGACTACATATTAAATAGCTGTAAATGCTAAACACTTCCAACTTGGATGTGAATGCCCTCAAATTAAAGCTGATAGTCTGCCCTTTAGGCTCATCTTTATATAACTTGTATATGTTTTTGTAAACAGTCGGTGGTTTTTTTCAGACTGATCCCTGTATAAATATTGAACACATATCAGTGAATATATATTTCATGTGGCTATTGTAATGAAATTTACATCTAATGTCGGCAACAACCCTTGCGAATCCACACATGCAAAGAAATCAAACCATAGATGTCCATTTAAGTTTTGTGTAATGTGAAATTATTACACAGGGAAAAAGTATTGAACAAGCTTCCTGAAATGTATTAAATTCTTTGTACAAAAGCCTTTGTTGGTAATGACAACTTCAAGATGCCTCCTGTATGGAGAAACTAGTCGCATGCATTGCTCAGGTGTGAATTTTTGCCCCATTCTTTAACGCAAATAGTCTTCAAATCTTGAAGGTTCAGTGGGCTTCTTCTATGAACTCAGATCTTTAGTTCTTTCCATAGATTTTCAATTGGATTCAAGTCAGGTGATTGGCTGGAACATTCTAGCAGCTTTATTTTCTTTCTCTGAAACCAATTGAGAGTGTCCTTGGCTGTGTTTGGGATCATTGTCTTGCTGAAATGTCCACCCTCGTTTCATCTTCAGCATCCTGGTAGATGGCAGCAGATTTTTATCAAGAATGTCTCCGTACGTTTATCCATTCATCCTTCCTTCAATCATATGCAGTATGCCAGTACCATGTGCAGACAAACAGCCCAAACGTCAAACTTCACTGTTGGTATGGTGTTTTTGGGATGATGTGCAGTGCCATTTCTACTCCAAACATGTGTATTATGGTATCCAAAGAGTTCAAGTTTGCTCTCATCTGACCACACTATATTCTCCCAGTAGTTTACAGGCTTGTCCCAATCTTTGTGCAGCAAATTTTAAATGAGCTTCAACATGTTTTTTCTTCAGCAAAGGAGTCTTGTGTGGTGAGTGTGCATACAGGCCATGGAGGTTGAGTAAATTACTTATTGTTTTCTTTAAAACAATTGTACCTGCTAATTTCAGGTCTTTCTGAAGCTCTCCACAAGTGGTTCTTGGACAACTCTTCTGATAATTTTCTTTCACTCCTCTGTCAGAAATCTTGCGAGGTGCACCTGGTCGTGGCTGGTTTATGGTGAAATGATGTTCTTTCCACTTCCAGATTATGGCCCCAACAGTGCTCAATGGAACATTCAGCAGTTTAAAGATCCTTCTGTAACCAATGCCAGCAGATTGTTTTGCAACAATTCGGTAGCAAAGGTCTTTAGAGAGCATCTTTATATGTTTCTTGTGTGACACCTTTTTATTGGCAATCAGTTGAGGCTGAACCAGCTGGCAGGATTGCGTTCTGATAGATTTCAGCTGGTATCTTGGCTTTCCATGCCTTTTTGCACCTCCCTTTCTTCAGGTGTTCAATACTTTTTCCCTGTGTCATTTCACATTATTACACAAAACTTAAATTATGGACATCTATGGTTTGATTTCTTTGTATGTGTGGATTGAAAGGGTTGTTGCTGACATTTGGTGTAAATTTCATTACAATAGTCACATTAAATATATATTTACTGAGGAAAATGTTGATGTGTTCAATACTTATTTTACCTGCTGTAAATGTCCGTTTGCAAACACAGTTTAACAGAATATCGCTCAAGCTATCTGTAAAAGATCAATTGTGCAGATTTAGTTATGTTATGGTTACCCTCTATTTGTTTAAGAATTTTATTACTATGTTTGTAGTGTGTGATTAGTGGGGGGGGGGTAATTCATGAAAGTGGTCACATGGCTATTTGAACCTATTTAAACAGCAGTATTAGGCTGTTAGCTAGTGAGAATTCTTCTAAGTGAGATTCTTACAAGTGTATTAACTAGTACAGTTAGAGATATACTAGAGGAGAACAGGAGGGAACCTTTTACCGGCAAACACTGCTAGATGAGGACAACATTCAACAATCAGCCCTGAGCTCTGATATCCTTCACCACCTGGATTGTTAACTGCCTGGAGTCTACCTGCCGAACTGTTTCTCACACTTACTCAGGCCTGCTGCAGTATTATGACTTGGTGATTCCTCTTATGCTGCTTGGATTTCCACTTTAATCCACACTGTTGCTCCACTTAGCTTGAACTGGCTTCCTCTTGTCCAGCTCAGTGCACCTTGTATTATGCCTTCTGTTATACTATTGCCTTCCAATCATGCCTGATGTCACTGTCTCATCTAACGGTTTTTTCTAAACACACCCATCTGGTATCTCTGCTGTCCTTACTGCTTTCTATTCCCTGACTCATACTTTACATCTCTTCTTTCTCGTGTCTCTCCTTCTACCTTTGCACTCTTTCATTTTACTCACCTCTTGTGCTCTCACCATTTCCTCACTCCACTTGTTAGCCCTTACCATTCTTGATTTCTGAATTCTTTCAACTGTCTATTCCACACCTTCTCTAGGTTTATCATGATTTATGCCTCTCTCACTTCTGTCCTCTTCCTCTATCCCCCTGCTACCCACTCCTCTCTTCTCTTCTGTGCCTCTGGGCCCCTGATCTAACACGCTGCTCCCTCTTCCATCTTTTCCTCTCTCCTCCCTTTCCCCACTCACACCCTTTCCTCCTTGTACCCTTTGCTGGTCTCTCAGCGTCAGTCTGCTCCTACTTACCACCTCCCTCTCTTTCCCCCCAGGTAATCTACTCCCTCACGTCACTCCTACCCTCTGCCTCTCCCATTCATAAACTCCGTTATCTGCCCCATCTCCACTCCTCCCCTACCTCTTGTTCCCCTGCCCCTCGTCTCCTGTCTGCTGACAAATCCCCTCTTATTTCTGCTTCTCGTCCAATTCTAACCCTCTCTACCTGTCATTCCCCTCCCTCCATATCATACTCACCCTTGCAGACGAGCAACCCCAACAATCTCATCCACATCTCTCCTCTTCCACTATCCTGTGGTCTCTGGAATGCCAGATCAGTCTGTAACAAATTGACCTCTATCCATGATCTCTTTATCTCTAGATCCTTCAACCTGCTTGCCATCACTGAAACCTGGCTATCCCCTGAGGATACTACCTCTCCAGCTGCTCTCTTTTTGGTAGGCTTGTCCTTCTCCCACACACCCAGACCTGAGGCACGGCAAGGTGGTGGTGTCGGCATACTTCTCTCCTCCTGCTGTTCTTTTCAGGTTCTTCCCCTGAACCTTCCCTCTCTTTTTCCTCATTTGAGGTACATTCTATCCGCCTATTCCACCCAGTCCACCTCCGTGTTGCGGTTATCTACCGTCCTCCTGGTCCTGTCTCCCAATTTCTTGATCACTTTGCCACCTGGCTCCCTAATTTTCTCTCCTCTGACCTTCCCTCCCTCATCTTGGGGGACTTTAATATCCCTATAGACAATCCCTCAGACCCTGCTGCCTCCGAACTTCTCTTCCTCGTCTCCTCCCTTGGTCTCTCTCAATGGACCTCCCCTCCCTCCCACCGCAGTGGCCACTCCCTAGATCTGTTTTTTTTTCACACCTCGGTACTGTCTCTGACCTCATTAATTCACCTTTTCCTCTCTCGGACCACCATCTCCTCTCTTTTAGCATCTCTCCACCCCTCTCATCGTCCCCATCCCCCAAGGTTACTCTCACCAGGCGTAATCTTGACACAGTTGATCCTACGAGTTTCTCCTCCCTGGGCTCGCTCCTCTCCCCCATCAACACTCTTTCTTGCCCCGATAAGGTTGCCTCCTTTTACAATTGCACTCTTACCGTGGCACACTAAACTTACCCGCTATCTTCAAAAATGCTCCCGCAGTCTTGAACGGCTCTGGAGAAAGTCACGCACTCATGCTGACTTCCTCCACTTCAAGTTCATACTTGCCTCTTACAGTTCAGCCCTATCGCTCTCTAAACAATCTGTCTTTAAAGCTCTCCTTTATTCCTAATCCTCTAACCCCCGTCGGCTTTTTGCCACCTTCAACTCCCCCTCTCCCACTCCCCCCCACACTCTCTGCTGTCGACTTTGCTACCCACTTCACCTCCAAGATTGAGTCTATACGTCATGACATCTCCCATCAGTCCTTTCTTACCCCACCCTCTCCCTCCTCCATGCCCAATCTGTCCCCCTTCTCATCCTCCTCTGCTGCTGCTATCTCCTTTCTCCCCTCCTGCTAGCTCACTGTCCTTTTCTTCCTTCACTCCAGTATCTGCAGATGAAGTCCATACCCTTCTCTCTTCCTCTCCCCCCTCCACTTGCACACAGGACCCAATCCCCTCCCACCTCCTCCGCTCCCTCTCTCTTGAAGCCTGCTCCCACCTTGCAAACCTCCTCAACCTATTCCTGTCCTCTGGTATCTTCCCCTCCTCTTTTAAACATGCTCTTGTCTCCTCCATACTCAAGAAACTGTCCCTTGATCCCGCTTTTCTCTCTAATTACCGCCCTATTTTGCTTCTTCCTTTTGCCTCCAAACTCCTTTCTCTCCTCTCACTCACTCCTTAACCCACTCTAAACTTGTTTTCGCCCCCTCCACTCCACTGAATCTGCCCTCATTAAGGTCACTAATGACCTTCTCCTCGTTAAATCCAATAGACACTACTCCCTTCTTATCCTTCTTGACCTCTCTGCTGCCTTCGATACTGTTAACCATGCACTCCTTTTGCAGACTCTCAAATCTATAGGCCTATGTAACACTGTTCTCTCCTGGTTTTCCTCTTACCTTACCAACCGCTCCTTCTCAGCCTCTACTCATGATTCCACATCACACAGTCTTCCCCTACATGTTGGCGTTCCTCAAGCCTCCGTTCTTGGCCCCCTGCTTATCTCCCTCTACACCTCCTCCCTTGGTGTCCTCATCTGGTGCCTCCAGTACCACATCTATGCTGATGATACCCAAATTTATCTCTCATCCCCTGATCTCTCCCATTCTTTTCTGTCTCATGCCTCCTCCGGTCTCTCGGCCATCTCATATTGGATGTCCCAATGCTTACTTAAACTCAATATTTCCAAGACTGAGCTTATAGTCTTCCCCCCTTCCAGGACTCTCCCACCTCCCCTCCCTTTTTTATTTCTGTTAATAACACTACCCTCGTTTCTGTCCCCCAAGTCCGATGCTTTGGGGTCATCATTGATTCCTCCCTCTCATTCCAGCCTCACATTCTGTCCCTCTCAAAATCCTGCTACTTCCACCTTCAGAATATATCAAAGATATTTCCTTCTTACCACGGAAGCTACGCAAACCCTCGTTCACTCGATTGTTAGCTCTCGCCTTGACTACTGTAACCGCCTTCTCTCTGGCCTACCTGATTCTCGCCTTAACCTTCTTAAGTCTATCCTCAATCATTCCTACCCACCCCCTTCGCTCTGCCTGTGACCGCCGCCTCACTACTTCACTGATCACCTCCTCTCACTCTCATCTTCAGGACTTTGCCCAGGCTGCGCCCCTGTTGTGGAACGATCTTCCACGTTCCATCTGGTTAGCATCTACTCTCAAAGGCTTCAAGCGTGCCCTTAAGACTCATTTCTTTATTCAAGTCTATCGGTCCTCCTCCTAACTTTCTTGTCCTGGCTCTCTCCCCCAGTTAGTACCACCCTATTTGTGTCTCCCCCTTCCCTTTAGGATGTAAACTCTCATGAGCAGGGCCCTCTTTCCTTGTGTGCTCCTTCTACTATTCCATCACCCTCTGTACCTCTTGGCCTGCTTCGCTAGCCCTGTTTTCCCAAGCTTCAGCCTTCTTCTCGCTGATTTCTACCATCCCTTTCACTATCTGTCCCAGAAATAATCTGATTTGCTTTACCCTGTCACCTGTGTTTGTATATATTTTTGTATCATGTTGTGTCTTGGTTCTCTGTATATGTAATGTACAGCGCTGCGGTCCCTTTGTGGCGCCTTATAGGTCAAAGATAATAATAATAATTGATTTAAAAAAAAAAAAAAAAAAAGCCATTCACTCTGCATCAGTGGTTTAGCAGTTAATGGAGATTCTGAACTAATGTTTATACACTACTATAGCTAGTTCTTGGTGCTAGTTATTCATTGCAGTCTGGGGTTTTAACAATGCAATGTCTATTGACATTACTCCTGTATCTTAATGAAAATGTAATGATGAGATGGTTCTATGAAAGTGTATTGTAATATACTACTTGTGTTAATGCAAGTCATACTATAGTACTGTATAGTTGTAGGGAAGGAGGGCAGACATGAGAAGGCAACTGGTGTTCTTGAGGTTCACTAAACAAGTTTTTTCTTTTATTTTCCCTCCTATAACCATAAGTACCGCTGTTCTGTATTTCTAGTCCATTTACCCCAATACCTTGTGGCCTCATCTAACCATCCAGAAAGAGACAAACATAGATTTCACATGGCGTTACAGAAGCAGAATGATGGTTTAGATCATTATTTTTTTTTATATACTAACTGGTAAGACTCATTAGGTTGGGCCACAACTCCACCAGCATAACAAAAGTAATATACAATAATACAGTAATGCACAGTAATATACTAATCAATTAGATACAGTAAACTTTTTATTTTTGTTTTGCTCTAGTCCCAAAGACATTAGTTTAAAGTCATTGTAGCATTACTTAAGCATTCCTTGTACGAGATACTTGCACCTAGATGATGGTGTTACATTATATGTTTGTGCATATCGTGAATGTTAATGTAATTTAGGATAAAATAGCCTTACCTTACTGTGAGATGGTGGTAGACGTCACAACAATGTTTCAATACACTGTTCAGTCATCTGCTAACTGACTGTTCTAGACCAAGCAATGACTTTTTTTTGCCAAAGCTGAGTGACATCACAAAGGCTCTTTATGATGTAAGGTAGTTACATGGTCAATAGCCAGCTGTCTGTATTTCGCCTCTAAGGCTTCCATGCTTCCTTTAACAAAAACAATGAATGTTCTGTATACTCAAACCTTTGCTACAATCATTTTTCCTGTCAATTGTGATCAAAAAGATCCCCATGTGCCAAATTACAACTGGGGTGGGGTAATAGTTTTTGTGTATATATACATCTATATATTTCAATATAAATAGTGTACAGGAGAAGACTTTTTTTTTTTTATTAATTGCACTATATATCCATTAATATAAAAGCCCTTTTAAGCAAAGCAATGATGATACATAGAGATGGTGGTATCTGGCCAATGAGGACTTTCTCCAGGTCTTCAGTTTGGTGCTGTTTGATGCTCTTTTGCTTGTATTTATTTGATAAGGTGGTAGTGTAGTCTTAAGATTGTGAGCATATCCAAAAAGAGAGGTGGGTCACCAAGGTTGGAGTTTAGCACAATTACAAACATGGACAAATTTGTTAGAGCCCTTACAGCTCACTGAAGCAATGCTTCATTCCTCCTGAAAAATTATGACATACAAGCTATTGTCTCATGTATACCTGCATGCTTTGGTATGTCATAGCAATAATTTATCTCTTTTAACCGTTTCTTTATTCTTATTCTTCAAAGATATTCTAAAATGGACAGGACAGATTTGTATCCTTTCAAAATATTATAAATAATTGGAAGATAGTGATATTTCAAACTGATTGCTTTATTATTAAGAAGTTTTAAAGTCCATGGAACTAAAGCTGATGCTGCCACAAGAGGAAAATGGACCCCAGATTAAATATTATAGTGAGAATGGTAGAAAAAGAGCCAATGAGAACTTCCAAAGATACAGCTGAGCTCCAAGGCCAAGGTACATCAGTGTCTGATTGCATTATTCATTGTTTTTTGAGCGACAGTGGGCTCCATGGAAGAAGACCCAAGAGGACCCAACGAACAACATAAAAAAGCCATACTAGAATTTGCTAAAATGCATATTGACAAGCCACAATGATTCTGCGAGAATGTCCTTTAGACAGATGAGTCAAAACTTGATCTTTTTGGCAAGTCACATCTGCTCTATGTCCACAGGTGAAAAAAATGAAGCTTTAAAAGAAAAGAACACCTTACCTACTGTGAAACATTGAGGTGGGCTCAGAAATATTTTGGGGCTGCTTTGCTGTATCATTCTGGAATGAAACATATTGCCCAGTGTCGGAAAGCTCTTTGTTAGTCGCAGGTCATGGGTCCTCCAACATGATAATGACCCAAAACATATTGCTAAAATCACCCAAAAATAGTTAAGAACAAAACATTCTGAAGTGCCTTCTATGAACCCTAATCTGAATCCTATCATACATTAAATATGAGACAGTTAAAGCAGTTTGCTCAGGAAGAGGGGGACAAACTACCTGTTGATAGTTGCAGAAGTCTCATTGAGAGCTACAAAAATCACTTGATTGCAGTGATTGCAGCTAAAGGTTGTGCATCAAAATTTTAGGGAAAGGGTCCCATCAATTTTCTCCATGCCATTTTCATTTATTTTATTATTTAAAATATTCTGTTCAATCAAAATTCAAATGCAAAGTCTGATTTCTATTAATAATGGAATAAACAATGATGGATGCCTATTACTTTTGTCAGTTTCAAGGTATTTCAAAGAAAAATATGGGTTCTTCGTGGAGGGTACCAGCAAATTTGTCCATGTCTGTATGTCTGTGCCAAATGTCAGAATAAATTACCTGCAGGACAATTGGGGAACCTGTGCACTATAAATTACCTGCAGGATAGTCAGGTCACCTGTGCACTACCTGCTTCCCTCTACAGTCAGAGTGAGTGAAAGTCTCCAAGCCAGCAGTTGGCAACAGTGGGCCTGTCTTGCCTTTGCCTGCCAACCTCGTTCTGGCATATCAGAAAGGGGACAGCCAACTTCCACATAACATGACCTCAGCACAGTGCAGGGAGGTCACATGGCATACCCAGAGGAGGAAAGACTACAGTGTGCTCTCCCTACTTTCTCTGCGTCCTCTTTGAAGGCTGGAGGGCCAGGCATGTGGCCCTCCACATCTTACTTGTTGCCCCTAATTGTTTTGGCAATGCCTATCCCAAAGAAGGTCCATTCCCTAGCACAATCTTTAGGTTGCATTTTCTGCCTACCTATCTTGCTGGGTGAAGGCACAAGTAGCTACTCTGTTTAGGTTCAGGAACCTACCTGGACGGGGTCCTTAATTTAGTCCATTGCAGAACTTTCAAGGAGATTTGAAGTCTTGTAGGTTCCCAGAATATGGAGTTGCTAAATATCATCCCGCCCTCTCCGATCTGCCAACGACCGTCGCCTCTCCTCCCCTCTGATTACCTCCTCACACGCGCGAATCCAAGACTTCTCCCGCGCTGCCCCCCTCCACTGGAACAAGCTCCCTCCCTCCATCAGAACATCCCCTACTCTGTCCAGTTTCAAATGGGCTCTAAAAACCCACCTCTTTCTCAAAGCCTTCCAGTCTCCCACTTAACTTCCTACCTTTTCTGCCTCCCTCCCCTCTTCCCCCTCCCCTGAATCTGCCTCCGTTCCCCCTTCTCTCCCTCTCACCCCGTGTCTCTCTGTCTGTCTACAGACAGATTGTACGCTCCCTTGAGCAGGGCCATCTCTCCTCCTGTTTCCTGCACCTTTTACTCTGCTCTCCAGCTACCTTTCCCCCCACCCCTCTGGGGGTCTCCCCGTCATCCGCGCCCTTCCTCTTGGGCTCCGGCGCCTGCCGGTCTTCCCTCCCCCCTCTCTCTAGCTGTGCTCTGAGCTTACTGAGTTACTGTGCTTATTGTTTACTGTATTTTGCCGTCCCACCTTGTACTGTACTTGTTTGTCCCTGTACGGCGCTGCAGACACTGAGTGGCGCCTTATAAATAAAAATTAATAATAATGATGATTCAGGCATTGATATCCTGATATTGGAAGATCACTGATGTTCTTCTGGTTTGTTTACTGGGGAGCACACTTTCCTTTTATTCTCTCAGCTCTGCTGGCCTTCACCAAGGTCATGGCCTTTATGGTGGTGCTTCTGCATTGTCAGGAGGTCAAGCTTGTTTTGTATCTGGATGATATCCAGGTAAAAGCCCGATGCAGGAAGTTGGTGATTCACAATCTCTAACTTACTATCCAGCAATGGTGTTCCTGGGCCTCAACATGGACTTTCAGAGAGTGTTCCTCTAATAAAATTTGGTGGCAGAACCCGCAGTTATGGTGTGGCATGTAATCGCTACATAATCCATTCTCCCAGAGCCGTGTACCTGACCTTGAGTATCTGGTACGTCGATCCTCAAAGACCAAGCAGTTAGTGTCCAGACAGACAATGCCACAGTGGTGGCTTATCTGAATCATCATGAAAAGACACTTGCAGCCTTCAGGCCATGAGGGCAGCATCCTTCATTCTGCTGTGTGGAATGTTATGTTCTGACTATAGTGATCTACATTCTGTGGGTGGACAACAAAGAGACTTCTTGAATGATCAGTGCTGCACCATGTTAATGGTAACCTCTACCTCTGTTTGCTGGGAGTTTGTTCAGCTCTAGGGGTCCCTGAATTTAGATCTATTTGAGTAGCAACTAAATTACAAGCTACCTCTGTATGGTGCCAGGTCCTGGGACCAGGGGTTGTGGCTCATTGATGTACTGGGGGTTTTGTAGTTGTTCCAATTTGCCTACCTGTTTCTAAATATGATTTTTGGAATCCTACAGAAGGTGTGGGCATTTTTCACCATCCCTAACAAGTTGATTTCTCAGTCAGTCAATCTCCTCTTTTTTTCTCATGCCCCCCTCTATTAACAGGACATAACAGAGATGGCTTTAATAGCATGGTTCTTGATGCCATGTTTCTTATACATAAGGGTCTTGCTGATCCAGTTTTGTAAAGTTAGGAAATTGTTTTTGGTGTGAAGATCGGAATAACTCCTCGTTTTTCATTGGCCTTTTTTTTTTTTTTTTCCCCACAGGGGCCAGGAAAAAGGGCCTGGCTGTGAGTTTTCTCAAGGTACAGATTTCTGCCATCTCAGTGTTTATTTCCGTGTCAGTTTGTTCAGCTTTCTGTTATGTTAGAGTGTTTTCACAATTAATGGGCCACATTAAGCTGCCCTTCTGTTTTCCTTAACTCCATGGGACCTTGACCTGGTTATTAATGTACTGCAGATTGCTTTTTTCCATAAGTGTCCATACCTGGTTTTCTGTTACCCAGATGTGTATTGCATGAGTGTGTTCTGCGCCAGTCAACTCTGGTACCAGCTTAGATTTATGACTACAATAGGCTTGGGTATATCCAGAATAAGGAATCCGTAACACTGGATTTACCTCCCTGATTAGACTAGCTTTGTTTTGTGACAGAGTTTAACCCGAAGGAGTTGGGTACCAGATTAGACCTAAAGATTTTGGTCGAGAGACTTTTACGTTTATCAGGTAGTATATAAAAATCGAGGGGCATTGTTTCCTATATGAAGTATTTATGTATGTTGGCTGATACACTGTTTTTATTGTCATATTTTATTAAATCTGTTATGCACTTTTGGTTAGAAAATAGATTTTGCAATGTTTTTATAGGAACTAATATAAATTATACATTTTACAATAAAAAATATATTAACGGTTCAGATTTGGCACACAAGTTAAACTTGCCAAGGGTATTATTTATTTGTGGATTAAGAACATGTTGGTGGTTACCCATAGGCTGGCCATGGAGTTTTATCAGGGGTACACCCCTCTTGCCATCAGTGCCCCTAAACATTGCCATTTGGAAGGCTCAGAAAAGAGCAATCATTCCCTGAGAACAAGGATTGCTATTTCTAAATCCATTTTATGGTGAATATTGTACAACTATGAAGTTACACATGTTATCTGTGATTTTGAAAAGGTCAGTAATGACAGTACAAATGATCTTTCTAATATCAGGCTGAGCTTTCTGCATTTAGACCTGTTGCTTTGCAAAATAAAATAGCAATATATTTTCTGTTGGCTAGCAGAGGAGTGTACTTATACTGTAGGTAACAAATGTTGTACTTTTCATCCCTGAAAATACAAAGATAAATTTGATCGTGCCAAACATATTAGAAAACTTTCTGAAACCTTCCATCAAAATACTTCTTGGACTCTAATTACAAAGTTCGGAATATTAGGTTCTGACATATTACATGGTATTGATTTTTGTACTAGCTATTGTAGGGCTATACTTGTTTATTGCCATCTTCAATTGTTGCTTAAATATAAAAATAAAAAAAATCAATCAAGCTGCACCTTTGATACCTAATAATAGCAATTAAGTTGCATAATTTACATGACTATACAGATGGAGAAAGAGTTAAGGGGAGGAGAAACAGTAAGGGTTAAAGTCAACAAAGTTTATTTTATAAAGGTAGAATAGTATAATGTGTATGAGTATATGTAACAAAAACAAACTTTTTCAGTCATGTGACCTCGATTCTCAAGAAGAAGTAGACACTATACAGGTCATTTGTTGTCTATATATCTGTTTTGTTGTTCTAATTTTCTAATGATACTTATTTGTGTTTGCTGTGGAAACAAATTTGATCATGTTCTGTGTATGACAATTTTACAATAAAGTTGAAGAATGTACATCGCATATCAATAATTTTGTACGACATAAACAGTATGGGGCCCCTATGACAGATTGCTCTCTGTTGAATTCATCAGTACTTTGTTTTTAATAAGAGAATCTCTTATTACACAACATTCTACATTGTCTCAGGTGGCTATCGTTTCCAAGTCACACGTAAGTGGTAAGTAACTGCACTAAGATATGATTATTATAAGTGCATTTTAAATGGTTTATTTTAGTTTAGTTTTGTTAAATTTCAAGGGTATGTCTTACATTAGCCATTTATGGGCATTTACAAATAAGTTCACAAGTTACAGGTATGCATGTGATGTACAGCTCACGTGTGCTGGTTTACATAGCTGTTCTGTCAACTGTACAATGTATTACTGTCAGGAGCCACCGCGGTGCCCGACTCACTTCCCTCTAGCTCTGGCGTCCCGGCCGTCTCCATGACGACCGGGACGTCACATCCTGTTTCTCGGCCCCGACCGTTGCCAGGGCAACGGCCGCCCCAAATTACTACTATCGCGCCCCGGCCACTCAGAGCAGCCGGGTGCGCGCGCTACAGCCTGTGGGCTAATTAGGCTTCATTGTTTACTTAGTCCTGGCCTGTGTGTGATTACAGGGCAAAGCCCTGATTGGCTGGTTCCAGTATTTAAGGCAGGGAGGGCTTAATCTCCCTGCCGGTTATAGCGTTCTGTTCTCAGTATTGCTGCCTGCTTCTGTGCTGTGTTGGTGTGAAACCTTAAATTGTTCTCCCGTGTATGACCACTGCCCGTTCCTAGATTCTGAATATTTGCCTGTGACCCTGACCTTTTGCCTGTACCCGTATTCTGAATATTTGCCTGTGACCCTGACCTTCTGCTTGTACCTGGACTCAGAACCTTTGCCTGTGGCCTTTATCCAGCTAGCACCCGTCATCTCCACCTGTGCTCTGCCAGTCCGCTGATCCTTGGCCGGTCCCTACTCTGTGTATTACCTCCTGTACCTGTGCGCTGCCGTGTGAACATAAACTTGTACTACACTGAGTGTAAGTCCTGGGGGCATCCGAGTACCTGTGAGCATATCCAGTCTCTACGGGAAAGGCGGCTGCTATAGGTGAAGACCTCTACCGCTATAGTACTACAAGTTTATGCCGCACTGGTTGCCATAACATTTATAAAAGTTTTGGACATGTTTGATTTGAAAGTTATAAACTTAACAGGATTTCCTGCAATTTGATCAGCGTGCAATAGCTTTAAACACCCTCTAGATGTTGCTTATGTACTTTTGTATCTTTGGATGACATTTTATCACAGGTTTAAAAATACATTACATTTCTATTTTCTCAATACAAGGGGTTTAAAATGAAATTATTTTGAGGTCAACAATTGGATTTTTTTAATTGTAATGTGTATCTGATGATTCAGCACAACTTTTTTTTTAGCAAGAAAACAAAATAACATTCCTTGCTATTAACAGCTGGTTTACACACATGACTTCCTTTTTTTTTTAGCAGTTACAATTCACAGCTACAAATTGAAAGATCGGCCAACAAAATAGCGACTCCTTTAAAGTTGTGCATAAAGATGCACCTATTGTGTATGAGCAAAGATAGGCCTGCACATTTGCTTTTTTACATCTGTAAACTGAGTGGCATGCATTTGAAAATGTGTGCAACCTAAAATAAGGCACATAGCTGTGCCAGAGCAACGTTATGGCAGTCAGTGTCAACTGAGAAACTTAGACATGACTAATGGACGCACAAGGTACGCATCCTACAGGGTTATCTAATATGTGTAATCTGAGAGGGATGTAAGGGGTCATAAGTGCAACTGAATTCATGGGCACAACTTGTGCTGTGCCACAAATGTTATACAAGACGCAAAAGGTATGATGGGCAAATGCAGTTCAGTCAACTCAGAAATGTGTCCATATATTAAAGGTGAATTGTCCAGACTACAGTTAGGTAAAGATGCAACTAGGTTCATATTTCCAGCAACACAGAAAAATTAATGAGAATCTCATTCATGGGAAATTCGGTGAAGCATTCACATAGCTGACTATACTTACAGAGTACCACTCTTTTCAATGGGACAGAGCATGATGTTGTGTAGGGATGTTCCTGTCATGCGATGAGGCATTTGATTTGCTTCAGCAGGCAGGATCTACAGGGCGTTATTGGGGTCACAATTCTGCAACTTACTATGACACCCTTCCTAATACATTCCCATGCTGGCATTCACTGCCGCTCCAGCTCTTCTGGTGCTTTCAAGAGGGATCAGGCAGTGATTGGTCATTAAGTGACATGGCTTTATTTAGGTTCAGGCCTCCCTAGGCAAATACACTCGTAGCACCCCTTCTGCTTTCACGCCAGGGTAATACACAGTAGGTAAAAACAAAGATGTTTTCAAAATACAACTCCATTTGGCTTTTTAAAGGGTCATGGTAATTTTTGTCACTCATTTAATTTTCATTACAACCAGAACTGTATAGCAGAATGGAGGCATGAACATTCCTAACGATGAATGATTTACAGCTCTGAATACCACCCTTGGGACGGGATCAGGAATAAATGGCTGGATCAGAGGAATACTCTCTCCGATGCCTGTGAAGTAGTCCTAGTTGAGGGAGTCTGCTCGAATATGATGAGTTTTGTGTATCAACTCCAAGTTTAGGTCCGTCTATAGGCTTCACTTCATTTAATGGTCAACCACAGTAATGCTGATTCATTGTCAGTGGGGACAATAAGAGAGTTGTAGTCAGGAGATTGGCCAGAGTTCTGAGTGGGAGACTAGTGAGAGTCGTTGTGAACTATAGAGATATCAAGTGTTTTCTTGGTTATGTTGTGATCAATATTGTGCCAAGCCCGATACTGCTGATTGAGCCTGCTCAGAGAGTAGAAACTATAAATACAGGGTAACTGAGCATGAGAACGGAGTCCAGTACCTGTAAGCTGTGTGTTACACATGTCTTTTTAGTGAAAGAAGGTGGGGACAAGTGATGTTGAGTTTGACTTGATACTGTTAGGAACTCCCTAGCCAGCACAGTAAAACTCAGAGTCTACTCCGAAAGCCTGGTGTTCGCTGGAACCCCTAGTGGTGGGGACAGACTTGGCCGCAGGCTGACAGAGGGTCGAGAATCGTATACCGACTAAGGAGAACCCAGGAGTGGAGTGATTGGCGGACAGCAGCGTGGGGTTCCGGCAGGGTAAACCAAGGTCAGAGGTCACAAGCACAGGTTCGGAATCCAGGGACAAGCGAAAGGTCAGGGGCACTGGCGGAGGAGCAGAATCCGGAATTCAGGCAAATAGTCAGGGTCAGAAGCGTAGGTTCAAGGTCCAGGAACAAGCGAGGGTCATACACGGGAGGTCAGTCACAGGTTTAACACCAAGCAGAGAGAGCACAAGCAGGCAGCAGAACTGTGAACAGGACGCTATAACCGGCAGTGAGGCTCAGTCCTCACTGCCTTAAATAGTACAGATGGCCAATCAGGACACAGTTCAGAATGTGTCCTCAGCTGCAGTATAATGGATATGCAGAGCCTGCAGCCAATCATGTCTACAGAGTGCCAGCCGTAATAAAGCTAAAATCAGCCTTGATTGGCTGAACCTGAGAGATATGCAGGGCTGGCCCTACCTACACTTGTGCGCACGCGGCATCAGCGAGACCAAGGCATCCCGGTTGTTGCCCAGGCAACCGGGACACAGAAACCGGAAGTGACGCCCCGGTTGCCGTAGCAACGGCCAGGACCTCACTAGTAGAACCAGAAGAGTCGCGGCGGTGCCCTGAGCTGTCGCGACCACTAACAGATACTGAGAGATCAGAAGAGCTGTTGAAGCTGATGTAGAGGAGGCAGATTGACAATCCCCAAAGCAAGCGAGTACCAGCACTTGTGCAGAAATTATGGATCACTGTTGTATATTTATTAAACTATTAAGTGTGTGCTGGAGGAGTTTAATAAATAAGTTTTATCAAGTGATTGTCTTGCGGCCATTCATCTGATAAGAAACTTACACAGAAAACTATGTGGAATGTGTAAATACATATAGATAGGTAGGGTTTTCTGTGCTAGAGGTAACTTCCCCTATTCGGCAGCTAGAAACAATTTGATAAGAGATTGGATTAATTTATTTCTTCATCATCAGCAGCAGCAGCTATTTATATAGCGCCACAAATTCCGCAGCGCTCTACAGAGAACTCACTCACATCAGTCCCTGCCCCATTGGAGCTTACAGTCTAAATTCCCTAACACACACACACACACACACACACACACCAATTTCATAGCAGCCAATTAACCTACCAGTATGTTTTTGGAGTGTGGGAGGAAACTGGAGCACCCGGAGGAAACCCATGCAAACTTGGGATGAACATTCAAAATATACCAGGTCTCACAGGCTTAATGATTTTTGTCCTGATCTGCATTAACCTGATGATGTCTAAGCACATTTTCCCCGAGATCAGGAATTGACTAAGTACGGTGAATGTGGCCGTGAGAGGCCAGATGAGAGGGAGTGAGATAGAGGGATGATCCTTGGCAAAGGTACCAAGGGAGGTATCATAAGTAACGCATAGAAGGCTTTTCTCATATATGGTTTATCCACACCCAGACACTCGTGCACTATGAAAATAATGCTTTTTGCTCTGTAATCGTCATCATATAACTTAGTACCTAAAAGTATTGGCAAGTAATTGATGCAGTGAAGCCTTGCAGCTAGATGGCAGTGTTGCTGTAAGCTGGAAAACCAAGCATTGCTGTAGCAACAAAGGTTTTCTGGTTTGTTTTTGTTTATAATACATATGGAAATTAGAACGAATGCCTGAAGCATACCTGGCAATTAAAACAAAGTGACAGAGAATTGGTAAAATGTGCTTTAAAGCCCAGATATGCAGCAATCTGCACAGTGTTTGATTAATACACACATAATTTTCTTATCTCATTCTTAGCATTGTCTGACATTCTGATGTTTTTGCAGAAGTACTACTATGATAATACAGCAATATCTGGGCATTTTTGCAATTTTTCCTACATTTAATTGCACCAAATACAGAGCCGGATTTACACCTCATGGGGCCCTAGGCAAGAAATCGGTTTGGCCCCCCCCCCTTCACACACACAGTGGCCCCTCGCACACACATAATACACGCACGCAGTGGCCCCTCACACACACACACACATAGTACATGCACGCAGTGGCCCATCACACACACATAATACACGCACGCAGTGGCCCCTCACACACACACACATAGTACACGCACGCAGTGGCCCCTCACACACACATAATACACGCACACAGTGGCCCCACACACACACACACATAATACACGCACGCACACACATAATACACACACACACATAATACACGCACACACACACATAATACACGCACACACAATACACACAGACAGTAGGGATGTGCACTGGCCACTTTTGGTGTCTCGTGTTTTGTGTTTTGGATTCGGATTTGCTTGAGGTTTTGGGTTCGGATTTGTTTCGCAAAACACTTGACGAAAGGTTTTGGTTCGGATTTAAGGTTTTGGATTCAGATTTTTTTTTAAAAAAAATATAAAAAGTGTTAAAAACAAGTTTTTGGGTTTATTTTCACTCCTACGCTATTATTAACCTCAATAACATTCAATAGCAATCATTTCCACTAATTCTAAGTCTATTCTGAACACCTCACACCTAACAATATTGTTTTTAGTCCAAAACGTTTCACCGAGGTAGCTTTCTGGACTGCATAGTGCAGTGGTCCCGGTACACAATTTGGTACCGGGGCCACAATACCTCCGCCTTCAAATGGTCTGAATTCCACTGCACAGCTGCCTGCTCCTACATCCTCTGCAGCATATACAGGGTGTAGTTCGAGCGTGTCAATACCTCTTGTTTTTGACGATGACAGGTCATTTTCATTAATTTATGATTTGGCAGCAACAGTCAACGTTGTTTAATATCTGATACGCCTCTATCTGGACTGCATAGTGGAGTGGCCCCGGTCCCCAATTTGGTACCGGGGCCACAATACCTCCTCCAACTTTCAAGTGTAGTGTTTCTAACTTATAAACACCACAGTAGTTCAAGCACGTCAATATACCTCTTGTTTTAGACAACCATGATACAGAGCATTCATCATTGAGATCCCATCAAGTATGTGAAAGACAGACAGGGTCGAAGTGTTATTTGTTGACTTTGTTAACCCAAAAATTGTCGCTGTTGCAAATATTCGTGCAATGAAGAGTGACTTTTTCTATTAAAGGCTCAAGCTTTCAAGTGTAGTATTTCTAACTTATAAACACTACAGTAGTTCAAGCACGTCAATACCTCTTGTTTTTGATTATGACAGGGCATTTTACTTTTGGTTTAATTTGTTGAATTTGTTTTAATTTTGTTTTACTTTGTGCTCATGGCAAACGACTGTTGAATGGTCACATAATGGCAATAAAAGAGTTGCAAGATGGAATTGTCCTTGGGCCCTCTCACCCACCCTTATGTTGTTGAAATAGGACATGCACACTTTAACAAACCAATCATTTCAGCGACAGGGCCTACCAAACAACTGTGCCTGAAATGATTGGTTTGTTTGGGCCCCCACACCAAAAAAGCTATTCATCTCTCCCTGTACAAAATAAACAGGCTCTACTGAGGCAAGATGTCGTCCTCATCCTCAACCTCTGATTCCTCTCCCCTACAGTGTGTACTTCCTCCTCCTCACACATTATCAATTCGTCCCCGCTGGACTCCACAACCACAGGTCCCTCTGTACTATCTGGAGGGCAGTGCTGTACTTGATTGAGGAATTGATTATTCATTTTTATGAACATCATTTTTTCAACGTTCTGAGGAAGCAACCTCCTTCGCCGCTCACTGACCAGGTTCCCCGCTGCACTAAAAACTCTTTCCGAGTACACACTGGAGGGGGGACAACTCAGGTAAAATAGAGCCAGTTTGTACAGGGGCTTCCAAACTGGCTTTTTTTCCTGCCAGTAACAATATGGACTGTCTGACATGTCTATTTGGATGGTGTCAGCAAAATAATCCTCCACCATTTTTTCTGAATCAGTGAACTTTGTAATAGCAGTACCACTTGACTTATACTGCTGAATCAGTGAACTTTGTAATATATCAGTACCACTGGACTTATACTGCTGAATCAGTGAACTTTGTAATATAGCAGTACTACTGGACTTATACTGCTGAATCAGTGAACTTTGTAATATATCAGTACCACTGGACTTATACTGCTGAATCAGTGAACTTTGTAATATAGCAGTACCACTGGACTTATACTGCTGAATCAGTGAACTTTGTAATAGCAGTACCACTGGACTTATACTGCTGAATCAGTGAACTTTGTAATATAGCAGTACCAATGGACTTATACTGCAGGATTGTTTTGGGATATTTTTTTATAATTACTTTTTTTGTAATTTTTTATAATTTGGGAATAATGGGGAAATAACAATGCCCTTAGAAGGACAGAGCACAGGACACAGCACCACTGGACTGAACAGGACACAGCACAGGACCCAGCAGCACCACTGAACTCAGAAGGACAGAGCACAGGACACAGCACCACTGGACTGAGCAGAACACAGCACAGAACTGAACAGCACAGCACAGCACAGCACGAGATATAGCAGGACAGAGGACCACCTAACACAACCTCCCTCTACCCTGATCAATGCCCGAGTGAAGATGGCGGTGACTAGCGGGGAATTTATAGGATGCGAGTATCGCGAGATCCGACAGCGGGATTATGACTCAGAGCCTCGCTTTCAGTTTTGCAATTGGCAGAAATACCCGGATCTGTCTCGGATCCGGCTCGGATCCGCAACGTTCGGGTGGGCTCGGATTTCAGAAATCTGAGCGCACTCATCTCTAACACAGTGGCCACACACACACACACACACAATACACACAGACAGTGGCCACACACACACACAATACACACAGACAGTGGCCACACACACACACACACACAATACACACAGACAGTGGCCACACACACACACACACACACACACACAATACACACAGACAGTGGCCACACACACACACAATACACACAGACAGTGGCCACACACACACACACACACAGGGCCTGATTAAGGGTTCTGGCCGCCCTAGGCTAATACGGCCATGGCAGCCACCCCCTCCCAATCTATAGATTTGTATGACAGTCCCCCCTCTCCCTCACTATAGATATGCATGACAGTCCCCCCTCTCCCTCCCTATAGATATGCATGACAGTCCCCCCTCTCCCTCCCTATAGATATGCAGGGCAGTGCCCCCCCTCCCTATAGATATGCGGGGCAGTTTCCCTCCCCCTCCCTATAGATATGCAGGGCAGTTTCCCCCCTCCTTATAGATATGCAGGGCAGTCTCCCCCCTCCCTATAGATATGCAGGGCAGTTTCCCCCCCCCTCCCTATAGATATGCAGGGCAGTTTCCCCCCCCTCCCTATAGATATGCAGGGCAGTTCCCCCCCCCCTCCTATAGATATGCAGGACAGTTTCCCCCCTCCCCCTCCCTATAGATATGCAGGGCAGTTTCCCCCCCCTCCCTATAGATATGCAGGGCAGTTCCCCCCCCTCCCTATAGATATGCAGGGCAGTTTCCCTCCCCCTTCTCCCTATAGATATGCAGGGCAGTTTCCCTCCCCCTCCTCCCTATAGATATGCAGGGCAGTTTCCCTCCCCCTCCTCCCTATAGATATGCTGGGCAGTTTCCCTCCCCCTCCTCCCTATAGATATGCAGGGCAGTTCCCCCCCTCCCTATAGATATGCAGGGCAGTTTCCCCCCCTCCCTATAGATATGCAGGGCAGTTCCCCCCCCCTCCCTATAGATATGCAGGACAGTTCACCCCCCCCCTCCCTCCCTATAGATATGCAATGCAGTTTCCCCCCTCCCTCCCTATAGATATGCAGGGCAGTTCCCCCCCCTCCCTATAGATATGCAGGGCAGTTTCCCCCCCTCCCTATAGATATGCAGGGCAGTTCCCCCTCCCTATAGATATGCAGGGCAGTTCCCCCCCTCCTCCCTATAGATATGCAGGGCAGTTCCCCCTCCTCCCTATAGATATGCAGGGCAGTTCCCCCCCCCTCCCTATAGATATGCAGGGCAGTTTCACCCTTCACTTACCTGTAGTTGTGCCAGCGTCGCTCCTCGCTCCTCAGATCAGCAGACAGGAAGTGAAGACGTCCTGCTTCCTGTCTGCTGCACAGCAACAGACAGCCTAGCGATTGGCTGCCTGTTGCTAACCACTGACCACCAATGCTTTTGATCGTGGAGCACCAGACCCCCCTCCCCCCGACTCGCGGCACCCCCCCCCACGAGTTACGGTGGGGGGGGGGGGTGCCGCGACTCGTGGGACTCGGGGGACTGGGATCCGGCATTATACCTGACTGGAACTGTTTGTGGGAACTCATACCTGGCTCCTGTGGCCAGGCACACGGGACTGGAATCCACTAATAAGAACTCTGATAAGAAACACACGGAAACTCAGAACAAAGCGAACTGGAACTGGAGACAGGGACTAGGAACTCAGAACCGTGACACAGAATGGCAAACTCAGGACTGCGTGGTAGCCACAGACCTGGGACCCACACACAGATACAGTGAACTGGAAATAAGCTCTAGAGACTCGGAACCAGCCATAGCAACAGAACAGATGATACCGGTAAAGCCACTGGTACTGCAGAATAGATACTTTATGGTGCAAATTTCTTACTGAGGTGAGCACTCTTGATTGTAGAATACGTATTGCAGGAGGATGAGCAGCTTGAAAGTGCAAAGTACTTGCGGAATGATGAACTCCAGATAATGCAGGATACTTGCATAGTGATATGTAGTTGGTAAAGCAGGATGTACACTGAAGAGGATCACTTTGTAAACACAGTGAATCAGGAACAGTGCAGGAACAAATGGAACCTGGCATCAAGAACTATCCTCAGGAGAGAATTGGGTTGTTCTGGCAATGAACAGATCTCAGCAGCAGGTTTAAATAAGGTGTCCCAAACAACTAATGGCTGCATAGTTCATGTGATCACAGCTGCTGAATCTGGTTGGTCTGGATTGATCACCTGACTGCATCCAAGATGGCCGCGCCCATGCACCCAAACAAACAGTATGTGTTTGATTGCAAACGGAGATATGATGGAAAGGAATGCTGCAGACGACCAGGAGGGACACAGGGAGCCGTGATATGACAGCGGTGGATTAGGTAAGTGCGGCTAAGACCCCGATGTGTGACATCAAATAGCTGTATCTGGCCAATTTGTCTCTACCACATATTTGTCCATATTGCAATGGACTGTATGTGGCCCGTCTAAAGTTCACATTTTCTACTTTCTTGTTTTATTGCTAATGAAGGAACCTTAACCTTTGATCACATCAAGATGTTATCAAGCTGCAGCCTACATAATGTCATCAAAACTGTATGGAAACGTAACTGCAGTGTCAGAAACTGAGTCGATTAGTTGAAATGGCCCAGTGATGACCACAGGTGCAAGTCCAGTCATTGACTTCTGCAACCTGAACCAACAAAACCATAAATATATACCACATTTTTTAGATAAGACAATCCTCTGCAGTGCAGACACTAATGTATATATCCTGTGCATCCAAAGGTTTAGTAAAGGCTTGAATATGACATTATTCTTAATATTGTTTATTTTTTTTTTACCATTAACATTATCAACCACCCTCTTAATCTCCCTATGTTACCCTATTATCACCTTCTACGTAGCTAACACAAGACAACAACCCTCTGACATAGTTGTGTGACTGAGCATACAGCCCACTAAATACTTTGTAACCTTTGCATTCTAGCTGGACAAATATTCAATATGATGCAGCACTCGTTTATCAAACTCCCTTTGTCCTATACATTGTAAGCTTGTGAGCAGGGCCTTCTTACCTCTACGTATGTATGTATTACCCAGTATTGTTTTATTACTGTTTGTTCCGAATTGTAAAACATTATGGAATCTGCTGGCACTATATAAATAAATGTTGATGATGATGATGTAGGGTTGTGCAGAGAATGTATGCATGTAGATTTTAAAAATACATGGTACATTCTTGATGCTTTCCTATAAAGAAGATGCAAAATGAATCCAATATATAAATTATAGTGACACTGCTTGTCTTGGAACAATGTCTGCTCTTCTCTGTTCTAGGGAACAGATGTATAAAGTGTTCAGCTTGCGAGCTGTTGCAGTACTCCTCCTTAGAGAGGTGACATGCTGGCACATTAAAAGCATTCTCAGCTTGCAAATGAGTCTGTCTTACACCACGGCCAAACCAGCTAATGGATCTCTAAACTATTAGCAGAAGAAGTCATCTATGACCACTTAAATAAAAGACATGTCAGTGTGCATGAAACAAGAATTTTAATGTGGTAGTGCAGATACCAGGAGTGCTACTTATTCAAACTATACCATAGCGAAACTACATCCTGTTGGTTTTCAGACGCTCATCATATTAACCCTACTTTACTCTGAATAGAATTTTAATACATACAATTTGTGATTTTTTTTTATCTGCCCTTCAAATCTCCAACTATTACAATGTGTAGAGCTTGAGTCTGGTGGGAATGCTGTTGTCATGGCTGCCTAGATGATTTTATGATTAAACAGAGCGGTTCTGGAGCACATACTGTAAGAATTCAGATACACTGCATGAAACATGTTACCACAGAACACACACACATGTGACTTGTCTGCCCTTCTGTAACTACTAAGTTTATTTATTCATTAACATTGATTTAGATAGCACCAGCATACGCAGTAGCACTGTACAATTGGTAACAAAGACAGTAATAAAACAAGACTTGATATTTATATATAAAAAGGTAAGAGGGTCCTGCTGGCAAAATAACTAACTAAAGGACTTGTGTCTAACTGATACTTGCCAACTCTCCCGGAATGTCCGGGAGACTCCCGCATTTTGCAAGAGTCTCACGGACTCCCGGGAGAGTGTGGCAATCTCCCGTATCTGGCAGAATTCTGTCCTAGTGAAGTGGGCAGAATTAGGTTCAAAACTCCGCGATTCACCAGGAATCGCAGCGTTTGGCCCCGCCCCCTGCGGTCAAATGACGAGTTTGCGTCATTACATCACGCCCCGCCTCCATCACACCCACCTCCCCCGGCAGGCTCACGGAGCAAGTCTACAGAAAGTTGGTAAGCAGGGGCAGGCTGGGCTGGGGGCAGGGGGGCATCTGCCCCCCAGGCTGGTTCCATAATGGGCTTTCTTGGGCTGTGTGACTGGGCCACCTCTATTTTTGGCCTTTAAAATAGGCTACCAAGTCGAGTCTTGCCCCCCGGGCTGAAATTTGCCAGCCCTCCCCTGTTGGTAAGTATGGTCTATCTATAAAATTTTCACCTGAGTCACAGACACAAGTGTAGTATAGACCGGTTCAATGGAGGGTAAGAAGAGCAGACAAGTTGCGTGTGATGGTGCCATGAATCACATGCGACCAGTGGCAGGGCTATGCCACCAGTGTAACCAAATTCAGGGCTATACCACCACGGTACCTGATTGGGTGCTTTATGCTGCCAATTTAAGGCCTGTTTAGAGTCGGATTGCAGCCTGTAAAAATGTGCTCTGCATTTTTGATTAATGGGCAGTCGTGAAGAGGTGAATCAGGGGTATGCATGCTGTATACATTAGAGGCATGCACACATATGTTTTCAATGCCTTATTGAGGTATGGTCCAGTTACACATTATTGCATCTCCATATATGTCTATTAGGAGGCATGTCTTTTGTGGGTGTTGAACCTTGCTGTAAAGATACATCCTGATGATGATTACAGAATCAGCTCATATATTTATTGTGTAAAAAAAAAAAGAATAAATAAATAAAATAACTAAAATTATAGTGTTTTTTTTTTTAATAATGTTGTGGAAATACATTTTGCAGAAGAACTATGTTCCAGCAGGCCCTCACTGCCTGGACATGCTGGCACTTGCAGTTTCAAAAATGTCAGTATTCCCAGTCAATGGCTGCCATGTCTTGCCAGGACTTGTAGGTCCACAATTGTACTTAAAGTCTTTTTCACTTTCAGCTATTACAGTGGTACCCACTGTTCCTGGTTCAATCTTGATTAATATTTGATTTTTTGGATTAACAAAGGGTTGTCTGCAATAATTTCTTGGAACTTGGATCACAGTGACAGAAAAGTCTGTTGTGGGTGGAATCCCTTAATTATATGAATGTCAAGTGTGTAGAGTTCCTGCATAGATGGTCATGTGTTATTACTGGCGCTATTGTCCATTCTGATATTGCAGGTTTAACAGCAAGTCACTATTTTCAGGGTAGCAAATGTCTAAAGCATATTTTATCTGCAGTATATACTTTTAAAGTGATATTATTAAACTGAGTTTATTTAAGGATCTGGCTCTACAGTGTGTTTTCTGCCATAATGTAAAATATACTTTGCTGTTTCTTTTCTTCATCTTTAGTAAGCCTGTTTGGGGAGGGCTCCGCATTCTCCTTTAAAACAGTATCAGAGAAGTAGACACAGATATTTTATCATATTTGTACATTTTTTGTGGAGGAGGTATTTTTCCTGTCTTGTCTGTATTTTTAAAGAAAATTAGTATCATAATTAAGCAGTGGCTACAAGAAATGTTTCTTATTAAAAAACATCATATTTAATTGTGCAAGGTGTCTTAAAAATTGTATCCTGACAACAGTTTTCCTTCAAAGTTAAATAAACTGAATAAAGTGGATTGGCTTAAATGAAAATATAATGCACTTAAACGTCAGCTAGTCAATAAAAAAAAGATAATAAATTATAAATGGGATATGCTAACATCTTACAATGCAAGAATGACCATGGATTATTCATTTTCATGCTTCTATGGTTTTTGACCATATAGACAGAGCAGCAAAATAGAAAAGTGGAATCCTCCAATTGAATGAGGACTTTTCATGTTTTTTCACTCCTATTATAAACATTTGCATCACATATATAAGGGCACTCCCATTTTCCATTTGGAAAAATACTACCATTTGTGGAACACCAGGCAGGAATTCCTATGCCGGAAAAAGTAAAAATCTCACTTTAAAGTCATACGCACTATCACTATTTGTTCCCTCTATCCAAATAATTACAAGTTTTACAATGTTCTCCTAAAGTACTGCTCATTAAAACCTCATGTTATAAACACGTCATGACAGTAAGGGGTGATTGGGACCATATTCTTGTGTCACATGTGTACATTTTGAAGGATAACTCCACTCAGAACTGAAAATCAAAATTTGGGTGGAGTTCATTATGTTAAACAATAATATTGAACACTTCCTACCTGGAGTCTGGGGTGTCTCCTTATCTGGCAGCTACCCCGATATCTGTAACTGTCCTGTATCACTTTCCTAGCGTCTTCTGCCGCTTGTCTGTTTCAAACAGGTGACGGTGTTGTAAAAGCCCCTCCTCTGTAAATCTCCCATTCATGTAATCAGCAGTGTATGGGGGAGGGGCATTGACAACCACGCTGTCTGCATGAAGAGAGGCTCGTCCGAGCAGAAGCAGGGAGACTGTTGTTGGGCTGTTGCAGACATGGATTGACCCACTGGATCCAGAAGAACTCTGGATCACAGGTAAATAATATTCTTTATTACTGTTTAACTTATTGAACTCTACCCTCTTTCAAGTTTTGGGTCAAGATAACTGTTAATGTTTTCATTTCATTGCTATTTGTGATTTATAGATGGTGCAACAGATGCTCCTTTTAAAGTATAGGCTGATCTCTGTCAACTTTGTGTTTGTACAAAAATCAGGTTGTTAAATTGGGAACTTTCCCCCTAACAGTGCAACTTGAACGCATTGGGCCTGATTCATCAAGGAACGCAAAGTGAATGCTATTTACGTTTTTAAAATCAAATGGAAATTGCATGCATGTACACTCGCAACTATAAGCGTAACTCAAGAAACATTTCCATTTGAATACAGGTATACTGTAAGTACGCTCAGCCTATACGGCACTTGCCATATGCAGACAGAGCACACTACAGGTTACGCCCATGCATATGTGCATTATAAAGTACCGTCAGAACGCATGGAAAAAAAATAATTAAATACATTTAATGCTCTAATTGGCTATGGATTGGCATAGCCATGTGAACACAGTTGTGCTATGATTTCCTACTGCTTGGTTCAAGATTCACCTACTTCAAAGTTACTTATGTACAGATATCACTGAGAATCAGGATGTATACAACAGGAGCGTCCCAGAGAAACTAGGTGGAAAAACCTTTTAAATATCACAGCACAAAAAAAAAAATGTAACATTGCCTTTGGAATAAAAAATATTCATGACAAATGAGTATAATTGTAAAAAATAATGCTTAATTGTGTTTCGCTATTATTTTGGCAAAAACTAAAAACATAGGGTGCCTTGGAAATCAGTCAATGTAGACCTTTCACTAAGCAGACGAGAAACTCGGCCACAGATAAAATCAGGAGCGTCTGGAGAGTTTAATTACAGAGATTTATAAGAATCTTAAGAACAGTGGACAGAATGTAACGCAGTACTTAGGATAGGAACACCTGTGTAAATTAGCGCAACAGAAATAAACTGAATGCAGTTTAAACTCTCTGCTGGAGCCTGAAAATATAATTTCTCAAGAGGACCAGCACAGCAAGTGAATGAAATTTTGGAACTTTTTAGCTAAAGCATCAAGACTTATCCACAAGCACCCACTGAAAATGTTTTTTTGATGGCTGCGAATAAATGGTTGCCCAGGAATATACGGCCACTTTAGAACATGTAAAAAGGTGATTATCACATCCTGGAGATTTTAGTCCCTTTCATTCAACTAAAGCTAAAGCCTCCGGCAGAGACTAGACCATGGCCTGAGACTGAAGAATATATTCTAGATAACCTCCATTATTACAATTTACCCCTGAGCTTAACTACAGAGCAGAGCAGAAAATAACATTTTTCTATCCTCCATATGATTTTACAAAAGCCTGGCAGTAACAATTTTCTACCCAGGCATTTTTTTATTACAGCAATTTTTCTGGCTAGATATAGACTTAGAAAGACATTACTCATGCGTAAAGGGGGATTTAAATAGGTGAAAAATAACACCTGATAATCTTGCCTGAAATAAGTCATAGCAGGGGTCTGTGATGGTTAGTGGGTACCTCAAACATGAACATTTACAATTCATTTAATATATTACTGAATAATACACTGGAGATGCTAGTATATGTAATTAATAAATGGCGAGTTCTGTTATCATTGCTTATAATTGGTGAATTCTCATGTCATCACTTAGTGTTCATTACTAAGACTTGTCTACTGCCAGTTATTGCGGGTTTGTATGGGTTATATAAAAAAACACTCTGTCTGCGGCTCCTTGTCTTTATAAAGTCACTAGTTTGATCCCCGGGGATCCAGTGAGTTGTAATATTTTAACTTGCAGAAGGCGGAACATTATCCGATATGTGTTAAACAATTTAGATATCACAGTAGCACATTGCCTAGTATTGCTACCTTGCAGCATTGGATTGAAATCCGACATAGGGTGGAGATGTATGTTCTCCTCATGTTTGCATGGGCCTCCGGCTTCCTCCCACAGCCTAAAAACATACTGGTAGTGCGGCCGGGACCCCTCTCCAGGATGTGGGACTTGTATATATAATATAATATATAATATTACTATTATATATATTCATTATGTAAATATAGAGAATATATGTATACTCACCTGAAGTCCAGCAGAATCTGCCACAACAACAAGGTAGTATTTGGCGTTAGCCTGCTGCTACACTGGCGCAGGAGACCTGCAGCAATGGAGGTCCTCCTCAGGGGCAAACACAGGATTTCTAGAGTGGTGTTTTAACCCCACATACTGCCAGAATAATCATGACCATCATGCAAGGGCAAGGCTATAACTTTAGCCAGTACTAGGCCGTTCTTCAACCTGATCCTATCCACGTCAAATACGCAAAAAATGTACTACTGTTTGGTGCACACATCTCCCAGTACATGAGCAGAGCAGGGTGAAACAGAACATACTTTCCACCTATCCTTGCAGTTTGGTCTTAGTGGGACAAACACCAACACTCCTACTTGTTGGTTTACCAGCTTTCTCTAAGTGCAGCTGCTGGTGTCTTAAGTTCAGTTGCTGCTTGTCTGGATCCTGGAACCTTGAGGACCTGTTTGGAAAAAGGGACAGGTATATGAAATATGGAAAGGCCTCCTATCCCACCACCCCGGCATTAGGGAATAGTCCTATCACATTAAATTAGTAGGCACTACCATGACCCCGCCTTCAAATAAACTGCCTCTAGCAATAAATGTATATCCCCAATACAGGGAAATCTTTTGTCCGTTTTGGCCTTGAGAGGTGAATCAGAAGAAATTGCTGCCTTTTATTAAGTTACACACGGGGCCGGACTGGCCATCTGGCACTTCTGGCAAATGCCAGAAGGGCCGATGGTCAGTAGGGCCGGTTCGATCAGTCAGTGCACTAACCGTGCACTGGACGGTCAGTGCACTGTCACTTCCTGGTCACATGTGCCAGACAATAACAGGGGGAAGGAAAGAGTAAAGGTGCTAGACAATAACAGGGGGGGGGGGGAGAACATAAAAGGTGCCAGACAATAACAGGGGGGGGGAGAACATGAAAGGTGCCAGATAATAACAGGGGGGGGGGGGGGAGAACATGAAAGGTACCAGACAATAACAGGATGGGGGGGGAGAACATGAAAGGTGCCAGACAATAACGGGGGGGGGGGGGGAGAGGGGTTAGAACATAAAAGGTGCCAGACAATAAGAGGGGGAGGGGGGAGAACATAAAAGGTGCCAGACAATAACAGGGGGGGGTGGGAACATAAAAGGTGCCAGACAATAACAGGCAGGGGGGGGGGGTGGAGAGAGAAGGTGCCACACAAAAAACAAGGAATAATATGATTTGGGCCACTATTGTGTGCCATAATTTCAACTGGGGGCACTATTGTGGCATAATATCAACTGGGGGCACTATTGTGGCATAATATCAACTGGGGGCACTATTGTGTGGTAAAATATGATTTTGGGGCACTACTGTGTGGTAAAATATGATTTTGGGGCACTACTGTGTGGTAAAATATGATTTTGGGGGACTACTGTGGGGTAAAATATGATTTTGGGGCACTACTGTGTGGTAAAATATGATTTTGGGGCACTACTGTGTGGCATAATATCAATTGGGAACATGTACTCAGGCATGAGGGAAGGAGAAGAATGTTAATATAATTTGGGAGGTAGGCTATTAATTTAATGGTGAAGTTTAGGTGGGGGCTAATTATTTAATTAGTGCTATTTTATTTGTGGGGTGATGTGGGTTAATTTTATATTAGGGCCTAGCAATTTAAGATAGGATGATTGGAACTTTAATTTAATGATGGGATGGTTTGCGGGCTATTAATTGAAAGTGAGGCTGTTTGTGAAAAAACATGTGAATATGAATTATTTAATGCCAGTGATGGTTGCAGGAAATGGGTATATTTATTAAATGTAAATGCTATTTCATTAATTGCTGGGGTTGTTTGGAGGGAGGGAAATAGGTTTATTTATCAGCAGCAGCAGCAGCAGCAGCTATTTATATTAAATGTGAATACTAGTCTTTTAATGTTGGGGCTGGAGGGAGGCCTAATTATAAAACATGGGTTGTATTGATTAAACACCAGGGCTGGTTGGAGTTTTCTAAATTGCATGTACCCATTTTTTTTCCAAATAGGGCCTCCAGCATTCCAGTATCCAGACAAGCAGCAACTAAACTAAAGTCACCAGGAGCCAGAGGTGGTGAAACTAACAAGACAGGTAGGAGAGAGCAGGACAGTCTGCCAGGACAGTCTGCCAACTGTCCTGAATCTGGTGGGGATGTCCCGAATTTTGGTGACTGTCTCGCTTAGTGAGATTTGGGCCGACTACAAGGACAGTTGAGAGGTATGTCCCGCTTCACACTGTACTGTTTGTGAAGGCAGAGCTGCGCGCAACTAACAGTATTGCACACAGTATTGCCTGTGTATTTGTCTAACATTTGTCTAAAATGATAACCATGTTACATAATAGGGGCTCCCTGTCTTAAATACCCCAGGCCCCCCAAGCGTTAATCTAGCTCTGGTTAGCAGGAGGGAGCGGATAGCCGCTCCAAGTCTCTGGATAGGACACAGCCTGCAGAGCAAGCCGAGGAGCTCTAAGTCTCACATGATTTGGTAATCTTGTAAGACTAAGAGCTTCCCTGCTCACTATACAGGAAGTTCCCACCCTGATGGATGTCAGCAGCACCAGAAGCATAGATAAGTACAGTGGGCTGGGGGTGTCATAATGTGCCTCGGGGGTGGCGTGATAAATGAAATGTTTTATTTTAATAAATGTATCATTGCCCCATGTTGGCGACACCCACAACACAATGTGGTCACGCCTTTTTCGGTGCCGCCGCGCAGGCCCACCTTGGTTTCTTTCCTGCTGGAACTGAGGTGGGCCTGTGGACTATAAATGCCAGGGCTGATTTTTAGTCCCAGTCCGGCCCTGGTTACACATAGTGATCTCATGTCACGTGTCGCCAGATGACAGGCACAGGTGTCATTTAGTCTCATAGTAGATTCCCTGCCGAAGTTTAATTCCAGTGTGTTGTTACTTGGCTTTAGCACCAATTCCAAGATGAATTTGTTTAAATGAGGTTGGGAACAAAACCTTATTTATATTATAAGGTTAAAAGCTGGACTCCGTTAACACCGAAGCGGTAGTTGGCTTACAAGGACTCCCAGGAGTCAATAGCTGCTTCCAGTCGCCTCAGTTCCCTTCTAGAGTTGATGAGAGCAGGCCTGCAATTAGAGGTTTTTTTTGCCTCCGGTCTGGGACCGAATGACAGCCTGTTCCCTCCTCCGGGGCAAGCCACTTAACTGCCGTGGATCTGCCTTCCCTCTCCCACCTTCTCGACAGTAGCTCCCTGTTCTAAAGCAGTTTTATTAACTCCGCTTCTTTGCCACTGTCTGAAATCTGCCCTCCTTTAATCATTGACAGGAAAAAAAGCCACATTCAATTACAAAATTCAACAAAATCAGCCAGAGAAGGAAGGTAGGGTGTAGAGTTGAATAGAACATAAGAATTAAAAAGTTTATATTTTACTGATATCTCAGATTTGATCTCAGTCCATTCCCAGGATCAGCTACTTTACTGTCGTTGATCTGCAAATCTGTTCTTCTCCTACCTTCCTGACAGGATGGCAGCAGAGGAGAGAGAAGTGTGCACATACAATCACAAGTGGAACACGCACCACCTGACATGTGCGACATCCCACTTGGGAAACAAGAGAGCCAGACAGAAGTCTGCCTTTGAAGCATCAGATGTGGGGGGCTGCTTAATGTAACGGACTTAGGGGCTGGGCCATTGATTTAATGGTGAGGGTGGGGCCTGTAATGGTAAACTTATCAAAAACTCAAAAACTTTGATCTCATATTGATGAAAAGCAAGTTTCTCTTTATTTCATAAAGTAAGCAATTGTGAGGATATTTGGCTCAAAAATTATTTAATCGTGGGTTGGAGATATTAATTTATTGTTAGAGGAGTGGGGTGGGGGGTGGGTGTTAAGGGGCAGAGTCACATCAACGCCAGCCCTGAGTGAGATAACCATACCTCACAACATTTAAAAAAGCAAAATATGTTGCACCCACAAGCGACCAAACCCACACTCAGATACACCTGCACCCCACATAGCTTTGCCCAACCATGCATACAGTCCAGCGAAGCCACAACGACATTCTGATAGGCTATGCTGCTTTATGGGTATCAGACACATAACAGACCTACCAAAATCTGGACTTTTGGGAAGTGTGCATCATTGAAGCATGGTCTAATCAGTATCTGGTATTAATTAGGGACCCCACAAGCAGGTAATGAGCTGTGAGGCAGGATAGCCACAACTTGCAGCCCCCAACAGAATGGGGACACAGAATGTAGTCAGGGACTCGCAGGAGATAGGCAGGTCAGTAGTAAACTTTGCCACCTGGTGTGAGATTTATAGATTTTAGGGGATTCTGCTTACTATTAGTATTGTGCTGTCATTGATTATTCCTACATGTGCTTTTTGGCGAAACCAGTCACTCTCCGACAGTAAGTTAACTGCAGAGGCGGAACACTACATCATCACTACATCTTCTGGCCCTTCTGAGTATGAGCTGATGGCTGCACAGTGAAGCCCTTTCCTCAAAAGGATTCAGATTGATACCTACTAAATATTGTCATCTCCACACTAAGGGTGTCTTTTGCTATGATATAACCTGTTTAATGACAAAAAGCTAAATAAAGATTGCCGGAATAAAAGTTGAGATGCATCAACCACTTGCAGCTTCTTAATTATTTATTTTTTTGCCACTTTTTATTTTTTTATTATCTTTTTTTAATAGAATTGTGTCATATTTGTACAAGAAAACAAGAAGAAAAGTGAAATTTTGGCTGCATAGTCTGCAGATTAGATTGGATGCCAAATACAATGTTTGTTTTTTTGTCTTGCAACCTACAAGCTAGACTTTAACTCATTTCATACACATTTGTGTACATAAACTATTAGATCTATTTAAACAAAACATCTTTTTTGTAAAGTTTCTGGATTTAATAAAGAATGCATATTGATAATTTGTTCCACCATATATTTCTATTTGCCGTATCCCCTTAGTTTGTAAGCTCACGTTCTCGTGTCTATATTTCCTTCTAACCTTGTAATTGTTATATTTGTAATTGCTATATTACCTCTGTATTCTGCTATGCTTTACAGCATTGTGGGTGATGTTGGTGCTATACAAAACAATAATAATAATAGTAATAATAATCTGGTACGAATCTAAGTAATAGCTGCCTTTTATAATCCATTTGCTCACTGGCATCATTGAAGGACTCCTTCTTTACTATGAAAGTTATACCACAATAATAACAACTTTTGTAAGTAATGGGAAAAATGTATTGTATTTTATTCAAGTGTCAGGCATGTGTATTAAGCTATAAACTATAAATGAATTACTTTCTGTATGCACAGCTGCGTGCAACAGGCAAGAAGGTGGTTCAGTGGTTGAAAACACTGACTGAATAACAATGACATTGAGAGACAGGCTTGACACGCAATTTTAACTCCTAGGGGTAAGTTTATCAAGCTGCTGGTTTGAAAAGTGGAGATGTGGGCTATAGCAACCAATCAGATTCTTGCTGTCATTTTGTAGAATGTACTAAATAAATGATAACTAAAATCTGATTGGTTGCTACAGGCAGCATCTCCACTTTTCAAACTCTCCAGAAACTTGCAGCTTGATTCATTTACCCCTAGGGGTAAATGTATGAAAGTCCGATTTCTGCAAGTCGCCGGAAATCGTCGACTTTGCGGGTAAAATTTAAAGCGGCGATGGCTTGTAAAGGCAAGTTTACCTTTACAAGCCATCGCCCCTTTAAATTTTCACTGCAAAGTCGCCGATTTCCGGCGACTTGCAGAAATCGGACTTTCATACATTTACCCCCTAGTGTCTGTTCCTTATGACCTTTTATAAGTATGTGTGTCACTGAGTCCCAGACACCAATTAAAGCAGAAGATTAGCTGGGCAGGGAAATGATGACAGAATATTTTGTGTAAAATGATATTTGTTATATAAATATACTATTTTATCTTTATGGTATAAAATAATTGCATACTTAAAATGTTGTTTTCAACTCTTCAGTAGGATATTAGATTTATTGGTGGACCAAGCAACTTTTAAGGTTTACAAGATCTTCACTTAAAAGTCAATATTGTAAAGAGGTATGGCTAAGTAGCACAGTATATCTGTGTTTAAGGTTGCACATCAAGATACAGCATTTTACATACTCATCCGAGCTGGTTTATTTTACCCCGACTTGCGAATATCACAAATAATTATTCTAGCACCTGAAGAAGGGGGGAGCCCCTTTATCAAGGAGCTAGAATAATTAGCATTGTGCACTTTGTGATGTACTTTTGTGACATGAATCCCTCATATATCTCACTAATCAGTGCTTTTCTTGTATGGATGAACCCACATTCAGAACTGTGGTGGGCCCAAGTACAAGATCCCTGCAGGTCTGGAAAAACTCAGTACTCATTCTGGCAACAGACTCTGCTCTGGGGCTGGTGCTGAATAAGTACACTGCTCTGTGCAGTATTCTGATAAAAGTAATAAAACATTACCATGACATGTCCAATCAGCTGCACACTACCATGACATGTCCAATCAGCTGCACACTTCCATGACATGTCCAATCAGCTGCACACTACCATGACATGTCCAATCAGCTGCACACTACCATGACTTGTCCAATCAGCTGCACACTACCATGACATGTCCAATCAGCTGCACACTACCATGACATGTCCAATCACTGCACACTACCATGACATGTCCAATCAGCTGCACACTACCATGACATGTACAATCAGCTGCACACTACCATGACATGTCCAATCAGCTGCACTTAGTCTGTATAATAAATTCTTCTTTTATAGTGGTCACACACAGTCTGATCCAGCAAAGCATCAGATATTTTCCAGCATCCCTGGGGGATAGTAAATGGTTATGTTGTGAATGCACAGACAGGTTGACACTTAGTGGTCATCTTTCGAGTACATTTACCAACATGCCTAATAATAATAGATTTGGATTAATATTGGGGTATTGGTTGGCTTTGAGATCACACGGATTTCAATATTGGGCTAATTTCCAAAATAAATGCCTATATACCCGGATGTGTGATTCCTTTCTATCTATCTGTAATTTTTTTTCCCCCTCGATTATGGAACTACATGTCCCAGCATACAGTAACAGCCATCAGCTGCCAGTGCACGAGGAATTTCCACAGAAGTTGGCAGTAGCTCCACTATAGATTAGACAAAGACACCTGGGACTCAGTGGTGCTCACAAAACTTTTTATCATATCCAAATTTCCTGCTCGGCAAACTCTGCATTTTTCACATAAGGGCTGCTAAGCGGGCACTGCCGTGGTATTATCACTATAATGTACAGAGTGAAGTAATATAAAAAAAAACATTGATGTCAAAACCTCACATTACATTAAAGCTTACAGTAGGCTTTCCGCCCATTGATAAACAGGGCCCTTGATTCTACAAGGGGCTATCACTTTACACTTTATAGTGAACCATTAGGAGAAAGGCTAAAGTTGAAGGTTATGTATTGCCATACTAATGACAGCATGCAGCTTGCGTTTAGTACATCATTATCATAATTCCTTCAATTCTTTATTTTTATGTGCACCATTGGTAACATATGGCAGGTTAAGGGTTATGTTTGCAATAGGCAAAAAGCTATGTTATATTTTCAATAACGCTCCTCTGTAATGTTGTTAAACTGGAGTGATGAGTCCTGAAGCGTTTATTACATTGTCCTGAGCAAATCTGCAGAATGTGTGACGTGACATTTGCATTGGAACAAGAGTCACCACATACCTGCCTGGTAGAGGACAAACAGATAGACGATCGCCTAGAAGCTCGAGGCACAGGGAGGGCTAAAATAATATCACATTCCTACGAGAGATCATTTTCAACATTATGTGTTTCAAAGAACAATGCATTATTTGTATTTTTAAATACAAACATTTTTTTTAATTGACCAACATATGGGTAAAGCACAGTACACTTTTCACAAGCAATCTAAGATGAAGCCCATTGTTGTTTACATCAACAATACGACTGGGTTTTGACATGTGGTTATTTTACTTCTGGAGGTCTTTGAAGGTCACTCCATTAATTCGTGTTAATTGCATTGAATGGAGCAGGCAGGGGTTAGAAAAACACTGCTATAAAGCTCATAAAACGCTAGCAAGGCTGCAAGCGGGTATAAGATCATTAGATACAGTGGTTCCATTTTTAGCCACTTTTGTGTGCGCTGTACTAGTGCTAGAACTGCTAGTACACTGCATGTAATTTATGCCAGTGCATATGAGCCTTAAAAGGATACGTGAGCCAAAAGTTCTAGCCAACTCCAGTGGGAATCAGATCTCCAGACACCCCTCACAGAAGACCAGTGGCAGGCAGTCTATATAAATGCTTTCCGTATGTCCAAATGTTTAAACCACACTGAAATGTTTATCAAACTAGTTAATAGACTACACCTGACCCCCTTCAGAATTCATAAAATGTGGCCCTCCCAGTCTAAGTTGTGCTGGAGACAATGCTCGATGGTAGGGGATTTGCTCCATATTTTTTGGGCATGCCCGGTGTTGCGCTCTTTTTGGGCTCAGGTATTTGACTTAGCTAAGAGGGTGACTGGACTAGATCTTTCTCAGGCCCCTGAAATTGCCCTTCTTCAAGTATATCCACCTCATGTCCATATCCCCCCCCCCCATCCCCCTTCCCCTTTTTTTTTATTTCTGTACCCCCTGTTAACCTAACAAATCTCAATAAAAACGATTAATGATTAAAAAAAAAAGGATAGGTGATGCTGCAAAAATTAATATATCGCAAAAGTTATGTTTTTCTTTAAAATTTTCAATGTGATTTTATTCAATGTTTTTCTGTTCAATGAAAAATATTACTTTCTATACATATGTAATGTCCGCACTCATGCATATCAGTGGTGATGAGCATGTGAGGCCTTTGGGAAATACAAACAAAGATGGGCTTTGTGTAAAGATGTTGAAGCATTGTGTGACAGGATGGACCACATATGCCACCCTGTCTGTTGTTGCTGGGAACCGGCTGGGCTTACTTTTCCACCGTTCCTTTTCGTTATCCCAAATGCGCCCTCTCTCCGCAGTAGGAAGGGCTTACAAATGCTGCCACCACGGGACTCCTTTACTGGCATCCAGAACCGGGCTTCTTCTGGATAACTGATGCTGTGAGTGTACCCTGTTACTGGTGTACCTGGGCTGCTACTCCTGACCTTTTCCTATGGATCAGGGTTGCTGTGGATGGATCACTCCTGACCTCTCACACTGGCCAGTGCTGCTGGGTAGCGGGCAGACTGGTGGTACTGGATGCTAGGTGCAAACCTCAGAAACAGCCGGGAACGGATTAGATTTTGGGTCTAATCTGTAGGTCACAGGATTTTCAGCATGGAAGACGTTTTCAAGCAGGTCTTTGAAGCAAGTAATGTTTATTTGCAGTCACACTGGTTGAAGGTGCCAGTGATCAGGTCAGATGGAACCAGAAGAACCATTTTCAATACAAGACAGTGCTTTTTATACAGCCTCTAAGGGTAAGCCAGCCCACTGAGGTCTGAGCTATTTTTAGAATCATGATGCAATTTGTTTACTCAAACATGGATTTACATACAATATAAAGCTAACAATATTTACACTTATCTGTGATATCCTAAAACTTGCTGTGATTTCCTGCATCTTATTTTGGACACAGGAAATTTAACAGCAGTCTAATTAAACCTTCCTGTACCTTCAGGTGCTAGACCCTCACACATAAAAGGTCTAATTAACATAAGATTAACATGGGTCCTTTCTTCAGACAGTGGCAGAATACTCATTCTCACAAAAAAGGTACCAAACCCCAAACAATTAATTTCCCCACATCACGATACACAAAAGACTTCCTCCACAAAGGCTTATTGTATCAGATATATACCTCAGAAATCATGCATTTCCTCTAGCAAAGATAAAACAAACAAATTTCTTCCCCTGGTCTCAGAAATAAAGATATCTCTTTTACCAACATACCCACAATATCAAAAATAAGTACATTTGCAATTATATAAATACGCGCCCTGCATTATTTCCTTTAAATAAATTTATACCATACGTTATTTATAAGTGATCCAGTCACACACTGAGTACCATAAATAGCCCCCAATGTTTCAGTTTGAGCACTTTAAGGCAATGTTAGTTCAATGAGATTTATCCCCTTTAATGTTTGTAACGCAGGCTCTGCTGTACAACTGCGCGTGCGCCAGGATAGGAAAAACTACAAAAACTACATCTCCTAATTTCATTGCATTGGAGTGCACTACCACTAATGTCTGCCTACAGGTAAATTGTGTTAAACATATGTGCATTTGGGGGGGTCCTCTAGTATTGTTTGAGAAAACCCACCAGCTAGCTGGGGCAACAAGGGCTGCTTGTAGTTGCAACCTTGAACCACTAGGGGTATCCTTAACAGTAGTAAAGTTTTATTCTTGATGTATTCCCATGGTAAAGGCTGAAGGCAATGAGTCATGCCTGGGCAGGTGATTGAGGATAGGCAAATAGGAGAAACAGGGATGATGGCAGGCACAGACAGCCCCTCCACCTTCACATCTTCACCCTCAGTACCGCCCTCATTCATGCCATTCTGCTATACAGCTCTAGTTGTAATGCTAATGAGATGAGTGACAAAGATTATTGTGGCCCTTTAAAAACCAAATTGGAGCTGAGTTTCAAAAACATAGTAACATAAAGATTGGTGGGGGTGAGGAAAGTTGGATTTAAATTGTATATTAAGTTTATTTTTATATAAAGCGCATTATCCTGACATGTAAGGCAAAATGGCGCTAGGTGTTATTAGCCTGGGGCAGCTTGGACCGCTGGCAGACCCAGAGGCCCACCCTCCCTAGCAGCAATTACTACCTGTGAATTGTGTCAGGGAGGTCTGAGCAAATGGAAGGAGCGGGCAGAGCCAACCAATCAGCTTGAAGGAGACGAGTGGCTATGCAAAATTGTAGCCCTCCTCCTATCCTAAAGACAAGTCGAGGTCTGCACCTGGCATGGACCCTTAATCAGTGCCTGGTAGCAGATATTGCCAATACAAATATATACAAGTTTCTGGACTTTTCTATAGCCTCAACAGAATCTTCACTTACTCACATATGTGCTTTGTATATTGTTCTCTCAGCAATTATACGTGCTCTCTATGTTTTGTTCTATGTTAACCTTTCTTTCACTGTAAACTTCTATATCTGTGTCATCAGGGCGAGGATTTCTATGACCTAAAAATGTGAGAAATATGCATGCATTTATGACCTTCAAAAGGCTGAAATATAAGCACAAAAAGTTAAACATTACTTTTTATTCCATTTCTCATTCAATTATTTTTAATTAAAAGAATTCCTGCCATCTAATTCACAAATTTTGAATTTGATTCTTCTCCACTCATCCAGATATTCAGCACATTGTGGACCCTGCAAGTAAAAAAATCCAATTCCAGGTGGTGACTGTTCTGGGGGGCATGGGGGCATCTGCCATCCTGGTATGGTCCCATAGTGGGCTACCTTGGACTGGGTCACTGGGCTACCTGCATCCTTTTTCCTTTAAATAGGCTGCTGAGCCAAGTCTGGTCCCCCACTAAGCTAAAATTTGCTATCCAGTTCCTGACCCATACCTTTGACCAAAAAAATTGCACTGGATGACAAGATGCATTTCCGATTTAGAACTCGAAGCTCCTCCGGTTGTCGCTCAGTATGTTCTTGTACCTGGGGAAACTCTGTAGGAATCCTGTGTTTGTCCCTGTGGGGTGGGAGGTAACAAGGCCATAGAGCATTTAGCAACAATTTTGTATTTGTCCTGAATAATTGTTTCTACTTTTAATATTTCCTTAAAATATTGCTAAAATAGAATATTATTTTAAAATTACAGAAATAGGAGCTAAAAATCATAAAAATATGAATTTACATGCCCAATACAAAACATTTAATTTTCATCAGCAAGGTTGGAAACTTACTTAAAATTAAAATAATGATCAGAAAAAAATGACATATAATAGAAATCCTGGCCCTTGTTATCATTGTATATTTAAAATCATCATCATCATCATCATTTATTTATATAGCGCCAGCAAATTCCGTAGCGCTTTACAATTGGGAACAAGCATTAATAAGACAATACTGGGTAATACATACATACAGACAGAGAGGTAACCCTGCTCGCAAGCTTACAATCTATAGGACAATGGGAGTTAGAAACACAAGGGCATGTGCTACATCATATTGCACACTGGACCAGCTAGAACGCAAAGGTAAAAGTATTGAGTGGGCTGTGTGTGTTGCAATGTTGGTCAGAGGGTTGTTGTCTTGCGTTAGCAGTGTAGAGGATGGTAATAGGGTAATCTAGGGAAATTAAGATGGTGGTTGAGGAATATCATAACCTTGTCTGAAGAGGTGGGTTTTCAGTGAACGCTTGAAGGTTGGAAGACTAGAGGAAAGTCTTATTGTGCGTGGGAGGGAATTCCACAAAGTGGGTGCAGCCCGGAAGAAATCCTGTAACCGAGAATGGGAGGATGTGATCTTGTGCAGAACGGAGGTGTCGAGTAGGGAAATATTTCGAGACAAGTGAGGAAATGTATGTCGGTGCAATTTTGTTGATGGCCTTGTATGTTAGTAGAAGAATTTTATATTGGATTCATTGATATACAGGCAGCCAATGTAAAGACTGACAGAGTAGCTCAGCAGAGGAATAACGGTTAGCAAGGAAAATCAATCTAGCCACTGCGTGCAAAATAGATTGTAGGGGTTCAAGTCTGACTTTGGGAAGACCAGTAAGGAGGGAATTGCAATAGTCGATGCGGGAGATGATGAGTGCATGAATTAATGTTTTTGCGGTGTCTTGTGTCAGATATGTGCGTATTCTGGAAATGTTCTTTAGGTGTATGTAACATGATTTAGATATAGAGTTGATGTGGGTAATAAACGACAGTTGTGAATCAAGGATTACACCTAGGCAACGAGCTTGCGGGGTGGGATTTATTGTCATGTTATCAACAGAAATAGAAATGTCAGGCAGGAAGCTTCTGTTTTTTTGGGTGGGAATATTATTAATTCAGTTTTTGAAAGATTGAGTTTGAGTTGGCGAGAAGACATCCAAGATGAAATAGCAAAAAGACAGTCAGTAACGCGAGACAACACAGATGGTGAAAGATCAGGAGAGGATAGATACATTTGTGTATCATCCGCATAGAGATGATACTGGAATCCAAAGGAGCTTATTAGTTTTCCAAGAGAAGTGGTGTAGATAGAGAATAGCAGAGGACCTAGGACTGAGCCTTGGTGGATCCAGAGAAATTAACACTGAAAGAGCGATTAGATAGGTAGGATGAGAACCAGGATAGGAAAGTGCCTTCAAGACCTAGGGATTGTAGCGTTTGTATGAGGAGAGAGTGGTCAACAGTGTCAAATGCAGCAGAGAGATCCAGGAGAATTAGAAGAGAGTAATGGTTATTATTTTTTGCTGTGATCAAATCATTGACAACCTTGGTCAGCGCAGTCTCTGTGGAGTGTTGAGAGCGAAAGCCTGACTGAAGAGGATCCAATAGGTTGTTTGCTGTAAGAAAGTTTGTGAGGCGAGTGTAGGCAATTCTCTCGAGAAGCTTGGAGGGGCATGGGAGCTGGGAGATGGGGTGGTAATTTATGAGAGAGTTAGGGTAAGAATTCAGTTTCTTTAAAATGGGAGTAATCACTGCATGCTTGAATATAGATGGAAAAATACCAGTAGAAAGAGATAGATTACAGATTTTAGTTAGAGGGGGAATGAGCACAGGAAACAGGGACATACCCATTTGTGAGGGAATGGGATCAAGAGGACAGGAGGTAGAGTAGGAAGATGAGAAGAGAGTAGAAACTTCCTCTTCATTTGTGGGATCAAATGAAGAGAGAGTGTCAGAGGGTGCTACAAAGGAATTGAGCCGATTGCTTATCAAGGGAGATGATACCATTTCAAGCCTGATCTTATCAATTTTGTCCTTGAAATAGGAAGCAAGATCCTGTGCACTGATGTTAGTTGGAGGATTTGGGGCAGGAGGATTCAGAAGAGAGTTAAATGTGTTAAAAAGGTGTTTGGGGTTAGAAGCCTGAGCATAGATGAGAGATTGGAAGTATGCTTGTTTAGCAGTGTCCAGAGCATTTCTATAAGAGTGGTAGATATCAGTATATGTGATGAAATCATTAGAGGCACAAGATTTACGCCAGTGATGTTCTGCTTTACGAGAAAGTTTTTGTAGAGTTCGTGTTACTGTAGTGTGCGACGGTTGGTAACGAATTCTACGCAAAGTATGTAGTGTCGCTGGAGCCACTTCATCCAGGGCAGTTGCTAGGGTTTGATGAAAATGGGGAACTGCCCGATCAGGGGAGGAGAATGTAGAAATTGGGGAGAGAAGGTGTTGGAGAGAGGTGGAAAACTGTTGAAAATCAATAGAGTTGAAATTCCTGCAGTTGTGAGGAGGCTTGGAAGATTTTGACACTAGGGAGAGTAAAGAACTGGGGGTGAGCGAGCAGCTAATAAGGTGATGATCCGAGAGGGGGAAAGGAGTGTTAAGGAAATGAGAAACTGAGCAAAGTCTAGAGAAAACAAGATCAAGACAGTGGCCATCCTGATGAGTAGCGGATTCAATCCACTGGGAGAGGTCAAGTGAGTAGGTTAGAGAGAGTAGTTTGGAAGCAGCATAGGAACGTGGATTAGAAATAGGGATGTTGAAATCACCCATAATGATGGTGGGGATATCAGTAGATAAGAAGTGAGGGAGCCATGCAGAGAAGTGTTCAAGAAATTGTTGGTGTGGACCAGGGGGGCGATAAATGACAGCAACACGCATAGAGAACGGGTTAAAAATCCTAACAACATGTACTTCAAAAGATGTGAACGTGAGTGATGGGACACTTGTTAGAACTGTGAATGTGCACTGTGGGGAGAGATGTAGTCCAACCCCTTCTCCTTGTCTGCCTCCAGGTCTGGTTCTGTGGGTGAAATGGAGACCACCATGTGAAAGGGCTGCAGGTGAGGCAGTATCTGATTGCGTGAGCCATGTTTCTGTTATTGCCAGAAGGTTGAGATTGTTTGAGAGGAAGAGCTCATGAATGGAGGTAAGTTTGTTACAAACAGAACGTGCATTTCAAAGGGCACATTTAAAGGACTTTGGAAGAGAGGTGAGACAGGTGATGCGTTTGAGGTTAGCCGGATTTCTGTAGTGTTCAGATATATGCGTGTGGGAGAATTGAGGGGGACCTGGATTAGGTGATATATCACCAGCTAATAGAAGCAGGGAGGAAGAAAGGTAGGAAAGATGATTGTAAGATGTGTGTCTTTTTAGTTTCTGGTGGCAGGGTACGGCTGTTAAAGTTATTGAATTTAAATAGGAAAACAATGAGTGTTCACTAGAAGTGAGTGAAGTAATGAAGGGGCAATGTGGACAGAGATGTGTGTTGCAGGATGGGTGAGGGATGATATAGTCCTAAAGATAATGCCATGAAAAGAGAGAAAGAGAAATATTTTGGCAAGCATTGGGATTTATGAGTCAAATAGCAAAAATGAGGGAATTAAGGCATTACCTAATTACAATGTCCAGTGTAATCAGATAAGTAGTGCAGAGCTATGCTGCAGCAAATGTAGTTTAACCATGGATGTCTGGATAGTATAGAGTAATGATGTGGGAACCATGTGGGGGAATGGGTGGAAGTGTTGAATGGAGAGTAATAAAGAGCAGGTGATTGAATAGCTGAGTTTTTGCAGAGTCATGAGATAGGAGAGTGATCCAAAATCAGTATAATTTCTTTCTACTTGTGATGGCAGACAAAGCATTAAGTAGAACTGAAAGCACAGTGATGAGCTAGGGGACTGAAATAACTGTAGCATGGGTAGGGAGTGGTTGAGCAAGTAGTACAGCAGGCTGATTAAACACAGTGGATTTTGCAGTGAAAACAGACTAACAGATAAAACAAACTTTCATGAGATGAAAAGAAAATAAGATCAGAGTCCAAAATAGTCCTCATGCTGCATGGAGCTTGTAGCCATGGTGAGTTGGAGACATCAGAGGTAGAATATGGAGTTTCAAGTGAATACTGACTGTAGTCCTTGTGTAGCTGAGTTAATAGGCAGAATGTTCTTCTCCTGTTTCCTCCTGTTTAAGTCCGGTATAACCCTGAATTATGCTGTTTAAATTTTTTGTTTTACACTTGTATCTATACACTTAGATATATACACACTAACTATGCAGCCATTTTACAATGAATATATCTGGTTAACAGACACATGTGATCAGTGTTCTTCAATCAAGCCCACAATAAACTCCCCCAACCAACACTAGCCATAAAAGGTTTAAACAAACAAATAGTGAAAGGACAACTTGCAATAAGGCTGTAGTAATTTCCATTAGAAATAAAATTGCACTTTCTTAATTTCAGATCAGACTCTGTTGCAAATGGCTGTAGTAATTACCATTAGAAATAAAATGTCTCTCCGATTGTATAACACTGAGGAATATGTAGACACTATGTAATAATAGCTACTGACCTTTATCGTCTCCTCCCACCTCATCCACTAACTTGAAATGTGCCCCTTTATCATATTAATAAATTAGTTTTGCCCCCTTTATTATATAAATAAATTAGTTTTGTCCCTTTTATTACTTAAATAATAAAAAAATGCCACCTTTATATATTGGTAAATACATATTTCCGCTATAATATATTATTAAATAAATAAATACAATATATAATGCCACTGTTATTATATTAATAATTATTTTCTGCCACTTATATTGATCTGCCGTAAATCATAGGATTAAAAAAAACCAATATCAGCAAAACGGACTGCTCACTAGGACTCCCGGTGTAAATGAGTCCGGTAAACTCAGCCATTTAATACATGGGCGGGCAGCACGGTGGCGTAGTGGTTAGCACATCTGCCTTGCAGCACTGGGGTCATGAGTTCAATTCCCAACCATGGCCTCATCTGTGAGGAGTTTGTATGTTCTCCCCGTGTTTGCGTGGGTTTCCTCCGAGTGCTCCGGTTTCCTCCCACACTCCAAAAAACATACTGGTAGGTTAATTGGCTGCTAACAAATTGACCCTAGTCTGTGTCTGTCTGTCTGTGTGTGCGTCTGTCTGTGTGTGTGTTAGGGATTTTAGACTGTAAGCTCCAATGGGGCAGGGACTGATGTGAATGAGTTCTCTGTACAGCGCTGCGGAATTAGTGGCGCTATAAAAATAAATGGTGGTGATGATGATGATGATGATGATGATGGGCAGTTAATCAGAAGCCTCAGAATGATTGGCCCAGGACTGATGCTGAGTAGCATGGCATGATTGTGGATTGAGGCTGCGGTTTCAGCCATATCACCAGATATTGATAATTTTAGTATTTTGTATGTTTATTATGATAAAAACCGGGATGATGAGTTTTAAGTGACACTTTGTAAAACGGTGGTTGCAATTGGTTTGGCCTTCAGTAAATTTTGTGTTTTTGAAACTGCCAAAAAGAAAAATCTCCAACAAATGGCAGCTTTACAAAACTGCCCTTTAGTAAGGAATGACAATATATATATGAAAAATACATTGGCAAAATAAAATATTTGAGAATCATAGCTGTATTCAAGACAAGAATAGCAACCACAAGGGGGAGTTCAGTCTGGATTTAAGTTCAAATTATGTGGGGTTCAAACATGGGTCTGGGAGAATATGCATGTTTAATAAACTTATCTACATGCCATCAAAGGGCATCTTATAATGAGACACAAATAAGCCAACTTCCTCAGGCTGAGGGGTAATTGGGGAAGTACAAAAGACATTCAATTATAGGGAAAGAGCACATATACCCTTCTACTCTACCAATAAACACAAAATGTCAAAAATGTGGTAAAAAACGAAATCTTAATTAAAGTAAAACATCAAACACCTACTCCTTTTTCTTCAAGTATAAGGTGATTGTTTACATATCACCTATATCAGTGTATTTAAACATATTTACTCAAAAGGATGACCCAGACTCAATAAATCATTGTACTGAAAAAGTAAAATAATTAAAAACCGGTAACTTGGCAGCAGTCTGCTAAAATATAGGATACACTCCAAGATGTATTTCAGACAAACCTGTCAGTGCATTTGTGTTCTAAATATATATTATAGCATAAGAAAATGTTTTTGTTCCTGGTACCTTGACTACCAAGGACCTATTGTTGCTCTAAGTACATATGTTTTCCATGACTGCCTATTATTCGCATAGCTAGAAGTGGCTTGATACATAAATTCATACTACTATTCTTTTTATTATTTAAAAACTGTGAGATTCTGAACAAATAAATAAAAATAGTGTACATTTGTTATTTAAACTTCTGGAATTACCATTTCCTGAGCTAATTAAAAACATATATTTTAACTCCTCTTATTGGCTGGTTTAAATATATGCACATCTGACAACGCGGGCATCTAGGCCCACAAATTCAGACTCGTCTTTAATTTATTACAGCACTATGTATTGTTGTAGAGATGTGATGAAGTCTTTATATTGACATAATTGCAGCATTTTTTGTTGTTGCCGAGCAGTATTAATTTTCTAATATTTAGAGGGAGATTCAATTGAACGTGATGTGTAGCCGGACATCACCGCCATGTATTGAAGTTGTTGATCACATGAACTACATTTTTTCTGGTCATTACTCAATGAATGGTAAATATGTGAACCCTTTGTTTAAACACTCTTACTTTAACCATTGTAATTTGTCGATCCATATAGGTTTTTTTCTTAACCCTTTCTTTAGCCAGATCACCTTTTCCTGGGTACCCTGACAAGTATTGCTTCACATTTTCTTGGAGTTAATCTTTTGTATGTCTGGCAATTGGAAAGTATCATTAATGTGTTTGAGAACATCTTCACAAATGGTTTATGGCCTTGACTACATTTTGTGGGCAGGAACACCTTGCTATGCGGACGTCACTTCTACAATTGATGAACATCCTTAATGTTTTTTTGTAAAAAGTGATAGAAATCATGGAATAAATGAAAAACATTGTAATTATGAATGAGAAATAGGATGTTTAATTTTAGTCAAATGGCTGTCTCTTTATTTGTTACCCTAAAGAATTCTTAGATTAGACCTCTTAGATGTTGTCATTACTGGCTAATCAATTATCAGGCTAGTTTTAGGTCCACACACAATGCAATGGGACTGTTATGATGGGGAAGCATCAGGATCCAAAATTAAATTATTTTATAAAGTTTTTAACTCTCCAGTGTTGTCCTGCGTTGGACCAGTTTATTGTTCAAATATCTTTTGAAACTATCTATTTCCCACCGCAAATGAGTGTGTTGTTGTTGGTAGGTATATCCTTCCATAAGAACACTTGAATGACTTCATTTAGTAATTCATCAAAGTTGGCATCTCATTTTCTTTAGTACTACAGGGATTTAAAAAATAAATAAATAAACAATTTAAATAAAAATGTGGCGGCTGATAAAGTTTCACAGATGATTTTAGTTCTAAAATTACCAATCTCAACTAAGGAGCTAAATAAGTGCTAAAGGCACTGTCTTGTGACAGAAAGGGACTGTCACCCATCACTCAAATCAGTCTCTCAACTAGGTCTATATAATGGAAATGTAAAATAATAAGCGATAGACAGCACTCCTATCAAATTCACTTCCCACTCAATAAGAATTACACCCAAATTCTAAAAATCCCTTTTATACCAAAATTAGAAAGTAGAGTTTACAGCGTTATTGGTATTGCTCTCACAGAGGGGTCTATTTATGACCCTTCGTTTTTTTGACTTGATACTTTTCAATCCTTATCTCCTTGATAAGGATTGAAAAGTAACGGCTATGTATTAAAAAAACTTCTCAGGGACAGCAGTGCCAATAACCTGCTGTCCCTGAGAAGTGACTCACCTTATCATCGCAGTCTTTTCTCATTTTTCAAGGCTGCGATGATCTTCTTTTTTTTTTTCTCTTTTTTTGTTAGTGCGCATGCACCGACTGAATAGTTGGTGCATGTGCAGTAACATCCTTGCCGGCAAACTGCAGGATGATTGACAGGAAGGGATCACATGATCCCTCCACACATGCGCTGTCCAGCTCTGCTCTTCAGAGCAGAGCTGGACAGCGCGAAAGTTTTCAGATATGTTAATGTACGCCAGCTTCAGATGGCGCCAGCTTCAGATGGGGTACATTAACATGTAAAAAAAGAGAAAATTTTCTCTAGTTAGCCTTTAATACATAACGGTTCTGAGCACTTCCCATACACTGTTATGGGGAGTGCTCAGAAAAACGATAGGAAATGCAAAGCAGCAGATATCTGAGATATCTGCTGCGATGCTTCAATAGTACATAGTGATTTCACGGTAAACACCCGAAAACTGTTGTTTTCGGGGGTTTACCACAGGAAAAATGCTTGCTAAATAGACCCCAGAAAGTGTTAATAATAAATATAGTGTAGAAATCACCAAATAAAGACTTCTTGCTTCAGGCTTCTAAAACAGTAGCTGTTTTATTTGCAGCATAAAACAGCGCATCACAAACATAAAGATTCCACAGCTTCCTGCACACAATCCCTCATTATTGTCCGGCCATTAATCAGCATATGAAGCCCCGCCCACCAGATCCCACAATCCTTTTATATACACACAACAATCACACCCATGGCATGCACCTATGTGTGAACTTCTTTCTCCAGGTAACAGCAGGATCATTAACCCTGTCAGTACTTTTCCCTGCTGGACAGGACCTATTCTGGTTACTTTTTCCACAAGAGAAATAAAAAAATACACTTAATTTTTTTGTGGAATGTGTTCTTCCTCCAACCTCTATGATATGTGAACTCTTCAAAGGCTTTCAAATAATGTGTGTCACATACATAAAAAAAATATAAAAACTTGACATAGCGTGATATTGTTTTAACAAACATTCATATCTTGAAATAAATTAAACTAACAAACTATGTGCAAATCTTCACTCTGATGCAGGTGTATTCCTTTTCCCAATTGATGTTCCCTAATGGGAATTCACTTACTAGAAACATTCATTCATATCAGCCTTGTTTTGTGTCCACAATGAGTTTTTTATTTAATAAGTGATATCCTTCTTCACCCATTGGTGAGGTAACCAATTATAGTTACACTTACTAGCATTAATCTTTTAACCAAACGCAGTATAAAATTTGTGTTGGCGTCTCTTTTTGATTAATTCTTGTGCTTTCTTATACTTCTTTCGAGATGTACTAAATAATCAACTGTAAAATGGGAGACAGAAAGCAAAACAAATCTAGTGCAATATTGTCTTAAAATGGTATAATTTAATATATGGTACTACTTCATTTCAGAATAAAAATATAATATCAATTAAAAACAAATCACTTGAACTCAGTTTGTATTAGAAACTCCCTGCCAGATGGAGAGAGAAGCGTTCATGGTGTAAATACAAATGGAGTCCCCAGGGGTACTGCAACACTCTTCCATTCAATGTTCTGTTGTTGGTGATGATGCTTCTTTGAACAGTTGAAAGATAATAGCGTTTACAGAACGCGTTTTGACCCCATGCATCGGGTCTTTATCAAGGAAACTCTACTTTCTAATTTTGGTACAACATCTATATCATGTTGAGAAAAGTGCATCATATATCCATATTGCAGATTGCAGCATGGATATCTGATGCACTTTACTCATGTAATGAATTTTATTAATTGGTCACTGTACCTGAAACTGTAAATTCTATTATTACTGTTAGCAATGTCAGACTGGGGCATGAAAGGCCCACAGGGGGAATACAGTGGTAGAGGTCCACCAGAGGGGGTGTGGCCATTCATTAGAGAGGCGTAACCAACAACTAGAGAGGGTGTGGTAAGCCCACGAAGGACAGCTAGCACCATAGTGTAGTATATAAAGAATGTAGTGTATATATAAAGAGTACACGGTCTTGGCCTGCCCCTTAGATTGGGCAGAACAGTCACCAAAAATCGGGATTGTCCCACTAGAATCAGAACATTTGACAAACTGTCCTGCTCTCTCCTACCTGTTCTTGTCACTTTCCCCACCTGTGGCTGCTGGTTTCTTTAGTTGCAGCTTGTCTGGATCCTGGAATGTTGGGGGACCTATTTGGAAAAAAAACTGGGTACATTTAGAAAATTCCAACCAGCCCCGGCGTGAAAATCAATGGCACCCACGATTAATAATTAGGCCTTCCTCCAGCCCCAACATTAAAATAATAGTATTCCCATTTAATAAATAGATCTATATCCCTCCAACCAACCACAACATTATAGCAATAGTATGCCAATTTAATAAATAAACCTATTTCCTTCCATTCAAATAGCCCCAGCAATAGATTAAAAGTATTTCCATTTAATAAATATACCTATTTCCCACAACCATCACTGCCATTAAATAATTCATGTTGACATTTAATAAATAGACCTCATTCTCCCCAAACTCACCACTACATTCAATTACTATTAATAGTCCCCACTATTAAATTAAATTGCCCCACGATCACCTCACCCATTAATTAGCCACCACCTAACTTACACACACATACATTACATTGCCACAAGCCCCCTGTGCCATCACACACACTACACTGCCACAAGTTCCCTGTGCCATCACACACACTACACTGCCACAAGTTCCCTGTGCCATCACACACACTACACTGCCACAAGTTCCCTGTGCCATCACACACACTTTACTGTGCCCCCTTATGATCACACTGTGCCCTCCATGCTGCCTTTCCCCGCTGCACCTGGCCCCCCTTCATCACACTGCACCATGCTGCTTTTGCTCCCTCCTTCTCCTGACCCCCCTTCATCCTAATGCTCCATGCAGCCCCCCTTTTCATCACTCTGCGCCATACTGCGCCGCCCTTCATCACTCTGTGCCATGCTGTTCTCCCCCTTCATCACTCTGTGCCATCCTGCTCCCCCATTCATCACTCTGTGCCATGCTGCTCCCCCTTCATCACTCTGTGCCATGCTGCCTCACCCTTCATCACTCTGTGCCATTCTGCTCCCCCATTCATCACTCTGTGCCATGCTGCTCCCCCCTTCATCACTCTGTGCCATGCTGCTCCCCCCTTCATCACTCTGTGCCATGCTGCCCCCCCCCCCCCACCCTGTCTACGTTCCTTTACTTACCTTTCTATTTGCTTCATTCATCTCTTCATCCCTTCTTCTCTTCTTCTCTTTTGACTTCTTGCTTGCTGGCTCCTCTCTGCGCTGCTCCTCACTGAATAAACCAAAGATATATACCGGGCGCTAAGTAATCTACTGTAATGCAACAGATAACCGCTGCTACCTAATGATAGATATCTGAGTCTACCAGAGTGATATACAATAATCAATAGCAGGGGCGGATTGGGAACTTAAAGTGGCCCTGGAAAAAATTATTGAAGTGGCCTAATGTCGGCGGGACCAAAATAACTGTAGGTGGGGCCAACACAAAAGTAGGCGGGATTTAGAACTACAGGAATTTGGTTGTAGTAACATTTAGGAAAACCTAGATGTGATGACTTTACACACAGTGGGTCATCTCTAAAGCCATGCAGGGCAAATGTATAGTATACTATAGGCAGCCCCCTCTTAGTATAGTATAGGTAGCCCCCCTTAGTATAGTATAGGTTGCCCCCCTTAGTATAGTATAGGTAGCCCCCCTTAGTATAGTATAGTATAGGCAACCCCCCTTAGTATAGTATAGGCAGCCCCCCTTAGATGGTATAGGCAGCCACCTCTTAGTATAGTATAGGCAGCCACCCCTTAGTATAGTATAGGCAGCCCCCCTTAGTATAGTATAGGCAGCCCCCCTTAGTATAGCATAGTATAGGTAGTCCCCCTTAGTATAGTATAGGCAGCCCCCCCTTAGTATAGTATAGTATACTAAGCCCCCCTCACTTACCTTCAGTTGCTCTGAGCAGCGTCTCTTCTCACATCCGGCAGACAGGAAGTGAAGTCAGACTTTCTGTCTGCCGAACAGCACCATGGGAGCCTAGCAATTGGCTGCCCACTGAACACCAATATTTTAGATTGCTTTCCTGTATGTGCCTCCCCCCGTCGCATCCAAACGCTCCCCCCAGGAAAATCTGAGGTGGCCTCCAGGTGGCCTCGTTAGGCCATCGGCCTACCGGGAAACTTCCCTGTAAGGTCTATGGCCAATCGGCCCCTGATCAATAGTAAAGGCGTGCAGGTTACTCTGTATAAATTTATTAAATGAGCATAAAAAATCCTGTATTGGCAATGTACAGGAAATTTAAAACTGACCAAACACCAGCACATTGAGGTGAGGCAATTCTAATCACCATAAAAATAAATTGTATTGATAGAAATAAATAAATATATCGGTGTGAAATGCCGTGCAGCGGTATTAATTACAAAAATAGTATTCCTTAATAATCACACAGTGGTCCGGACCACAGAAATAACAAACATAAATTAGTAGTGGTGACTTGAAACAAGCCTCATGTGTCAATATCGGGACACAACCATTCCATTAATAATCATTTGACACAATGAGTGTCTTATACTGGAAAACCTCCTCATATAGAAATAGATAACTGAAAGAATTCAAATGATAGTGAAAGGTAGTCACATTAGCATTCATACACAGATATCCAATTAAACAATTCAATACAAATTCTATATAAATTCATTGTCCATCGCTGGATATAATTAGGCTGATAAATCAGTAACCAGCAGAAACGGTCTGTGTATTGCAAAGACACTACACGTGCTGTCAATGAGAGACCCGTAGTAGTCCAACCGTTTAGCCGGGTAATTCGATAGTACGATCCTGTAGTGGCAACCTTTAAAGTGAACTCGGGCTAAGCCATTCATATAAACTCCACATACGCTGTGGCTGGAAGTAGACCCGCACAATAGGCAGCCTGAATTAATGACACGGCTCGCTGAAGGGTAAACTGTTTACTTAGCTTTGCTGGTAATCTGTGGTTCACAAGGTGCCCAATAGTAGGTAAATACAGGATATGGACAGGTCCGTTCGATCCGTGTGAGTCACAGGAGAGGAGACAAACTTCCAGAGTTGGTTGTGCATTCCCCGGGGTAAACAGGGCGGAATCAATTGGTCAGCTGATTTTCCAAAGCACCAAATTCTGACGCGTTTCTCCGTATGATACGGCTTCATCAGAGGGATAGTGATTACTCTGGATACCTGTTCATTTATAGCCAAACATAGTCACGTGGCCATAATTAACAAATCAGATGTGATTCAGATCGTTCTAATATATAGAAAGTTCAGTTTGTATCAAGCCTTCATTAAAGGTATCCGGTATATCCAGATGCCAGAGGGGCATAATGTGCATAATCCGCAGCTCTTTATAGTGCTTAATGGCTACACCCAAGAGTATATAATACAATTGATAACAATTATCTATAGAAGGCAGTTAGTACTGTAGAATTAAAATTGGGAGCATAACATGAATAAGTAAAATTACAACCCCATAAACACATATACAATATAAATAATACTAATTATATATAGAGATGAGTTACAAAGCACATTAATATATAAACTAAAACAAACAATATAGATACCGACCACTGAAACCATGGCAGTGTCATTGGTCTAGCTGTTAAGGTGGTGAATCGGTATTCCCATATAGATAAACTAAAAGGGCCTATCAATAAACCAAACTATCAGAATGAAAAGGCATCAGATGTTGTTTGGTTCGATACTATCGTTCAAGCCATGAGGCACAAGAGTGTTCAATCTAAAAATACAATACCTCACTGAATAAGTTGGGTAGTAATGACGTCACACCTGACCTTGGAGGAGGGGTGCTGAGGCCGCAATGGGGTAAGTATTTTTTAAAATAATTTTTTCAGTACCCTGTCCCCTTCCCCTCTCCCCAACAAAGAGGCCGGAGCCATCAGGCGTCGGAGCACCCTGGCAGGCCAGTCCGATCCTGGTTGTTGGTATTACAATGCTGTCCTGCTTCTATGTTGAGTTTTAAAAATCATAAGCTTGCCATTATTTTTCATTACAAATACAAAGCAATACTCTTCTTTGGATAGAAATAATCCTTACAAATGTTAAGAGAAATAATTTTACTCTACAGAGCAAAATGTAGCATGACCACAGGGACTTACCTTAGTGGAGATTAGGAAGAAAGCGGAGACATTAAATTGGTTTGGGATTCACTCCAAATGTGTCAGGTCAGGGAGTGGTGCTTTGCACAGTTAACTTGACTCTGCAGAAATTGGAAGGTGCAATCATTTCTCTTTTAAATAAGAAACTATGCTGTAAACCATGGGAGCAGCCCAGACTGTGGGAAAGAAAATCAAGAAAAATTCACATAACGTCTATAGAAAGCTCATTATTTATAGCAGGACATTTATCCAGTTTACTTTATTGCCTTGAAATCCCCTTTGCTACCAGTGTTAGATCTATTCATCTCTTCTCCTGGGTATCTTATGTCCAGCTTTGGAATTTTCCAGTTGGTGGGTGTGAAGATACCAAGTTTATCTGGCCCAAATCTACCCACTTCACACTGGCTGGCCTCCCGGGGGTGCCGTACTATGCCATGGAAGCACACCCAGTACCTTCTAGGGTTCTTATAGTCACTTGTGCAAATGCAGATGGAAAGGTACAGCAGTACATTAATTGTAATGAATGCAGTCACTAGAATATTATATACAAATAATAAATAAATGGCAGGCAGGTTTACCACATTATCTGTCCCTTACCCACTAGTTTAAGGAGTTATAGTCACCTGGATGTCCTAGCAGGATGCTCAGTCCAGCAGAAGCCTAGTCTTCAACGCTGGAGTTCTTCCCAGGATGAAAGCAAAAAGACAACCTCCTCTGTGCCTCACTCTATCCTCTATACCCGGTAGTTTTCCCACACTCCAGGGGCTGGGTCAGGGTTGGTCTTAGATAGTGGGGTCCTCTGGAAGTGGCTGTCTGATACAGGACTGTCCCTTTTCATCCCAATACCTCTCTTGGTCCCCTGCTGGGATGACTCCAAAGTGTTTGGCAGAATACAACCTGAGACAATGGGGACATACTCAGGTTAATGAAGGTGCAAGGCCAATGATTAAGTGGCACTTTCAGTATACTTACATGCTTTTTCAGCCAGTACTAGCTTCCAGCTGATCAGGACTTCCTGTAGAGGAAGAGGGAAAGAATGAATGCAGCTACAGCCCTCTCATCTGTATCCTGACCTTAATTTGAGAACAATGCATGGCAAACACATTTTTACAATGGGTAACATAGAATGAAAAAAGTCTCCTATATATGCATGTCTACAATGTCCCCTTATCCTCATGTAATAAGACACTGCACTTGCACTCTGGTGAGCGGGGAAACACTAACAGGGCTATAAAAAGTACATGTTGTTATGCTCTAAGCGAGGGACAGGCTGGTTAAGGTGATATCAAACTTGTTTTGTCACAGTGGGCCCTTAACTCCACTAAATATTGGAACCTGTACCAGATTTATTTCTTTACCAACTGCATGACTACCAAAGCTCTGTCTATGTCCTGTTAGAATCCACTGTATTCTGACAGGATGTAGATAAGAGTCATGGAGTGTTTTTTTACACACTGGTACTGGAATCAGGCTGACAGCCTCCAGCGCGGTGCCAGATAGCTGTTTGATTTGGTCCCTGAGGAACTGATCGTTAAATGAGAGTGTGAGTCTGGGTTTACCAGTGTGTAAGTACTACTTCCACATGGGGGCCGACGCACAATGAAAAAATAAAGACTACCTCCAGGAGGGACAGGCCATATTAGGGCAGAAGATATGATACCAGTTAGTAGTTACTGATTACTGCAAGGGGTCTAACATTGCTGAGTGCTAGAAGAAACATTTAGCAGGTTTCACTACATCTACAGGCTTTAAAAAATAAGTAACTTACAACCTTATCTCCCTTTGCTCTCATCCAACGACTTTTACACACACGTGCTTTGTTCTTGGTCGATATAACTATGTCAGACCTTGAATAAAACACAAATATTTGGTGTCACTGTATTTAGGAGGACTAGCCAATTAAATTGAGGGTACATCTCTGGGGCCGCACTAATTGCATAAGGCTATCTATGGGAACAATCATGAAAAATATGTTTCATTTCTACTTTTGCACCATGTGCATCTAATTGAAAATATATTTGCTCTGATTTGTTATAAAAAAAACACTTTACTTGCAAAAAAATATAAAATATTCTGTCTTTTTATGAAGGGATGGAAACCCTCCAGCCATCAAATAGTTAAATGATAATCATTCTTTAAAGCATCCTTTGGCAACCTGTCTCTCCCCTGCTGTTGTGTTAATTATAAGCACCTCTAGCTGCAGAGAGAAAAGAGAGTTGCCAGTGTTGGTGTACCCAACCCTTCCTACCTGTTCAAGCAGCTTCTGGCTGGCACGGAATGCTGGGACTTATAGTACTACAAAATCTGGAGAATGTATGAGCCATATATCACCTATCTCTTTTTTTAGAGCATGTTGGGAGGAGGAGGCGAGTTGGGGCTGCTGCCTGTGTGCAGAAGCTCGGGGCAGGTGATAAAAGAGACCGGGAGAGGAGACGAGGCATGGTTGCCAAAGATGTCAGCAGCGGGAGCCATCAGAGGTCTGCTGGGAAGGTTGCTGTTCTGCCAGAAAGAAGGAGCACATTGCTAGAGAGAGGTACTTTTCACCAGAGACAATAGGAGACTAATATTGGTGTCTGTGGTGACTGTGAGAGTAGCATAGATAAAGACTTTATTACCGTACAGAATATGGGAGATTGCCTGTGACCAGATGTGTAGAGCCTCCTGGGAAGCCTTGTGATTTCTTGCTGTAGTGAGATTTTCAAGCAAGTCTCTTGCCAACGAGGGAGACTGCTCATCTCTCACCTCACCTCTCACATTTTCAACACCCCTCAGAGTGCCGGAGTGAGGGGTGGTGTTACATATAATAGCATTAATGGTTCATTAATGGTACATGTTTCTATGCATAGGAATTGAATAACATTGACAACTTACAGGAGATGCAACTTAAGATTTTTGTTTCTCCTTCAAGATCATCTCTAAACAGACTGAGCCCTGACCTTTAAAGTTCATACCGCTTCCTATAACTGATAGGAAACAGAGATATTTTCATGTACTTACTGCACACAGAGCGCCTGATTCATAAAGGAACGCAATTCGCGTTTTTTTAAATTGGATGAATATTGCGCTCAGGTACGCCTGTATTCAACAACAAGAGGATCTCAAGAAATGTTTCTAGTTGAATACTGGAATAAGTATGCTCTACCCATATAGCAGACAGACACAACACACTGCAAGATACGCACAATGCATATGTATAAGTAAAGTCCCATTAGAATGCACAGAAAAAAAATAGATATATTAACACGGTAATAATAAAATCATTCATGAAAATTATTACGTTCATTTTATCACTACCAATAAACATTGTCCAATGCGATTTACTGTGGTTCCAACGCACAAAGATATTTATTTGCAAAATATAGCAGGATTTACAGCAAGCCATCATAAAGCATAAAATATATTACAATAAAGCAGGAAGATATAAAAACACAGAATACATTACATTTTCGGTAGTGCTTCACCTGGGCCCAGGTTAGGATACAGTCATGTTGTCTGTTGTCAGGAAGAGAGAACAATGACCCAGAGAAGCTTGCTAATATACAGTTTCAGTTTACAAAAAAACACTGATGGTGTCACTATGTACACAGACAACACGTAGAGAGGTCTTCATTGGCTCAGAGTTCAGGTCAGTCCAGTTTAGTGCTAATCATAGGTCAGTTCAAAGGATTCCTCTGATAAATTGTGGCCAGCTCACTCCAACAGCTGAGCACATGTGCCTAAGGAAAACTGACCTAAACCAGTTTTTTCCAACCTATATGCATTCCAAACACAATGTCATTTTGAGCATTAATCCTTTATCTTACATAACTATTGGTCGCAGGAAGCGATCGCATCGTGGATAGTAGCAGATAATATGCAGATCAAAATGACACTAAACATGATACATTTCCTATATCCTGAGCCTTAGATACCTTCAATATATTATCATTTATGTATAAATAATCTAATACATTTTACTAAAAAATAAATGTTGATTGGAACCTTAATAAATGTATATTATTTACAAGTGTTAGTGAGAATGTAAATGTGTGTGTTAATAACCCATGCGATTGTGTCATAACACATGGCGTACTAATCGCAATCGCATGGTAAAACAATATTAATTAATTTGGTTTACTTCATCCAATTGTTTGACTTTCACAAAATACAATTTTTTGGAAAAAAGGGGATATTTTTTTTACATGAAATACACTTAGCAAGATGTTATTAATGCCTACTGTGCAGAAAATGCATTAATACAGCTGCTCTTGATTGCAACCACATGTTCTGGCATACATACGCGTCAGTCATCGCTATCAATCGGCATCGTCACCTGCCCTGTAGCTGGTGCAAGTGATACTGCTAAAAATCACATACTTACAATTGCCCTGAGTTGAATGGGATGGATGTGTGTGTGCTCATTCTTGGCACCTCCTTACTGTACATGTACTAAGTGCAAACACCCTTTCCCTCCCTCATTCCACCCTTGAAATCGTAGCCTTTGCGTTCAAAGATGAATTGGATGCACTTGTGTTTACTAGCGTATAGTTTGATTATGAGCATGTACAGAGCAATTTAATGCAAAATACTGCATGTACGTTCCTAAATGATTCAGGCCCAAAATAGGAATAAATATAAAGCACTACAGAATTTACTTGCGCTATATAAATAAATGTTGATGAACCCACAACAGCAGGCTTTCACAACCAATAAAAGTTATTTTTGTAATTAAGCGTAATCCAGACATTACAAAGTAAAAGATGAATGTTGGAAATATGAAGCAAATGTACTGTCTGTGTCCTATATGTTATGAAATTCATTTCTGGGGCTACCAAACTCTCCATCACCAAACCACATTAATTACCCTACTACTTAAATGACTTCTCCATTTCAATGAAACAACTTATAATACAGTAGGAACCGTTTTTAAAACTGAATTTTCCTATGCTCATAGCAGCTTTGTTCCACATAAATAGAATGAAAATGACACCTCAACAGCCAACACCAAATATGGATACAATATTTGAAAACATATCAGTACAAATCATTGCTATTAATTTATGTGCCGCCTTCTGGTGGAAAATACAGCATGTAATCAAATTCTTAACACATCTACTTGTCTTTTGGAGGCTTAAGCTGATATGTACTAAGTCATTTTCAGAATATACTAGTCTGGTCTTTACATCCTCTTTCTCTTCTTTATTCATTACAATTGCCCTTGACAGGCACTTAGCAGAGCTCTGTCACAGTTTAATGCATTTTAGAAACAGTTAACACTTAGTGCTCCAGAGAACCTGATAGGTCTTGAGTTTAAAAGCAATGAAGCAATGGCATACCTTTATGGCTCCACAGCTTGATATAGATTTATCAGAAGGCTCCCATTGTCTGCCACCTTTTGTCTCCCCCTTCCCTCCCAGTTTGCTGAAGAACTATCATCCTTGCTATAGACTGTTAGACTGATGAGGAACGTCACTCTGTAAAATATCTTGTCCTGTGATAATTTACAATATCAAAGTTCGCCGATCTGTCCAACAAGGAGATGGCACTATATACTGAATGCAAGGTTGCTGTCTATAATACTAATTCCAAATAGTATTAACTAAAATTCCAGTGATGGAACAACTGCATGTACATGGTAATGGATACTCGCGTCCCTGGGGCCATGTTTCGGTTATGACTTTCGCCACTACTGTCATTATATCACTGAGTGTCAGTGGAGTTCTCTATTAAAGCTTCATGGCCTTCAACCAAAATCATCCTTATTGAATCCTGCTTGACATGAACAAGCATTAATTCCACAAGCATACATAGCTTTTCAGTTGGAATTTTAAACCTTTTTTTTTTTTTTTTAAATATACATTTAATTAGCTCTTGGAGAAAACAAACCTGATGTTTCCTTTAAAAGGCTAAGTAACGTTAGGATCAATTCACAGGATATTGCCTAAAACTGCTGAATAACACAAAGTAAATTTCCTAGTGTAATTAAAAGTTAATATCGATGTTTAATTCATTACATAAGAGAGTTGTTTTAACTGTTTTGAACATAGGAGCGTAGAAGCTTTTAATACATATTTTATGATGCGTCTTCTTATTTATACACAGCTATGCTGCAAATCAGTCTGTGCTCTTTCAGCCTGCACATCGGCTTCCTGGCGCTTATCTCGGTGGAATGGAGAATTGGGGTGGTATTACTTAGCAGTGATAAGGGATTCTTTTGGGAGATGAAAAAAGCTGCAGCTCAAAGATAACGCAGCTCATGCTGTGCAGCGAGGCTGACTTCATACAGACCTCACCACACAGCTGCTGCCTTTGAGGTGCAAGTGGAAAGTCACTGGCCCTTGTTGTTGTAAGTGACAATCTCATGGGCAGCACTGTACCATATTTTACCTTCTGCTGGAACCTGAAAGTTGAAAAAAAATGAGAAGAAAATAGATGCTCTGTGTGAGGACCGTGCATCAGGGTGGGTTCATGCAAAGATCAGCTAGGTGAATTGTTGCAACCAAACAGTGGTTTATTCAACAGATGTCAAAACAGGCAGAGTAATTCCTTAGAAGCCCAGCGTAGTCACGTGATTGAAACGCACTTCCTAGTCACTACACAAGATACAGTCACAGGCCCCCAAACCACAGTTTATATAACACTGGTTATTCCCACAGTCATGAAGCTAATGGGCAGTGTATTTGGGCAGTAACTCGCTGGTCATTGGTGGTGATATGACCGGCTAACACCAGAGTGTCCTCCCCCCTGCTGACTGGTGACCATTGGTTCCCTGGGGAGAAGGTGGCTAGGAGTCTGGGCCAGAGGGCTATCATTCCATGTCCTTGTGGACTAGAGGACAAAAGTGGATGATATAGAGTTTGTTTACTCTCATTGTTTACTGCAGACCCCTTGTGCTGTCTTATCTTTAATTAACTCACCTGGCTATATTTAACAATAAACCCTTCTAACACACAATCAATAACCTAAAATACGCAGGAAATATAATGGAATATTTTAGCACATACATGAACAAAAAGTACAATAAACTAGCACAGCCCGATGAGCACAGTTTGGTAGGCAGAAAGAGGCCAATGGAACGCAAATGTTCTTATATCTTCTATGCTCGAGTCCAAGTTCACAGCGTGGGTTCTCACACTTTGTTTTTTGTGATCCAATTAGTATAGTAATTAACTATTCATTTCTAAATACAGCTTATATCACTATTGTCTTCAGGCAATAAGTTAGCTTTTTTTTTTATCCATTCTGTTCTTGTCAGTAGGTTATAATATTTTCTTTGATGTTATCTATAAGCTAATTTCCTGTGTTTCCTTCAGCAAATATATTCGAGAGCCCCAAACCAGTGAAAATTTGACACATGTGAAAAGAGAGGAAGAAAACAAACACAGGATTTCTAGATAGGGGTTCCAAATCAAAAAAAAAAAGATGAAAAATGCAATAAGCCTGCAAAAGAAATTTTTTATTTTAAAATTGTTTTATTGTGAATATCAAGAACAGTTAGTATCAAAGTGTTGCATATTCACATAGTTTAAGATGTTAAGACTTAACAAAGGAACCTTTTTTTTTCTTTTTAAAGTTTTCTGGTTTCTCCACCAAGACTTCTACCACCAAAATTTCCCTGCCCTAACCAAATAACCTTTCTTCCCTCAGCTCTCCTTTTTTCTCTCCTTCGTCTCACATGCGCTCTCCTTTTTTCTCCTTATCTCTCTCCGTTGTCTCACATGTGCTCTCGTTTTTTTTTTCCCTACTACATGCTCTCTGTTATCTCAGTTTCAGTCCGCCTTAGGACAATACACTCATAGCTCCTGTGAAGATTTCCCATGTTTATCTGGCCCAAATCTGCCCACTTCACACTGGCTGACCACCCAGGGGTGCCTTACTATGCCAGGGAAGCCTACCCAGTACCTTCTAAGGTTTCTATAGTCACTCGGGCAACTGCAGTCAGAAAAGTCAGCAGTACATTTATTGTAATAAAAACAACACTAGAATATTATATGGGGCAGCACAGTGGCCTAGTGGTTAGCACCTCTGCCTCACAGCTCTGGGGTCATGAGTTCAATTCCCGACCATGGCCTTATCTGTGTGGAGTTTGTATGTTCTCCCTGTGTCTGCGTGGGTTTCCTCCTGGTGCTCCGGCTTCCTCCCACACTCCAAAAACATACTGGTAGGTCCCTATTCTCTCCCTCTCTGTCTGTCTGTCTCTCTGTTTGTCTGTGTGTGAGTGTGTGTCTATATTAGGGCATTTAGACTGTAAGCTCCAATGGAGCAGGGACTGATGTGAATGAGTTCTCTGTACAGCACTGCTGAATTAGTGGCGCTATATAAATAAATGATGATGATGATATACAAACAGTAATTAAATGCCAGGCAGGTTTACCACATCATCTGTCCCTTACCCCACTAGGTATAAAAAGTACCTGTTGTAAAGCTAAACATTTTGTGAGAAACGAGGGACAGACTGGTTGAGGGGAAATCAAGCTTGTTTCATCACAGCGCCCCCTTGCATTCAATAACAGGCTAATATTAGGGAAAAAATAATTACTTAATTTAATTTAATTTTAATATCTGGCTTCTTTCACACCCCCCAACAATGTTTATGTTGCCTTGTTTTTAAAACTCGGCTCCAATTTGATTTTGAAAAAGGGTCATGGCAATCTTTGTCACTCATTTAATTTTCATTGAAAATCAGAACTTTATAGTGGGACAGAGGCATGAACGAGCGCTACTGAGGGTGAAGATGTGAAGGTGGAGAGAACTGTCGGTGACTTGGCAGGGGAAGTTTAAAGCAGTGATGGCTTTTAAAGGCAAGTTTGCCTTTAAAAGCCATCACCACTTTAAATTTCCCCTGCCAAGTCGCTGATTTCCGGTGACTTGCAGAAACCAATGTTTTATACATTTACCCCCTGGACTGCTATTATAATTATAATATATGAGGAGTTTTAAATTTAAATTACCATATACTGTCTTATTTGCTCCAGGTCAGGCACATGTTATAAACCTACATTTTGATGTTAGCTTACAAATGGTACTAACTAAAATTCCTATGGTGTGTCCAGAACCCCACTGAAATTATAGTTAAAGCCACATGTAAGCTAACATTAAAAAATAGCTTTAACCCTTTAAAAGTTTTGCTCTAGCGTTCAGTGTTTGAAATATCTTCTAATTTGTCTAGCCTCTAGCCATTGTAGCATATTTAAATATCTGGAGCACTGATTAAATCATGTTTGCAGCTTTGCATTGCAGCTGTTGAACTTTTACGACTAAACCATCATGCATATCCAACCATCATCCAGAGTCGTTCTCTGTGTCTCTACATCGGCTGCCATTGTGGCTTTCAGAGCTATGTGCAGCTGTACAAAGACAGACACACAACTACCAAATAAAAATAGAAAAGGCTTTTTTTGCAGAACCGATGTATCATAAATTGCTCCCTTTGTATCCTAGACTGTGATATTTTCAAATGTAAAACTGGTTGAAGGGGAAAACAATAGCAGGAACAATGTAATAAATGGTTAATTATGACATTTACCTACAACATTGAAAAACACTTAGCATCACTTTAGCAGAGGTGGGGAATGGGGAATGCTCATTTGCAGCTTCAATTTTTGAAGCACATGATGTATTAGCATCTATAATTGCTAATGAGGTCAGATCTTTAATCATCCATTAGTGTGCCACTATCTCAATAGTCCTTTCATTACAACCCTGACAGTGTGTGCTAACAAGGGAATTATCATGGAAAAAGGGCAATTTTCAGTATAATAAAAGTCATCTCATAAATGCACAGGCAAGGAACTGTAGTAGTAGCCTTGGTAGTATAAGTAATATTGTCTTTTTGTTCATAAAGCAATAACATATTCTGTACATCTAAAAAACAATGGTCTGCATCAGTACATATCCATATAGTAGCCAATGTGGTCTAAAGTATATACATAATAATATTAATTGTCTCTCAAGTATATTTAGTGGCAATACACTATTGGGAACTTACATTTTAGACAACAATTATGACAATTTAAAAATAAATAATCAAACAATATTGATACCCAATAGGCACATATAATATACAAGTTAACCCGTGCATGATACTCATGCATTCTAGTCAAATCAAGTTACTTAAGGTCTTAGAAAGGTTCTTGTCATGCATTTGGACCTAGCCCAGGCCTCCTCAGGGGAAGAGCGTTACTTCCCGACGCAAGCGGCCTTTTTAATGTGTGTTCATGAGGTAAAATTACCTCACGAAAATGAGTTTGACCCCTCAACTCGTAAATTTAGCCTTTACTACCCCTCCCACGGGGGGAAGGGGGGATGATGGAAGTTAACTGACTTGACTATTCTAATTTTTTTGTCAAATAATGTCAGTATACCAAATTTCAGGTCAATTGGATGAGCCCTTTCTGAGAAAATAGTTTTTTCCACACACACACACACACACACACACTAATGCACGCCTCTACACATGTGTGTTCATGAGGTAAAATTACCTCACGAAAATGAGTTTGAGCCCTACCAAATTTCAGCCCTTTTTGAATTTTTTTCCCCCACACACACTAAGAATTTAGTAGGTCAGTGTATAACTCTGCCCAGCAGGTGGCGCTGCAACTTGGTTTTTTTTTTTTCCACACACAGACGCCACTAAGCATTTATATATTAGATATAGGAATTAAAAAAATAAATACATTGAAACATTGCTCAATATTATCTTTTTGGGATGAAGAGTTTGTCCAGATAATTAATAACTGAGTAGTAAATCCATAACACACAATTAATTTATGGTATAATCAGAATAATGTGCTAGTTTACACTGTATATTATGAACTATGTATAAAACTATTGATTCCTGAATGTAAACCAGTCTGTCCCTGGATGTTCCAAGTTCTAAGCCAAGGCCATTTACTCTGCCATGCTATATTTCTACTATGTAAATAACCTCCACCATGTATAATATAATTTTACATCCATATGGTATCTTGTGCAAAGTGTACAGATGTATACACTATTAAGAGCTGATTAGGAATACTGTCTTCCCCCTGGCCTCTGGAAAAATATGTTTAATTAGCCTCAGTAAGATATGTCATATGTTGTGTTTACTATAAATTTAAAAAAGCGAAAGACCAATATGATTCATAGCACCCTAAGGCTTTATATACAGCTCACGATGTGCATGAGGTTAGGTGATCTTCATACACATCTGGTATGCTGGTAAAGCATATTTATAAAACAAACAAGCATAGTGCTTGGAGGTGTAGCAGATGGGAACCACTTGACTGTCCTACACTGCTCAGAAAAGAACTGGGAAAATATGACTTCACAATGAAAGCTTAATAAAAGAGTAAGGTGGTATTGATTTGAATGCATAGTGCATTAGAGTTTCATTGAAATATGCTGTATTCTTTCATCAAATAAACATGCAGTAAAAATGAAGCAGGCTGGAAGAAAGAGCTCCATAAATAACATGACACTATTGCTACTCTTTGCAAAGAACAATAATTCTAAAAAAAAATCATTACTCTGCCCTTTGTGTTCCCGTTTCAGTTGTTGTCATTGAAACTCAATTCTGGGTTACAGGAACATGCAGGCCTCCAATTACACATCTGCCAGTCACCAGTATAATATTGTGGCTCAGTACATTGATCTGTGCTGGTCATGATGTTGTGTGAGTACAGTGTGTGTGTGCAAGGTCTTCCATACAGCAGGGAGAAGCTAGCCTTGAACTTTATGGCTACAAATTTACAGAGACTAAATAAAAATAGCAATGTAAATTATTCACAGCTATAAAGATAAAACAGTGAGTTTTATTCTGGGTAGCAAAATTGTGTTATGTTTGTGGTTATAGGTAATTGAAGTTTAACTGTTACCATAAAATAAAGTGCTAGAATTCAATAGCACAGCACAGTCTAGTTATAAATCACGCTAGTTCCAGAAATGTGTATGTTATTTTGTTTTCCTCCATCCATTCTCATCCTATCTTCTTGTCAGCTCCCGTCTCACCCCATTATGCATCCTTGCATTATGTCTCTTGCATGTTTTGTATTATGCTTTAGATTTTTTTCCCTACCTTACCTGTTACTTCTCTATGTATTATGCTTAATTTATTGAGTTTGATTCTGACTAGGGCCCTATCTATGTGGAGTTTGTATGTTCTCCCTGTGTTTGAGTGGGTTTCCTCCCGCAATCCAAAAACTTAGTGGTAGACATCTGACAAAATTGACTCTAGTCTGTGGGTGTGTGTGTGTTACATAATTTAGATTACTTTTTTTGTACCGTGCTCCCGCTGTACGGCACTGCAGAATTAAAAGAAATGTAATAATAATAATAATAATAATAATAATGCTTGAACAAAAATACCTTAATGCCTACATTAAGGAGAAATTATAATGAACAAGCAATACATTAATTAATTAGATCAACTATGCCTTAATTCTAAAAGACGAATAATAAATCAAGGATATATTGATGACAATTATGGTATCTTACTTTACTTTCACTAAATGAAATATATACTTAAACAATCACATTGTATTTTTGTTTTCTTAACCGGATGAACTATTAATAGCTTTCAGAGTAGTTACAGAAAATCACCGCTATGCACCTTGTCCTCAGAATTAGTCAATGAGTCTACATGGACCATATCCTAAAGCCTATATTGCTTATGATGTTCGCTCCAGTTTAGTCTTCTTTGTTTTTGTTCTGTTTCTTTTAGCTACTTTGTCTGTTTAAATTGAAGTAGTTCACTATTTTGGTTCTTTGGACTAGTTGTATTTAGACCTCAAGAGTTGGAAATATTTCACCTGGCTGGAGCTAGGTGTGTACCCCAAGGTTTCTGTTGTTGCAACTGTTATATTAATTAGCTGTCAAGGCCTTGGATTTTTCTCTGGACTCTGGATGACACAGTTTTCTTGTGGTCCTGATGCTTTGCGTAGCTGAAACTCTGCTATACTTTCTCTTGTGCCTGATGCCTGGCTATACCTAATTGTTCTTGTCCTGCACTCCTTCCTTTTTTCCCTGTTGTTCCTAATATGGCTTTGAACAACCTGTCACTTTACCCTCTTTTCCTAATCACTCTGACTGTCAGGCAGTTTACAAGGTGACTGACTGAACTTGATTCACTGACCAATAAACTGATTGCCTAACTCTTAAACCACATAAACTGGATACTGTTGATGCCTCTCTTAATGACAAAAAGTATTCTACCTAACTGCACACTCTATAAATAAAATAAAGACAGGGTCACAATGTTTTGGCATAAAAAGGTCACAGTCTGTTTTTCTTAATAATCTTATGGTGGTGGTGAAAGCCTTTGCAAGTCAGCTACCAACTAATACCCGAACCAAAATCAGTGTATGACCATCCAACACAATTCTGTAACTAGGATTCGTCTCTTACGATTTGGCTGCTGATAAATCTGGCATCAGAGCGACTGCTCCACTTCAGGACTCACAATGAGGTGCCCACACAAAGCATGTCAAGGGACCAAGAGCCAGAGTGCTTCAAAAGGGGCAGTGACCTGCGGCCAATCAGCGATAACATTGTATTAGTCGCCAACCAACACAAACGCACCTCAGGCCAGTTATTGTAAATTGTGCGCAGATCCTCCCTAATGGAGACCAATTGGTTGAGCAATTTACCTTTCCTAGGTTATTTTCTCCCAGGTGAAAAACCAAAACATCAGAGGTACCTACGTTAAGCACTTCAGCCAAGAAGAGAGGCAGCAAGGTCGCCTGAGCCATGCCTCTCCTACCTAACCATCTTACATTCACGTTCTTGTGGGGGGTGAAAATGTAGGAGTGACCAATCAACCATATTTGCTTCACTCTTCCAGCTGCACCTAAATGGGAAAATAAAGACAAAGGCTCACACAAGGCCTCAGTACCATGTACCGCACAACCAGGCATACCACATCAAGGGCAGTCTTAACCGGGCCAGGGGAAAGTTGGTGGTAACCTATATGAAGGTAAACAAACCTGCAAACCCCAAAGGCACGTAACTTATCAGGCCTGAGTCCAGGGAGAAATCAGGAAAAAAATCCCTTCACGCCTCCACTAAAAGGGACAAACAGCATTCGCCCTGGGTTACCGATGGGAGAGGAGATGAGGGAATCAACTGCTGCTGTCCACTGTCAGGCCTGATATATGAACTGTAAGAGTCAGACTTACATCTGCCAAGATCCTTTATTGAAGCGATGGAATGGCCTTCCTCTGCAACATCCTCGGCAGCAGCAGTGACTGCCCCAATCCAGGAGGAATGGGTGCATGTAGCAGGCCGGGCCTAAACCCACGTGTTCTAATGCACAGCGAACAGCGTGTTTAACTATAATTTGGTGAGAGGGAATCCATCAGATCTCCCCCTCGTTGGGTTTTAACACCCTGAAGTTTAGAACACAGTCTAACTGGGCAAATGTCCTCCTTGTCACTCGCCTGGATCTGAAACCAATGTCCACGACCACTCTGATCGCCTTCGATCTGAGGAGCTTAGAAGAAATCACAATATCACGTACCATCATGTGCCTAGACGCAAATACTGTACCTACATCTCACTTAGATTGCGTGACCAATTCACTGACCCTGAAGACATCGAAGAAGGCAAGGTTTTAAGTCACACTAAACAGCAATTCCTCATAACCATCCTCCACCAACACGACCTAGGCGACAATTATTTGCCGCAGAATTTGAGTGTCTATTGGCCTTACCGGTGTCATCCTCCACAGGGTGTAATCCAGACCAACCCTTAACTGCTTTTGAGATAAGGAAACATTTAGTTAGGTCCTCCCAACCCTGTAAATGAGACATAAAGGCTTTACCCACTAGGGAAGCTCACATGCTAGTCTTGGTCACACCCCTTTGAAACCTATTCCACATAAACTCTAGCATGTCGCTGCTCTGACAGGGTCTCTGAACAAATGGTAAGAGAGAGAGCTCTTTGTTTCATTCCATCTAACCAGCTGAGTATTAAATCTAGGTCAGGTTCTCTCCTGATTCATCACCAGCTCAGGAATTGTATTCAGCAGAGCTAGATGACTAATAATTGCTACATCTGAGCTAATAAAACAAATAAAATTCTACTGTGCCATGTTTTTTCAGACTTGCAGGAAGTTCGGGGGTATGTCCCCACTCACCTGAGGTGTCTTTGGTGCCTGTAGCTTATGAGGGCATGGTCGCACCACATTTGGATCATTGGGGGACAGGTTGCATCACTTAGTCGCTACATCACCTCTCCCCTCCACTGCAAACAACCTTGAACTGCTGTGCCACTAGTGGTGTCATGGTGAGCATGGAGATACCTCCCAACTTCATGGCAGTCCGAACAAGGACGATGGCATAACAGTCCTCCTAAACTGAGACTGTTCCACATAAATCGGGGAAGTATGCCTAACCTACTGTTCAGTCAGTTTTTCACTTTATAAGTTTGTAACAGCATCAGAGGTGGAACTAGCTGTAGGCACTGGTGCAGGGAGGCGGGGTGGAGGGAACCATGGCCGCCGACCTTCTGCAATGGAGCCCACGGAGATAATGGTTCCCTGGTGCACAGCACCTGCTGCACCAATGATAGTTCCACCACTGAACAGCAGTATACCTATCAGCATTTACCCAGGTGTACTTGGGCTAACAAAAGCTATGCCCCTATTTCATAGAAATCCACACAACATGCCCATTTTCTGACAATGACCCACCCACATACCCATAAAGTCTGCCCCTTTTTGGGGTCTGTGAATAAGGACTGTGGGGAGGAATGCAGCAGTTTGTATTTGGAATGCAGGAGCTGCCCCTCTGTTCTATTTATATACATTAAAGACTGCGGTGTTCACCATTCCTTACCCACCTTCATGACAAGCCCCTTTTTGAAATCCGGGGTGTGTCCATTTGTTTTGTAAAATTTTTTATTTTATTTGTCTTTTAATGTTCACCAAAGCTCATGTTGGGCCTCATTCACCAAGAAGTGCAAAATTAATATAATGTGCATTTTATTAAAAAGGTATACGCACGTCCGTATTCAACATGGAATGGTTTGTTTGGTCTGTTGATGAATTTGGTTCTAGGTTGGCTCTGCTCTATCAGACAAGACACTGCAGAATATGGCCAATACTTGTACAATATCAAGTCCCAATATTACTCACAGAATTTTTTTTTTTTTTAAATGAAGTTTACCTGTTAATAATATAGACATTGGTGATAAAACATTAAAGAATAAAAAGTGTTTTTTCCATGAACTTCATTTATCAGGATGTTATTAATGTCTTCTGTACATAAAATACATTTTTACAGCTGCTCCTGTTTGCAAACACATGTTCTAGCATTCATACACAGCCATCATCAATAGTAATCGGCACTTACACCAGACCTGTAGCTGCTACAAGTAATATGGAATGCTGCTGTGTGCGTTCCATCTTGGCACGCCATTACTGTACATTGTACACCCGTTCCCCTCCCTGTACTGCCCATGAAATCCCAGGCTGTAGTAAGGGTTGATTGCGCTCAAACATGAACGGAATGTTGCTGCATTCTCTGGCATATAATTAGCTTCTGGGCATGTGCAGAGCGGTTTTACGCGACGTAAGGACATTTATGTTACTTTATGCTTCAGGCCCGTTATATTTTTCTCAGGGAATATAAAGCTTTCTTTTAGTAGCAGATTATAATATTTTTTCCTATTTTATATGTAAAAATAGACAAAATTAGGAATAATCGTTTTTACAATTAATCTTTTTATAAGTTTCTGCACCGTTAGTTCCAGTAATTATTGTAAGTAATTTATCTAGAAATCTATTAACTAAATCCTCTATCACAATACAACATAAGTGACAGGTTTGTTTTATGTATCTCCCCTTTTGTCAGCAATAAAAAAATCAGTGTAAACTGAATCTAATGTAATGTGCGTATCTGAGCTCAATGCATTCACCTGTGGAGAACAACCAACCTGACCACTGGGCCCTCTACAACTGCAAACTCTTCACACCTGTCAAAGAGAAACAGGGGAATATCTGGAAATGAACGGACTCGGTGTGCATGGGACATATAGCTGGGTTGAGGCACCGTGGTCATACACATCTGTTACTGCCCTGGTTGCTCTAGGGGATGGGTGCTACAGGGGTCCATTACGGAGAAGCTCCCTACATTAAATTATGTTGAATCATATACATCGATAGGTCATTCGCTATCACTATGATAGACATTTGGTACAATACAATGTAATGCTTGAGGGATCATTATGGTGGACTTATCTTAAAAACACCATAGAAGATACTTACTATAAGAGATACAAATAGATATATGTCTGTTCCATTGAGAGATTACATAAGAGACAAGGGGCTAGATTTACTAAACTGCAGGTCTGCAAAAAGTGGAGATGTTGCTTATAGCAACCAATCAGATTCTAGTTATCATTTATTTAGTACATTCTACAAAATGACAGCTAGAATCTGACTGGTTGCTATTGGCAACATCTCCACTTTTTCAAACCCGCAGTTTAGTAAATATACCCCATGGAAAGAAAAAAGTATTCTGTTGTGGGGAAGTGGTGAGTCCAATGTACTACTGCCAGGGCCTGATTAAGGGAATGGAGGCCCCTGGGCTAAGGGGGCCTCCATTCCCCCATGAGGGCCCCCCCCTGTGATCCGAGCTGCCCGCCCCCCCCGCCCCCCCGTGATCCGAACTGCTCCCCCGGTGAGCCAAGCCGCTCCCAAGGCACTTACCTCCTTCTCCTGGCATTGCAGTCCTTTCCCGGCGAGCTGTATGCTCTTTACTGAGGAGATCTCGTGAGAGTGAGACTCACGAGATCTCCTCAGTAAGGAGACTACAGCGCGCCGGGGAAGGACCGCAGTGAAAGTGTTCAGCAGCATTGATCGCGCCGGGGGCGCCCCCGCCCGATCAATAATGCTGTTGATCATTTTTAAGGGCCCCCTGGATGCCCGAGGAACCTGGGCTGTAGCCCAGGTAGCCCTAGGGTTAATCCGGCCCTGACTACTGCATTAAAATTTACATTTTATTAATTCATTTAGTAACAAAAATAAAATAATAATAATAATAATAATAATAATATAATTATGGCATATTTAAAAACAGTGAACATGTGGTATTTGTGATTATGTGATCATGAATAGTACAATAACAGGAAGCATTTAGTGTGTGAACAGAGTCTGCTGTCTTTACACAACTCTCTGCTTGCCTGTCGCCATTCAAAAATCTCCTCATTACTGCATTACAAACATGTCTTGTTATAATCACACTGTGGTTTCAGAGATGTTTTCACACCTTGAAACAATGTATTTTTGCCCTCATTCACAGCACCTGTATTTCTGCTGTGCTCTGAACTGCCATTAGATAGATACAGTGTACCACAGAAGTAACATACTAACACCTGGCTCCTCACAGCAGTGTAATTGGCAGTTCTTAGCAGTAAGAATCTGCAGTCTTTCTTCTCAGACCCGTATTTGCAGTACACTACTACTTAAATCAGCTGGGACCAGTATTTATGTTTACAGGCTTTACTGAATGAATGGGGATCTCATAGTGGCACATACCAGCCCACAAGACCACTGGTAATAAGTTAAAACAACATATTAAATCAAGGACAGATAGACCTATCTGTTATAACATGTCAGATATTTATTTATATAGCACCACTAATTCACTAACCACTAAGCAACCGTGCTGCTCAGTGTTACATGATATAACAATCAAATCTGACACTAAAGCAAGATTAAGCTGGGGGCTGCAGGTGAAGGCTAAGATGGCCGCCTGTTGCCCATCACTGACCTAGGTACATAAATCAGCAAGTGTCTGTGCACTTTCATGTGTGCTAATTAGCACATAGTAAATAAAGCATGGGCAAGGAGAATCATGTCACTAAGGAGCTTGTTTATTGGTGGTTCTGGTGCAGATACTAACCTGAGCCCACCCCCTGTCTGTGTGAGGTGTCTCTTCCTGACCCCCCTGGTATAGGCCATCCCTCCAACATATGACCAGGGGGCGCTTCCTGCATTCCCCAGCTGCCATGTTGTCCAGGTAAACATAAGAAAACTCCTAATTATCCACTTATTAAATGTAATTCTCATCTTCAATAAGTTAACTAAGAAGAAAAAGAAAACAAAATTCTAGGTAAGAGGAGAAATGAGTGATGACGTTGAGCCTCATTTTGCTCAGTAAATTTCTGTAACTTACTAAAGAAAACTTCAGAACACCCCAACCTGACTGCTGTTCCCTTATTCTGAGGGGGCTCGCCTGGTTCCACTCACCACTCACAATGTATATATCTTTTTTAATTTTATTTTAATATTTTTATTTCTGACCAGTGTATTTAGCAGTGAAGGTGTGTATCTGCTTATTGGTCATGAATCTGCTTATGAAGGGTAATTCCCCATAACGAACAGTAATTATAAGTTTGCATCTAATGAGTAGATATACTAAGGTTCTTGTTTTCATGATTTCTATGTATATAAAATTACCTGTGTTGTCACAATATTGAAGCACTGGAGTTTGCAGATAAAATCTAAAAAATAAAATATACTTTGCAGAATGGGGACTCCATGCACTTCGGGTTAATAGTATTGTTGCAGTATTAATGTTTGCAAATTAAAAATTGTAAAAGGAAGAATATCAATTTAAAAAAGATCTTACCCACTAGTATTTTTTAAACTTGTTTTAGATAAATATAAAAGACACATAATTGGATATGGCAGCAGAATCCAGCTGCTTGCTATGTATCTTACTGGGATTAAGAATACATGTAAAATATGTATGAAGTCTAACGGTTGTCTGTAAGCAGGGCAGGGTAAAATAAAACTGTTATGCATTTATTTTTGTCAGGTATTTACTACATATGTTAAACTAAACCATAAGTGTGTGCAGTATTACGGTGTGCAGTGAGCAGAAAGGCTTTGGAGGGATGGGGGTGTTTGGAAGTGCCCTCAGTTATTATTATTATTATTATTATTAATTTTTATTTATAAGGCGCCACAAGGTGTCCGTAGCGCTGTACAGGGACAAACAAATTACAATGCAATGGGAGACAGCACAGTACAGTAAACAGTAAGCACAGTAACTCAATAAGCTCAATCAGAGCTGGATTTAGACCTCATGGGGCCCTAGGCAGGATACTGGTTTTGGGCCCCCTCCCTGAAACAATCCATAGCACTATATTTTTGTAGCCTACCATATACCCCTATAGTTAAGTAGAAGTGAAAGTATGTGCCGCCGCCAAAGGTGGTGGGTGTGGCTTGCATCTTTGGGGGCGTACCTAACATGTGAAAAGAGCAAGGCTACAGAAAAAGGCACCCTATAATTACCGAGCAGTCCCGGTTTTTAGTTGGGTCAAAACAACCTAATAAATATTTAAGACAGAAATACAGAAATACTTATTAAGTTGTTTGCAAAAATAGTACACATAAATCCAAGGATGTGCCCTTGTCACTTTTGTCCATCAATCATCAAACTTTGCCCATTTATTGCCACTTTTGCCCCTTCATTGTATTACCCCTGTGCCCCTTCACTGTATCACCTCTGTGCCCCTTCATTGTATTACTCCTGTGCCCCTTCATTGTATTACCCCTGTGCCCCTTCATTGTATTACCCCTGTGCCCCTTCATTGTATTACTCCTGTGCCCCTTCATTGTACAACCCCTGTGCCCCTTCATTGTATAACCCCTGTGCCCCTTCATTGTATTATCCCTGTGCCCCTTCATTATGTCACCTCTGTCTATGTGCCTCCGTTTTACTTACCTGTCTTTTTCTCTTTTTAATTCCTCTTTTCTGTCTTCTGGTCTTCTTGTCTTCTTTCTTCTCCCGCACAGCTTCTCTGTGTTTGTCCTCCTCACAGTGGCCGGAAACAGACTAAAAAAAAAAAACAGTCACGTGATCGCGCAACAGGTCCCGGCAGTCTCTCCTCCTCATTCAGTGGGAGCAGAGAGGAGGAGAGACTGCCGGGAGCCACGCATGCGATCACATGACTGGTTTGTTTTTTACTCTGTTTCCGGCCGCAGCTTATTTTAGTATGTCGGCGGACAGAGAGGGATGGCAGGCGGAGGGGCGCCCCTCCGCCTTGCCTACCCCGCTCACCGCCAGTCCTGACTGGGCCCCCTAGGTACCGCTAGGCCCTAGGCAGTTGCCTAGGTTGCCTAGCGGTAAATCCGGCCCTGAGCTCAATGCACAGCTAGAGAGGGCGGGGAAGGGGGAGGGAGGATCCGCAAACGACGGGGCCCAAGAAGGAGGGCGTGGAAGACAGGGACACCCCCAGGGGGGAGGAGGGAGTGAGAGTGGACGTGGGGTGGAGGACCCTCGAGGAGGAGGGCTAAGTAGCTGGAGAGCAGAGTTAGAAGTGGTGGAAACAGGAGGAGAGATGGCCCTGCTCAGAGGAGCGTACAATCTAAGGGGAAGGGTGGACAGACAGAGAGACGCAGGGGAGAGAGGGAGAGTAGGGGAACGGAGGCAGAGGATAAGGTAGGAAGTTAAGTGGGAGACAGAAGTTCATATTAAGCTACACAGTAGTGACCCCAGTTCATATTATAGCTAATAGAAGTGCCCCCAGTTCATATTATAGCTAATAGAAGTGCCCCCAGTTCATATTAAGCCGCACAGTAATGACCCCAGTTCATATTATGCCACACAGTAGTGTCCCCAGTTCATATTATGCCACACAGTAGTGACCCCAGTTCATATTAAGCCACACAGTAGTGACCCCAGTTCATATTATGCCACACAGTAATGCTCCCAGTTCATATTAAGCCACACAGTAGTGACCCCAGTTCACATTATGCCACACAGTAGTGACCCCAGTTCACATTATGCCACACAGTAGTGACCCCAGTTCACATTATGACACACAGTAATGCCCCCAGTTCATATTATACCACACAGTAATGTCCCCAGTTCATATTATACCACACAGTAATGACCCCAGTTCATATTAAGCCACATAGTAGTGACCCCAGTTCACATTATGACACACAGTAGTGACCCCAGTTCATATTAAGCCACACAGTAGTGACCCCAGTTCACATTATGACACACAGTAGTGACCCCAGTTCACATTATGCCACACAGTAGTGCCCCAGTTCATATTATACCACACAGTAATGACCCCAGTTCATATTATGCCACACAGTAGTGCCCCCAGTTCATATTATAGCTAATAGTAGTGCCCCCAGTTCATATTAGTCAAACACAAACCCCCTCCTCCAGATAAAGCAGAAATTCTGCAAATACAAAAATCAGCACACAATTGTTTAAGTTAATTTCTCACTGAAAGGGTGGTTTACTCTTCTAATCAAGATCAGTTTAAAAATCCCAAGTGAAGATGTTATCTGTAAAAGGGGCATTTTCTTTATCAGTCAATGACGAATTTCCTTGCAGAGTTCACACTTACATTTCCTTTTAGATTGTGCATTTGATTACATCTTTTACACCTATTCACAGTGTTTCACACAACGAAAAACTGTGCTGGAAACAGGAGTGTTGATGACTTTTCTCCAATGTCCCAAATGACCACATTCTGCAGAAGTAAGAACAGTAATGTTCTAAGAATTATCACATTCAGTACATACCCGTAAATTACAAATGCTGAAGTGTTAAGAACCTACAAATAAACATGACTAAGTTTCACTAACCAGTGATCAAGGCTGATTTCAGAAAAATTTTATTGTGTCTTCTATAATGTATTTTATAGTTAGTAGTAATTTAGATTATTATATTGTTAATATCATTATTGTTTAATTACTTTAGAGGAAAGTGTGGGAGGCATGACTGGATCTACATCTTGGGTGGTGGTAGTCATCTTTCCTACGCTGAATATGTCAACACTTATACTGTCCACACCAACATGGTGACAGGGTAAATGTCGACAGATTCATTTTTTCACGTGTTTAAAATGTTTGCATCGTGACTGCCGGCAGTATTAATGTTGACAGTCACATTGTCAATATTTAAAGGGCCATGCCAGCGGCAGCAGCTAGACCCGCTTGCAATACAGTGGCAGAGTTCCGACACAAAATAGTTAATAATACCAAACAAGACGACAAACACAAAGACCAACATCCCCCCCAAAAAAACAATTTAACCCTAATGCTGCCTGCCTAGGCTGGTACTAGCAAAATCGGGATGGGGAGGGGGGACAAAAAGCATGGGGTCTTTAATATCAAGATATATTTTATTACCCCATACCCACCACCGAGGGTTGTGGGAAGAGCCTTAATGCTTTTAGTATGGGGCTGGGGATCATTTATTCTTCAGACCCCGCCTCTCTAGAGAATCCAGCCCCATGCTGACCAGCCTGGGTCTGGTTGTTATTACGGAAAGGGGACCCCATGCTGTGGGGTTCCCTGCTATAGTGCCACCTTTCCAGGCTGGCACAGTCTATTTCTGTTTCTAGTAAAACCGAGGGTCCCCACACTTCTTGTCGCCTTGATTTTGCTTATACCAGCACTAGGCTGGCAGCACTACGGGTAATTTGATTGGGGAGGTGGGGCACACTCTCTTTTTTAAATGTATAAGCCTTCATGTGCCAGTGGCTTTCGGCTGTATACAAGTATTCATGTGTTTTGGAGGGGGGGGGGGGGCAGGCGGTGTTGTTTTAAACTCTATTAGTGTTTGCATTTGTTTTATATAACTATTTTTTGCTGGAGAGTCTGGGGGCTGTATAACTGCCGGGTCCGCCAGTATTGCTTGTTTAATGTCGGCATTGTAATATTCACCAGGGGACACCTGGTTCATGTAGCAGTGTTATTGCCAGCATTAACCCCTTCATAGAGGCATGGTTGTATCCCCTTACTTTGACAATGGTTATTCATCATATTTGGGAGACCTTCCATCTACCATGTTAAAGAAATGACTAGTATTTTGAGACACATTTCCCTCTCCTTTTATAAAGTTTGGGCTCCACCAGTCTCTTTGCAACCCCTACAAAGTCTTTGATTTATACCACGTCTCATGGCAAACAAATCACTCTTGTATAGAACCACATTCCTTGGTCCTACCCAGTCAATCCCCTTTCTTCCCACCTTCTTCTTCCCGCTTTTCTTGTAGTTCTTACTCCCCCTCTTTTTGCTAGTAAATTATTAGAAAATTGATACTGATTACCACTGGTTCTGCTCTCATTTGAATTTCTCTGTTTGTGATACATTTGTGGATTCTTAATTGTCTGTTTTCTGTACCTTAACATTTGATGCACACTTATCCTTTAATGTTACATGATCATTATCATCATTGTTTACTTACAGGACACCACAATGAGTGATGTGTGAACAATTACAGATACCAGCTCATTTCTGATTGGTTGCAGGTTTTACATGCAAAACTCGCGCGAGGTGTGAGAGTGGAGCTAGGAGGTGAAGCGGAGCAGAAGGAAGAGGCAGGTCCTTCTGTGGGCTAAGCAAAATCAGGGCGCAATGTGTGCTTTAGTTTTACTGAGAATTGTGCCCTCGTACACAAACTTGTCCCAGTGTATGAGCGCATTTTGGGGAGCCTTGCTGCAAAGACCACTGAAAGAAGCATCTGTGGTCACAATTATGATGTTGTGAATGCGGTGGGCCTCATTAAGAAAACAATAGAGAACTTCAGAAAATAATCTCTGACGTCAAAAAGAGAGTGAAGGAGAAAATGTCAGAGGAGAGGCACGCAGCTGCAGGGACTGGTGGTGGGCCTGCTCTTGTGATCTCCTACACATCTTACGGGGAGGAATTTAAATAGTTAATTCCAATTGAGCTCTTCGAAGGCATCAACATTCGGGACACCGACTGACCTGTGTCTCAACCTAAGGCTGGTGAGTACTGTGTAATGGTACAAATGTTTATTCTTTATGTTCAAACAGTAATCCTGCAGCAGGTATTTGTTTGATTCTTCTGCACATTGCAAACAGAAGTCTGTGCATTTGTATGAATGATTTTTGCAGCTGCAAACTGTCCCTAATTTGGCACCGTCCATCCGCCACTTTAGTGAGATGCAGGCGAATTTGGTGACCTTTCACCAGGACTCTCTGAGGGGGATATAAAGACAACTTACGTGAGGATTTAGGTATTTGAGGAACATGTAACAGGACCAGCAAATGAGGTTATGGAGGGAATAGACAATTCATTTGTGCAAATGAGGAGTGGTATCAATAACCTTACTGGGGCAAGGTTATTTGAGTTCTCCTCCAATTTAAATTCAATTTGTGGCCAAATAATGTCACGTCTACCGGTGCCCCCATTTTCAGATGTTAGCAGCTAGACCACTACCCCAATCCCATCATTGCCCTCTACTCCTGTGCATAGCAGTGGGAGGGTCAGTAGTGGCAGACTGGCACCCACCAGCTGTGCCAAGACTCCCGAACCTGCAGCAAAGGGAAAACAAAAATATTTTTTTATGCTTTGCATTTATGGTAAAGTGCCTTTTTTAATTCAGCAACACAGACTGTGTTATTTATGTACATTTAAATTTAGTTAGGAAATAAATATTTTCTTTTTGCACACTGGTGTTGTTTAGTTGGGTAATCTGGGTACATTTACGCTATTGTTTTTATCTTTCAGTAATGCCTAAATGGTTATTTCTTCAAATATACATAGACCCATAAAATAAGGTTAATGTTGTTTGCAAAAAACCCTGTGCGTATGATGTTGATAATGATGTTGGTTCTACAAGAATAGGTTACAATTACATACAAGGTTACTGGTAATTACACAATAATTACACTTACTTAAAAAACATTCTTACCTGAAAAATAAGTCTGGATGATCCTTTCTCTGACCTGCCCCCCCCCCCCCCTCTGTATTATGCAATTCAGCTGCTAGAATGAGCCCACATGGTGTTAGGGGTATACTTTGGTTTAGGGCTACATTATGAAAAACACAGCATCACAACACCTTACCTGGGCATAGAGAAGATGAAAAAACTCACGAGGCCTGCTCAGCCTAAGAGGGGCCTGGTGCTGTGGACTCCAAAATCAGATGTTGCTCCAAAACAACCAACAAGACTTTTCCTACAAACACCATTTTTAAACCACACTCAGAGTAATGGGCATTTGGGTCCCTTTTTATAGTCCTCATTAGCCTGCACAGACCAATGGCTGATGTGTTTGCTAATCACGCCTATAAAATACAGTGTCTTGTAGTGCAACAAAAATGTACTTTAAATGGTCACCCCATCTGGAAATATTAAGTGTTGCCACATCATACAAATATAATTATTGCCCCACTGGTGATGAAATAGTAAGCCACTATAATAAAATAAAAACAATAAAAAAACCTTACATATAATCTATAATTAAATTTGGGCCACTAATTTATTCTTAAAATAAATTGTCCTCAATAAGAAAGTTCATAATCATTTTTGCCCCTCTACAACAGAAAATCATGCTTTATTGAAACTCCCATTGTGCTTCCTGTTATATTATCATTGCCCTGCAGTGTAACAGTGATGTGTTTGCCAATCTCGCCTCTAGCAAGCAACGTGTTGTATCTGGCGATTTTGAATTCAAACTCAGGCGAGTTTAAACTCGCCTGAGAAAATAGCAGGAAATTTAAAATTGCACCTTGATACATTTACCCCCAGGCCTCAAATTGTGGCCACTTCCACAGTGCAGGCTCTAAATCTACAACTACTACCACAAGGAAGCTCTAATGGCTACTACAATGTAAACCTCCTAATCTCTGGTGGGTGCAACATTGTAGACTCCAAATCTGTAGTGACGACCACAATACAGAGTACAGACCTGCAACTCTGTAATGCCTACTGTAATGCAGACCCTAAATCTGCGGTGGCTGCAACAATGTAGACACCCTTTATACCCCCCTCAGTTTGGGTACTTATCAATACCCTGCTTGTTGTACGAGGTCCCAGGCTCCCACTCTGAATGTCTGCAGTTGACAATGCCAAAGGTTCTCCTAAAACAATCAGTGTAAAGATGCTAATCCAACATGCTAATCGTCTAGCTGTCGCCTGCCTTATTCTGCCTGATCTCCATATATCTGGATCTGTATGCAATTTGGCCAAACACAGATTGCCAAATGAAACAGGGCCAGCTGTCTGTTCATGCTAAACAGACTTATAGCATTGAGCCCTACTAGTGCAGTTTGCTGATAGCATGTCATAGTATGTCTGGTTGGGATCATTATTGGTAATTTTTAGGGGTTGATGGTGCACCACATGGCGATTTCTATGCAATTTAGTCTAAATCAGACAACTTGGTCAATAAGATTACTACATTTGGTTAACTTTACAACCCAGCTGCTCTTTCCTATCATCACGTGAAAGGATCTGCAAATTGGTTGTTGTGACATGTATGGCTCTCAGTCTGAAATAAGGGATAACATAAAACAGCAGCTTGTGCTCAGCTGCATAACAAATAACAGACAAGTGTGATACTAAACCTTTCAAGTTTTTGTAAAAATATGGAGAAATTTGCATTTTATTCTGAATCTTACAAGATGCCTTTTAATATTGGCTCAATTTGTATTTTAGGTTTAGTGGTCCTTTAAAAGTATCTAAAAGGAAATGGCAGCATTTTATAAAAGTAATTATCAATTGCACCATTTCCAAGATCTGTTTTAGTACAGTATTTTAAAAGCGGAAGTAGCCCTAAATCACAGCTGCTTTATAAGCATGTACAGTGTCAAACAAGCAACATATGCTACATTTATAGTGGACCAGTCATTGTAGTTTTATCTTTAAGAAAATAAGACTTGTGTATACTTCTTTACATACCTCCCTTTGTTTTATAGATCCACAGCTCCTTAGGTCATATAAATAAATAAATACACCTATTTTGCACAAGTTGTGGATTAAGTTGCTCTGAAGTCTTCACACATAGTGTTGACTACATGGGCATGCCACATGTGGTGGGTACATGCACATATCGTACATTTGATTGGCAGTTGAAACTGCCTCATGCATCACTCTACTGGTCCTGGGTCACCTACCCTTTGTTGCAATATGGGGTGGGGGCAGGGGAGGGTTGGCAAATTTTAGCCCGTGGAGCAAGACTTGAATCAGTAGCCTATCAGGAACATTTTAAAGGAAAAAGATGCAGGTGGCCCAGTGACCCAGTGACTAGGTAGACCACTATGGGACTGGTCCGTGGGGCAAATGCCCCCCTGCTCCCAGCCCAGCCTGCCCCTGGGTGGGGGTCATATGTTTCAATAGGAGAATGGTAAAGGAGCATATGTGACACGGGCAGAGTGGGGACATTATCATCATCATCATTTAGTAATCCCACAGCGATGTACAGAGGATATTTGTCACTCATATTAGTCACTGCCCCATTGGAGCTTACAGTCTAAATTCCCTAACACACACAGACACACACACACACAGACAGACTATGGTCAATTTGACAGCAGCCAATTAACTTACCAGTATGTTTTTGGAGTGTGGGAGGAAACTGGAGCACCCGGAGGAAACCCACGCAAACACGGGGAGAACATACAAACTCCACACAGTTAAGGCCATGGTTGGGAATTGAATTCATGACCCCAGTGCTATGTGGCATCACATATGCTCCTCCACCATTCTACCTTTGTCACGTATTATTATTGTTCATTTATAAGGTGCCACAAGGAATGCACACCACTGGACGTAGGGGTAAGCTTCCAGGGGCGGATTGGCCATAGGCCTTACTGGCAAGTTTCCCGATAGGCCAGTGGTTTAACGAGTCCGCCTGGAGGCTGACTCTTGGAAGGGGTGCTGCAGGGGGTGCCGCGGAGAGGGGGAGGGGGTGGGTCAAGTGGGGGTGGGGAGCGATGATGAAGGCATCTAGGTTTACCTAAAGGTTACTACAACCAAATTCCAGTAGTTCTAGACTCTTTTGTGTTGGCCCCACCTACAGTTGATTTGGTCCCGCCCACATGAGGCCACTTCAAGAATTTTATCCTAGACCATTTTAAGTTCCCAATCCGCCCCTGTATGCTGCAAACCCTCCCCTTTTATCTGCCTAAAAATCTAGTTTATTCCTGCTGATGCCTCACGTTGAGAAGAACTGGTCTTCATAGCAGCATCTCCCACCACTACTGCTCTGTGTGGAAAGGAACTCCGTGCAGAGCTCTGATGACTTCAACCTATGATGTCACCATCACTCTGCACAAATATATCGTGGAGCAGCAGTGTGATCTCCTGCTGAGCAGTGCAGTACAGCACATTGACCCCTTATCTACCTGACACTGCAGCAGGGTAAGAGCTGCTGTAGTATCAGGTGGAGAAGGGAAGAGGTTCCCTCTCCCTCCACACACAGCACCTGTGCCGTGCCCACCCCTTTAGCCCTGTGCTCCAGGCATCTCCCCATCCGTCCCTGTTATAATCTGCGACTGTAGTGCTCTGATATATTATTCACATTCTATAAGACAAACTCTTGGATGTGTGAGTCTTGACAGAATGCTGTATAGAAGGAAATAGGATGTTCCACAAAACAAATGTTAAAAGAACTTCACAACATAACCCCTTGAGATTGTGTTGTATTGTGACTTTAAAGTGCCCTGTGAAGGCTGAAGCCTCTCTGCGGCTGGGCAGGATGTCATAACAATAGCGGTAATGCCAAATCCCTAGCTAGCCTGGGAGACAGTTGTGATGAGTCTGGTATTGAGTAACTTGAGTAATGAGCTTGGTGTTCCCACTACTTGCTGTCTCTGAGGTTACATTTATATGGGGCGGGGGGTGGTCACATAGAGGGGAGGAATTATAGTTGCATTTCATGGATGATATATTATATTTTATGTTACAATAGATAGCTGAATGAGTCACAAAAATTTATTATCACAGTGGAAATATACAATAGGGAGGACATCCAAACAATATTTTAATTAAATGTAAAAACATTTAAGTAAAATTAGCATTGGCTTATGAAATGAAATTCTATTTAATATTAAGATGTTCTTCCTACGCTGCTTTACATTTTTTCTGCTGCTTAGAAGAAACTAAACTTAAGATCTAGAATTGGCTGGAGTTTAATATCTTAACATTACATCGGGACGATCACTTCCATCTGATGCTCCATCCACCAAACTAGCCAGATCCATCTATGCCTTGATGGGTAATACTCCAGCGGGTCTCTTTCAAACAGACAACAGTGCTACTAAGGACCAGTAGAAGACCCAGAGGATCTGGTGACTCTGCATCAAACCTAAGCAATGTTCATCATCAAAATCATCATTAACATTTATTTATGTAGAGCCGGTAAGTTCCAAAGAGCTTTACAATTGGGAACTAACACAATAATAAAACAATACTGGGTAATACATACAAAGAGGTAAGAAGGCCCGGCTCGTTAGCTTACAGTCTATACTCTGTAAATATGGCTAACTCCATCCAATGCTAGTTTTTACAATTTTAAGTTTTGGATGCAGAAAACATGCAGCACAAAGGGTTAAACTGTTTTACAGCAATATTGAGGCAAAAAAAATAAACAGATTTTGCAGTCTGACAAGTCTTGTTGTAGCAAATAGGGAATAGAGGGAGATACGATAGTTCAGGCTACTATCTACTCTATCTGAATTGTAACATGTTGGCTGTAATCTCCAGCACACAAGGACAACTGAGGAAAAAAAAATGTAATATATGCTTATTTTCCAGCAGAAAGTTAATACAAATAAATTGCTTATTAGTTGGGAAATCTGAAATAAAATGTCTGGACTTCCGTTTTCTGTTTCTGTGACAAAGAGCTTTTATCTGTTATAGTTTCTATTTATTTGGTAGCATAGCTAGTCACTTTGGTTACAGTGTCATATAAAAGTAATAGAGCCCATCGATCGGTAACGGAACACCTAATCTTAGACAGCATGACAAAACCAGTGTAGCCTAAGTCTTGGGCATTTAAGGTGAAACGAGATTAGAATTTAGAATATATGGAGCATCAATCACAATGTGACTCTGCTAGTGCAGAGGAAGGTGTTAGGTCAGCGAAAGCAAGAGCTTTGTAATGTCTGGATGGAGTCCAAGACTCCTATCCAAAGACAATGACTTTTACTGCAAAGAGAAGAGATTAGATCCTGTAACATCGAAAATGCTTTCCCCCCTATTGTATTTATTTATACAGTTCTGCACTTGTGTAGAGTGGAGATTTCAATTGTACAATATAATGATTCATCCAGCAAAACAAACAAAGGAAAATAATTGAAAGTGTGAATTCTTTATCTTATATAATGATCTGCGCTCAGTTATCATTATATTCTCCATGCTGTCTGCTCTCTGATGAGCCAAGCTACTTTCTACGCTATAGCTAGGTGACCTTTTCCAAAGTTTGTATTGAGTTTCATTTCTATTTTTTATTTCACTGGAGTCTATCTCCAGGGGAAAGATAAAAGCAGTGCCCATTACAGCTCCTTCTTTTACACATTCTACACCTAGGCTGGGTTGGGGGAGTAACTAGGTTGAAGCATTTTTGGCGCCTATGCAGCACACATGTACAGACACATATGGTTCCTTCACCAATCTGACTTTTCTAACAAACATTTGTCTGATTAAAAATAAATATCAAGCAGTTAAAACAATAAACACAGATTACTAAGACAAATGTTCTGTGGCACTACAAAAAGTGTATACATTATTTAACCCGTAGAGAGCAGCAAGCACAACAGAAGCCAAATGAAAATTTCCTATATACAATCATAATTAATTTAAATGACATCTGTGTGGGGAATGTGTAAAATACCTGACCGGGTCAGAGGTATCAGAATGGTAGCAGTAACACTAAATACCAACAAAATCCCTTAGAAGCGTTTGTCTTCATAAGACTGTCCAATCACCCTATCTTTGAGAATCTCTGAGGAAGTTTCTCCTCTGGCATATCCAAAGAGTTGACTTATCATCATCATCATCATTTATTAACTCAATCACATCAGACCCTGCTCCATTGGGGCTTACAGTCCAAATTCCATAACACACACACACACACACACACACACACACACACACACAAAGATTTAGTCAATTTGTTAGCAGCCAATTAACCTACCAGTATGTTTTTGGAGTGTGGGAGGAAACCGGAGCACCTGGAGGAAACCCACGCAAACACAGGGAGAACATACAAACTCCTCACAGATAAGGCCATGTCGGGAATTGAACTCATGACCCCAGTGCTGGAAGGCAGAAGTGCTAACCACTAAGCCACCGTGCTGCCCACCCAGTGCCTCAGGACGTGGATGCTAGAGGCAGCCATGTTTCTATCAATCTACTTTCTGATGATGTAGCACTGCTAACTTAATGTATGGGGGCAGTGCTGATATAAGCAATGAGGGGAAATATTGCCATAATTAATGTGGGTAATGAATATATAAAAATAATTTTTTATGCAAATTCAATAAATTAAACATTAATCCAGAGTATTACTTACCTGGGGTCCAGCTTCCATGCCAATGTACAGAAGGTCTTCCTTGGCAGGAGCTAGGAGAGCAGACATCGGGGACTCTCACTCCTGCTAAGATCCTTGTATCATACATATACAGGACTACTTACATATTTACTACAAGTTAACCCGTGCATGATACTCATGCATTCTAGTCAAATCAAGCTGCTTAAGGTCTTAAAAAGGTTCTTGTCATGCATTTGGACCTAGCCCAGGGCTTCTCAGGGGAAGAGCGTTAGTTCCCGACGCAAGCAGCCTTTTTAATGTGTGTTCATGAGGTAAAATTACCTCACGAAAATGAGTTTGACCCCTCAACTCGTAAATTTAGCCTTTACTACCCCTCCCATGGGGGGAAGGGGTGATGATGGAAGTTAACTGACTTCACTATTCTAATTTTTTTGTCAAATAATGTCAGTATACCAAATTTCAGGTCAATTGGATGAGCCCTTTCTGAGAAAATATTTTTTTCCACACACACACACTAATGCACGCCTCTACACATGTGTGTTCATGAGGTAAAATTACCTCACGAAAATGAGTTTGAGCCCTACCAAATTTCAGCCGTTTTTGAAATTTTTTTCCCACACACACTAAGAATTTAGTAGGTCAGTGTATAACTCTGCCCAGCAGGTGGCGCTGCAACTTGTTGTTTTTTTTCCACACACACACAGACAGACAGACGCCACTAAGCATTTATATATTAGAAAGTTCAACGTTGATAAAGTCTACCAACATATTTTACATTTTTATTTGTTTCCTAAAATGTAGATTTTACAAAGAAACAGCCAGATGAATAACAGTCATTTCAATAAAATCACATAAAAATGAAGAACATTCACAATAAAACCTCTAGAGGTAGGTATTACGAAAACAGAATTAATGTGGAATTGACATAATCTTGTATAATGCACAGGCTTTTCACATATCTTTGTGATATTTGCATGAACTACATGAAGACTCATGTTGTTTTATGTAGGGTACTTATATAATACATTTATTTACTTTCTGAACAAAACACATCATTTACAACATCTGTTTTATTTTCTAATTGGTGGCATTACCATATTACATTTTGTGAAATATTACACTTTTGGATCTTAGCAAGCATGAAATTTCCATTACATATTCACAGCTAGATCTATTCTAATTGTTGGTGTATATTAATTCTGCAAAAACCTTACACTACTAATAATAATCCTTTTAGCATGCAAAAGCAAGATAACGCTTGGTTTTTTTGCACATATTGGAGGAGAAAATAGCCGTATTATTTTTTACTAGGTAGTAGCAGTGTGTACATTAAAATCCAGTGTTTGGAAAATACAACCCATAACCTTAGACGTAGTTGTTGGTTGGATATACTGTCTCGCAGTGTGTATATAACTGGTACTGACTATTGTCTTGGCCTGGTCCCCACCACTGTATCACATGTTAGAATGTCAGTGGTTTGAAATCACTACTGCAAAACTTGTTTTGTGGCTTTCCTGTGAAACTCTATAGACGCTAATATATGACATTTTACTTATTATGAGGTCTGGTTCACGAACATGTTTAGTTTTAAAGGACGTACATTTGCTTAAATAAAAAAAAATAATAACATTCTATTATTAAAACGTTTCAGGATTTGATAGTATTGGAACTCTAGGCATTTGCCCATTATGGAGGCCAAGGTGACATATAAATCAATTCATTTAAAATGCAGCATGGAAGACCAATAATACTAGAGATTAAGGTGAAGAATTGTGAGTGTAGCCCCAAAATGAGTGTGATGCCCGACAATGATCTGGGGCCTTTTTCATACATTTTCAGCCCTTGATCAAGTGGCTCCAGCTACTCTTCATACTCAGTGTAGAATTTTCTTCAATAATAATTTTTATTCAAATTTTTAGTTACAGGGTACAGAAAATAAACAATAAAATGTGGGAAAGGAAGGGAAGGAGGAGGGTAATTGGAAGTAAAAGGGGCAGTACATACTAATCCAAACAGAAACTGCAATTAACAGATATTTTAACATATTGACAAGCAGTAGGACTATACATCAGAAAACTGGTCTTTGGGGACTACTGAGAGGACATTTTAAATGTATTCAAGGTGCCTGGAGACGCTGGATTTCTGGAGGCATATTCATTCCAAGCAAACCACTTCATTTGGGGGAGAGGAGGCAGTGGAAGCACATGGTAGCCCCATAGTCTCCATGTCACAACTCAGCAAAACTTTGGTGATTATCTTGGCTATCACCACATGGGTTGGTATAAAAATGTGGCCTATAACGTATTAGTCTCCTGATGAGACTTGTTAAAGGAAAAAGTGTAGAAGTGAAACTTCTGGGTTATTAGCAACGGGAATTTGAGTTACCTGTGATATTAAAGTAAAACAGCAGATGAGAGGGTATGGAAAAAGGGACAACTCCAGAAAATATGAAAAATGTCACCTATCACCCCACACCCCTGCCAACAGGCCCTGGAATGAGACGGCCAAATCTTATGTAGCCTATCTGGATTCATATAGAGTCTATGGAGTAGTTTGTAGAGCATCTCCGCATGATTCAAACACCTCGGCCACTGGGCATTTTGAAAGAGAATGTCCCATTGGGTCAGATCAAATGTCAGATGCCGTTCCCGCTGATCCCCTGTCAGACGGGGAACGGACGTCTGACCTCCCGCTGCGGCTGCTCCAGAGTCCTGCAGTCCTCTCGCTTCCGGTCCTCCCCTCTTGCTGTTGGGCGCATGCGCCCTTTCCCCCATCCCGTTGCTAGGCAACGGGACGCCGCTTCCTCCACTAATCACCGCCTCCCTGGGCCGGCCAATCAGCACCTTCTGACCATTATTTAAACCTGACTCTGGCGCCATTAGGGTGCCAGAGTAACAGGTCTGCTAGCCTGTGTTCCTGGTTTTCTGGTTCCAGTCTCTCCTGTGTGTTCTACAGTTCCTGCTTCCTGTTGTGACCCCGGCATAGCGACTATCCCATTATCTGAGTGACCCATCTTGTACTGCGACCCCGGCTTGGCGACCATTCCTTCGGATTTCCCTTGGTACCGTATATTCCTGATTGGTGTGACCCGGACCTTCTGACCCTTCTACACTACACCGGCAACTGGCTAATAGGACCGCGACCTGCGTACCCTGTGCAGCGAAGTCCAAACCTCCTTGCGGGGGTCCCTGGCGGACACCAGGGGTACGTTAGACTCCGCACCTACTAGTTCAGTAGTGCTAATACCGGTTAGTGTTTTGCTCTATTACATTCCTCAAAAAGGCCTACGGCCTGACATCAAATACCTGACCTAGATCTGTTTACCAGTGGTAGTTGGGAGGAGGATGTCACTGGTTCACTTACTGAATTGAGGTGTGTATATCAAAAGGAGATGGCAGCCTTGTTAATCCCTGTAGTCATTCTGGTATAAAGAAGGGCTGGGGGGTGTTGCAAAGAAAGGTGTTGTATACATAGGGAGGTTACCCAATTTTGGACTTGTAAAAATCTTAGTTTAGGATATGGAATTGCTCTCTCAATTGTGAGAAAGATAACATAGACAGGTCTGAATGGAGTGTTTTGATATTGGTAATACCCCTAGAATACCATAAGGACAGATTTAGAGTAGAAATGAGTTAAGCTAGGGCAGGGAGGGAGAGGTTGAATGTGGAAAGAGTGACAACAGTCATTGTCCTTAGAGTCTTGTCCCAGACTAACAGAGCATCTCTCGTGAGGCGGGGTAGGTCAAACTGTGGCGGGCGCCAGGACTTAGGGATCCAAAGGAGGTCAGCCAGTGGGAATGCATGGTTGAGGTTTCTCTCTAGTTCAACCCAAGGTTTGTGAAGATCTGGGAAAGACCAGTCTTGGAGCTGTGACAATATGGCCTCTTCCTGATATTTGACTATATCGGGTAGGGCTAAATCACCTGTCCTGTTTGGGCGGGAAATCATAGAGTGAACAAGTTTAGGGGGTTTGCCTTTCCAAACGGAGGAGGTAAGTAAAAGACGTAGTTTGTCTATATAAGGATAAAGATTTGGGAAGGGAACCATGTAGACTCTATTTCTTCTGTCTTCTTTTCTATCTTCTTACCAATGCGGTGGTGCCCAGGACCCAGCACCCTCATCTCTCCTGCCGCTTCTCACTGTATATATCGGGCGTGATGACATTCAGTGAGAAGCGAGGAGAGAGGAGGATGCTGGGTCCCTGGCGCCGCCGTATTGGTAAGTTGGTAAAATCTGCAATCTGCAATCTCTCTCATTCTTTTATCTTTTCTTCATTATTCAAGCATGTAATTATTACTCATATTCTAAAAAAACAAAATTCAGACCCAGACATACTCTCATATTTCCATTCCATCTCTCAGCTCCCATGCTCCTCCAAACTTTTCAAGAGAATTGCCTAGTCTCACCTCACATGCTTTCTTACCTCACACAATCTATTAGATCCTCTAAAGTCAGACTTTAGTTCCCAACACTCCACTGTGACTTTACTGAAAAAGGTTGCCAATGATTTGGTCACTGCTAAATCTAAAGGCCCTTACTTGCTACTAATTCTTTTGCATCTCTCTGCTGCACTCAGTTATTCAAGACACTGTCCTATCCTGGGGCCTGATTCATCAAGGTACGCAAACTCATACACATTTGCTAAACGGGACTTGAGCTACATAAAACACCACATACGCAGCGCAAACAGAGCAGATATGGCACTCAAAGTCAACTCAATCTCAAACTCCAACGCACATATAAGGGTTTGAGTCACTCAAAGTATGAAACATGAGTTTGCGTACCTTGATGAATCAGGCCCCTAGTTCTCATCCTACCTATCTAATCTCCCCTTCAGTGTTTGTTTCTCTGGGTTCACCTCCTCTCAACTTCCTTTATCAGTTTGAGTACCAAAAGACTCAATACTAGGTCCTCTGCTCTTCTCTTTCTATACCACTACTCTCGGAAAATCAATAAGTTTCTTTGGAGTTCAACATCATCTCTATGCGGATGATATCCAAATTTATCTATTCACTCTGGATCTCTCACCATCTATTTTGGATTGCGTTACTGACTGTCCTTTTGCCATTTTATCTTGGATGTCCTCTTGCAAACTCAAACTTAATCTTTCAAAAACAGAGTTAATAATATTCCTACCATCAAACATAATTTAACTACCTAACTTTCATCTCTGTTGACAATAAATCCTACCCCAAAGCTCGCTGCCTAGGTTCAATCCTTCACTCAGAACTATCCTTAGTCCTCAGTTTATATATACATCCTGTTACATATATCTAAAAAACATTTCCAGAATCCGCACATATCTGACACAAGAAACTGCAAAAACTTTAATTCATGTACTTATCATCTGCCGCATTGACTATTGAAATACCATCCTTACTGGTCTTCCCCTCTCTACTTTCTACTTTGTAAGCAGAGGCTAGATTGATTTTCCTTGCAAATCGTTCTTCGACTGCTGATCCGTTCTGTCAGTCTCTACATTGGTTACGTTTTTATTACTGAATCCAATATAAATTACTTCTACTTAGAACGCCATCGACAAAATTACACCTACATACCATCTCTTCACTTGTCTCAAAATATCTCCCAACTAGACACCTCCATTCTGCACATCTGTGTCTCTCATCCAGACACATTGCCTGCTCTCATTCCCGATTACAGGACTTTTCAGGCTTTGTGGAATTCCCTCCCGCACACAATAATACTTCCTCTAGTCTTCAAACCTTCAAGCCTTCTCTGAAAACCCACCTCTTCAGGCAAACTTGAAAAATGTATCAACCACCTTCATAACCTCACTAGGGTACCATATTAGCACCCTTTACATAGTTCAGACAAGATAACAACCCTCTGACCCCCTGACCAACATTGCTGTATGACTGGCTCACATAGCCCACTAAGCACAATTTACCTGTTCATTCTGGCTTGACCAATATACAATATGTAGCACTTAACCTCATGTATCAAACTCCCATTGTCCTATAGACTGTAAGCTGGCGAGCCGGGCCCTCTTACCTCTCTGTTTGTATTACCAAGTATTGTTCTATTACTGAGTTTGTTCCCAATTGTAAAAGCGCACTGAATATGCTGGTACTGTATAAATAAATGTTAATGATTGTCTGAGGTGGATTTTTTCCTGATTTCAGAAGTGAAACTATATAAGAAAACACCTGTTAATGCCTAAATTAGCTGACATCTGAGGAAAACAGTTTGCACTACAGGGGCAAATGCAGGATTTGTAGACAGAGGTTTCCACATTATGCCGCCAGTGGGCGTGACCATCATGTATGGGGGAATGGCTATAATTTTAGACAGTGCTTGGCTGCTCTCCAACTCTTTCTATCCCCATAATATGCATGGGCAATGTTGCATGCACTACTATTAGGTGCACGCAGCTCTCCCTTTTCATGCAGAGCTGTGTGAAGCGGGAGCAGGGTCCAATTATACAGTGCCCTAGGCTTGGAGGGGGGTTTCCAGGCACTAGAAACCCCCCTTGGTTTGCCTATGCACTATATTATATTTTAAATGAGCTTACACTCACCACCATCTGGTTAGTGGTGCCCGCTTCATGTAAGGGAAGAGGAGAGACAGATGGAGGTGGTTGGAGGAAGGCGCTACCTATGCTTTCCATGATTCTGTCCACACCCCCTCCGGTGGTTTGCCCCTTCATAATTTTCAACACCAGGCCCGTGTGACCTTTAATCTGGCCCTGTGTCAGGGAATGAAACGTAATACCCATATACTTGTGAGTGTTCTGAAATGTCATTTTGTATTGAATCAACTTGTATTGTAGACGTAGTGGTCCTTTAAATTCCAAACTTATTTGATTTGGTTCAATGTACAGGAAACATAATTACAAAATAATTTAGTCAATGGAATATAGCATCTTGCAATGCAATACACACAGCATGTAAAAGTGTTTGCGGTAACCTACTAACATTTTCAATCTCTTTCTTTTTAAACCTGACCACAATATGGGTGGAACCTCAAACCTAGTATTTTCCACTCTTATAATCAGTCAGCAATACATTTCAACCGAAAAAAATCCCAACAGCACTGCTGAATGAGAACGAAATGTTTATTTTCTGTGGTTTGAACTGTTACCTACTACATCACACCTCATTTTACAACATTGACACTTTTAATAATTAGATCACATTTAACCAACTTCTATGCTTTTCGCAATTTCTCTGAAGGAAGAGGAAATGTTACAGGAAAATTACCCAAGAAGAAAGCACCACACGCTACAACCATTTGTCTCTTCCTGCTAAATAGATAGTTGCTTATGTGCATGAAAATAGAATTTGAATACTTTATCTCCCATATAAAAAAATCCCTAAACCTGTAATGGAAGCTCTCTTACATAAACTCGCTATTAATAATGATCACAAATATGGTATGTGACAACATTTTCCATTGCTCAATCGGCTAATGGTGGGCAAATGCGAGCTAGAACCAAATACCAAATGACTATGTATGTGGCTACATTCGTGACACAAGTGGTTACTTTGCCTATCCTATTTCCCGGTCATTCCAGATACTCGCTGATGGAATTTATTGGCCAGACAGATTTTTCCACCCTGACTATATCAAATTGGACTTTGATTAGATAGTGGTGTTTGTGAGGCCAGAAATCATATTTCCTAGAATATATCTCCTAGACCCAGGCTAGTTGGGGTATTTGCTTTAGCAGCCCCCCTTCCCTTAGAGCAGAAGGTGGTCACCGGTCCTTGGTATTTCATTAAGGATAACATTTATATATAGGGTGGAACACAGTCAAATCTCTGCCAATCACCATTTGACTTTTCTGTTTAACACAATTATCATTATGAATTTGTCAGGCGCCGTCCCACGATCTCCCCGGGACGGCCGCCTGTGCTCTCCTCCAGCGCGTCTGGTTGCTGATATACGTGATTTTATTGCAGCTTGCACCATCTGTGCCCAACACAAAACATCTAGGAACGTCCCTGCTAGGTTACTTCGCCCCCTGCCTACACCCAACGCCCCCTGGGAAAGTATAGCAATGGACTTTATTACTGATCTCCCTTGCAGTTCCGGATTCAATACCATCTAGGTTGTCATCGACTGGTTTTCCAAGATGGTTCACTGCATTCCCCTCTCAGGTCTACCTTCGGCCAGTCGCTTAGCCGACACGTTTATTAAAGAAATCTTCAGATTACATGGTTGCCCGAAAGAGATCATCTCCGATCGAGGGGTCCAGTTTACCTCCCGATCCTGGAGGGCCTTCTGTAAGAAACTGGGTACGGAATTAAAGTTCTCTTCGCGGTATCACCCCCAGACCAATGGCCAGACCGAACGGGCCAACCAAGATTTGGAGACCTTTCTTTGCTACTTTACTACTGACAATCAGCGCAAATGGTCACTCTCCCCATGGCAGAGTTTTCGCACAATCAACATGTCCACAAATCCACCGATTTCTCCCCATTTTTTATTGTGACCGGGGCGCATCCTATTATACCGGATCCTTTCCCTAGTTCCTCCTCCTCAGTTCCAGCGGTGGACACCCTCTCTCGAGAATTCTCCCTTATCTGGGCCAAAACCAAGACGGCCCTGCAGAAAGCGACACAGCACCACAAGATTTTTGCGGACCGTCACCGAAGACCTACTCCTATATTGAAAGTAGGGGACAAAGTATGGCTGTCTACTAAAGACTTGAAACAAAAAGTACCATCTATGAAAATGGCTCCACGTTTCATCGGCCCCTATACCATCACACAGGTCATCAAGTCCATCAAGTGTCAAGCTAAAGCTACCTGCTTCATTATGATGCCACAACACCTTCAATGTGTCCTTACTTCGACCGATTGGGCTCAACAAATTCTTTGTACCTTCATCTCTCCGCTATAGCCGGCAGCAATTCCTTGTTCATTGGAAGGGATTTGGTCCGGAAGAGAGATCTTGGGTGGACAATCCGGATCTTCACGCCCCCCTGCTACTCAAAAGATTTCTCCAACAGAGGGGAGGAGGAGGAGGAGGGTATACTGTCAGGCGCGGTCCCACGATCTCCCCGGGACGGCCGCCTGTGCTCTCCTCCAGCGCGCCTGGTTGAACCAGATGCGTCAATTCCAGCCGCCCGGCCACTGCACACATTAGCGCGTCCCCAGGAAGCTATGCCACGATCTCCATGGCGCTAATTATGACAGCACTGTGGCGCTACTCCTCATTAGGCTACTGAACTATTTAAACCCCTCCTGGCCCTCCTACCAGTGCCAGAGTATCAGGTCCCTACCTGCCTCCAGCATTTCCTAGTGTTCCATTATTCGTCGCCTGTTTCTGATATTTGCCTGCCTGCCTGTGTGACCCGGACCGCCTTTTGACTAACCTTTTGGATCTCCCTCTGTACCGCGCTTCCAGAACGTTACCGACCCGGCTTGTCTCACCTTCCCTTCGGATACTACTTGTGTACCTTCATTACCAGCACCGTTACCGACCTGGCTTGTCTGACAACTTCTCTCTCATGCTTCACTATCTGACTCGTGGAAGGACTGCGAACTGCGTGTCTCCTGCAGCTGAGTCCATATTGCGGGGGTCCCTGGTGAACACCAGGGGCACGTTAGACTCCGCACCTTCCCTCGAGTAGTGTCAACGATAGCAGGTACGCAACACTAAGTCGTGACAGAACACCTGCTAAAAATGAACATATTACATTTAAATGGAGTTAGTCATTCAATCCTATTGGTGCAAATGTAACCAAAATAAAAATCCAAAAGATTTGGTTTTTAAATGAAGCAGCAACTTTGAGGTTCAGCCCAGTTTGAATTAGATTTCTCCATGATGGGTGTTTATGATCCACCGCTAATTAACATGAGTGTTTTTTAACCTGTTTTTTGTGAGCTTATGTGATCAGTTTGTCTATAAAGTCAAAGACTACTGGATCTATTTCGGATAGATGGAAGATTATTATCGTTTTTAAGTAAGCTTAAAGTTTATCAAAGAATGTACTTAAGTATTTAATATACACATGTTTGCTATGAAATTATAAATCCAGTAAACTATTTGATAAAAAGATGATGAATTTATTTTGATGTAAACACGACTAACTATACAATTTTTACATAGGTATGTGTCAAACTATTGACTTGTTAGATAGGTTTAACTAGTAAATGTAAGATATGCAATACAATTCATTTATTTATTTATATATTGATAACGATTTTTACTTGTGATATATATATGTTTGTTGAATTAATACGATATTTATATATTATAATATAGATATATATTGTGGGTATTTGAAAGGTGTGGTCTGGAGAGTTTGATTGAGATAGACAACTTCAACACACCTGTTACAATGACCAGAGAGAGTTCTATAAATTTGTGAGTTTTAACTTTCATGCCAATCCCTCCGAAGTGTAATACGAAGCGTGTTGAGGGCCTGGCTTGCAACACTTGATTTCCTCATGTGTATATTGCTTTTGCCAGGAGTAGGATTTTGGTTCAACATTAAAGTTCCAGAAAAACCTCTTTATGATATATGCCTGTACATATTGTACATCCAGTATGTGCATAAATTGTTTTATACGTGGCTTAATAAAATGTTAAACAATTTTTCACTATGGAAGCGCCTCCTTTTTATATTGATTTTTAGATTGTGCATTTTGACCCGTGAAGACCGTGTAAGAAAGGGGAGGAAACAGGTATTACGTTCCACTTGGTGAAGGAAGAAAATAGTGTTTTGTCCAGCTGGAAGAAAAAGGAACAAAGATTTTACAAGTTTGAACTTTAATATTTTCCATGTTTAAATAGACATTTTTCCTAAATTGATCATTTGTACACTGTTATATTGTGTTATTACCATATATACTAGAGTGTTGGTATGTTTCTTCAAATACAGGTCATCTACTATATATATATATATATTTTATGTAGCGCACAAATACTTGATATTTATTTGTACACTGAAATGTAAAGTTATTTGTGTGCTACATGAAGAAACAGCCAGTATTTAACTTATGTGCAAAATAATAAACTAATTTACCCCCCCCTTGCATTGAAACATGGTTTTGTCCAGAAAACTTAAGTAAGAAGACTTGCTCAAATTCTTGCCTAAATTCCTTAATGAATCAGGCCCACAATCATCATCATCATCATTTATTTATATAGCGCCACTAATTCCGCAGCGCTGTACAGAGAACTCATTCACATCAGTCCCTGCCCCATTGGAGCTTACAGTCTAAATTCCCGAATATAGACACACACTCACACACATACAGACATATACATACAGACAGACAGACAGGGAGAGACTAGGGTCAATTTTTGAAAGCAGCCAATTAACCTACCAGTATGTTTTTGGAGTGTGGGAGGAAACCGGAGCACCCGGAGGAAACCCATGCAAACACAGGGAGAACATACAAACTCCACACAATGTTGCGACTAATGAGAAAATCACCTGTGTAGCCCTAACCTTCAGCCACCACAGCTGACTTACACTTGTGGTCTGTATTGTAGAACATTAGATCTGCTCTGATTTTTTCAGTGGGTTTACAGAAAGGAAATAACTAGCTGATGTATCCAATTATGATTGGACTAGTTCCAGAATGACATCACCTTCTACCATTATCCCAGAATCACATCTATTTCCCATAACACTGGTGAATCATTTTTCATGTTCCACATATGACCCATTTATACAGACTATGGCATGTTCATGATATAAATAAATTCACATTTATGGCATTATACAGATAACACACGTTTGGGCTGAAGATGTGTCTGAGAATTGCTTCCAGGCAGATTTCTTTGATGTACAGTACAGAGTATTCCCTCCCTCTGGAAACCTGGAATGTAGCTTCTCTGCAGCTGTCTATGTCCGTGCTGCTCACACCTCAAGCCACGGGGACAAGAAATACTTTGGATGTTTGTATTGACGAGGAGCTGACTTCAATCACAGGCCTGGCATTACGAATAACACACCCTTAAAGTGCTAGAACACGTCATTCGCAGCACTGGAAATATGAGGCCCAGTATGGCACAAATGTTGTTTTCGTGTTATTGCTCTTTATATTAAACAGGCTAATGGCAGAGTTGTAAACGTCTGTAAACCCGCAAAACTGTGCTGGCCAGACGTGACCTTCTAAAAAAGGTTCAATAAAGTGTTTTAGGTGTTCTGTGAGGCTACATCAATCTAGGGCTTGGCCACAAAATATATTTTTGTCTTGGATGCTACTTATTTAAAAATAAATAAACATTTGCAATAAAAATTCTTTACATATACAATATGTAGCACATCATTTTCCAGACAAATATTTGCTCCTCAACATAACTTTATTGATTTCACTGTTTTGTTTTTGTGTCGAGGAAATAAGAAGATGAAATTTCCTGACGCACTTCACAGATTAAAACCATGTCTCCCAGTTTTATTAATACAAAGTAGGTTCCCTTAAACACTAAGCTACTCCTTGTCCTTCTTATATTCATTTATGTTCTTATACATTTGATTTAATGTGACATAAAATGTATCCTTCCATCTGGTTTTAAAATACAGGCATTGAAGTGTAACCCCCTGTTAGCGAGGATGTGTGATGCGGTACCACGTCCTTTTTGTCCACCTATCTGGCAATGCCTTTAGGTCAAACACCCGGTGTAACAGTCTCTCTCATTCATCTCAGGGTGTATGGGTCAGTGTACGCAAACTGAGGACCCCGCACATAAAGTTGTAAATAAAGATAAAACCCAGATGTGGAAGTATAATCATCCTTTGTAATTCCACCCATCACTATCGAGTATTCACTTGGTTTAAGAGCTTACACTCATAAGGGGACTGTTGCTCTCTACTTTGCTCCTCTCCTCCTGCACTGCAACTTTTTTAACTGGTCTGTTTCTTCATAACCCCTCATGTGGAACATCTCCCTGTAACGTCTCTAATATACTGGATGGTCCTGTTTATTGAAGTGCACGGTTCTGCATACTCAACTCATATAGACTTCACATTGGCGTGTACCCCTCAATCTCAGATTCCTAATCTCCTTTTTGTGATCGACACCTGCTATGTCATGATATTAAACTCCTCTCTCTGCATCCCAATCGCAGAGTCTGGAACATCACATGTTCCAATGTCTTCATCTCAGCAGTTCCCTCTGAACTCCACTCAGCAGTTCCCTCTCTCCAAATACTCTGAACCTGACTCAACCTGGACTTCCTGAGACACCAATGCTCATGTTGTATATTTACTCTCTAGTTTCCCTAATGCAGTTTGGCATATTTATGAAAGTACTTAAAGAAAGAAATGTTTTGCAATAATGGTACTCAGTACAATGCCATACCTATAAAGCATGGTGCACAGGAACTTCAAATTTAAAATTCACTGTGCCCCATGCAAAAGGAGTGTGATTTATCTGATTGGGGTAGGGCTTATTGGTAGTACCTGTAATACAACATTTACAACATAAGTAGCACTTCTGATAACAAAAATGGAACTAAATATGGCTATTTGTGCTATAAATGTATGGTGCTATTCAGTGGATTTGAATAAAAAGAGTGGATTTTGCCCTTTAATTTCCTTCTGAACTGATTGTGCACAGCATGTATTAGCAATCTTTTTATTGTTTAATTTTTATAAATGTCCATTATTGTGTCAGAGATCAACCTCTTGTCTGTCCTTGTGCTTTCCATATTTCTCTTTCCATATTTCACTGCCCTTTGATCATCCACATACTCATTAAGTGAGGTCTGCTCCCAAACCTGCCCCACTACCTTAGTGGCATGGCTTACAAAGAAATCACTATTGATCAAGACACACACACACACACACACACACACACACACACACACACACACACATACATATATATATATATACATATATATATATATATATATATATATATATATATATATATATAAATATATATATATTGTCGAAGTCAGCAAATTGGATAACGTCATCTCAATTAATATCGCGCAAACTTGATCGTCTTTGTCTGGTATTATGCGTAGAGCACGCTACGGCGTAAAAGGGCGTATCCAGCCGCAACACGTGGCAATAAACAGTTTCTACACTTTTACACACATTCGCACAAACATAAACATTTGTAAATAGTACACATTAATTGTAGTTGCAACACAGTCATTTATGTCGAAATATAGTAGAATTCATGTTTAATAAAGGAGGTATATGCATACTAGTGAAACCTAAGGTTCAGGTTAAGGGAAATGTGTCATGTTTGATATTATATTAATCCCCTTTACATCAGCAGCTGTCCGGTGCATTCGACGAAGAGATCGCACATTGCATACTCTAGTTATTGATGTTAGGGAATAAACCTTTAATATGATATTGACTGTGAAATGCTAATGGACTGATTGTAATTGGAGTTTTGGCGGGAAGAACCGAGCTCATCCCCTGGAGAGATGACCCCCACCTTTGGATTCCTTAGATTGAATCAGCCTATGATGTGCAACTCCCTGGACCCTACTGAAGCCTGGACCAATAGAAGCAAGCTATACCATCTGCATTGTTTCACTGTATCCTGTTTGCATATAAGCAGTAGCTCTCATGTAGTGTTCAGTCACCTTGACCACAGACTTCAGACCTGAATGACTGTACACTGGATCTAGAGCGCCTGCGATAACGGCTGTACTTATTATTATTTCGCTTGAATTATTCTGCTACTTTTTGAGAATAAATATTTGTGCGTTGGAAACACAAATCGAGATTCGACAATCGTTATTGGATAGCGACAAAACGCTCTTAACAATTTATATATATATATATATATATTATACTGTGTGGCTATGCACCGTGGAGTGCTCTGGTGCTCTGCAAGAATTCCTTGGCAATGCTGCACCTACTGCTGCATGGGTTCTGGTAATTGTAACCGAGGTGACCCCAAATTTCTACGCCAGTGCAAGTATGGTTTTCAGAACATGGACTGTGCCTGTGGACACTTTATTTGTCTGCTGCAAGGTAGTTGAATGAAGGATTTAGATTTGTTAGCATGTTATAGTAGTCTTGCAGGTTTTGGTCAATGCATGGGATAGGGTCTGTGAGACTCTAACACATATATTGAAAGTTTACAGTACAGGGTCAGTGTAAGATTAGTGATTAGCCCTTGATTAGCCCCAAAGCAAGTAATTTATGTAGGTCTTAGAACTAAAACTTGTCAATTTCCCATTATATAACATTACCACAAATAACACACTTAACTGCCCTCTCCTCACCTCACTGTACCCCACATGCCCTCTCCTCACCTGGCTGTAGCCCACATGCCCTCTCCTCACCTCCCTGTACCCTACATGCCCTCTCCTCACCTGGCTGTAGCCCACATGTCCTCTCCTCACATGCCTACACCCCACATGCCCTCTCCTCACCTGCCTATACTCCACATGCCCTCTCCTCATCTGGCTGTAGCCCACATGCCCTCTCCCCACCTGCCTACACCCCACATGCTCTCTCCTCACCTGCCTACACTCCACATGCCCTCCCCTCACCTGGCTGTAGCCCACATTCCCTCTCCTCACCTGCCTACACCCCTCATACCCTCTCCTCACCTGCCTACACTCCACATGCCCTCTCCTCACCTGGCTGTAGCCAACATGCCCTCTCCTCACCTGCCTACACCCCACATGATTTCTCCTCACCTGCCTACACTCCACATGCCCTCTCCTCACCTGGCTGTACCCCACATGCCCCCTCCTCACCTGGCTGTACCCCACATGCCCTTTCCACACCTGCCTGTACCCTACATGCCCTTCTCCTCACCTGTCTACACCCACATGCCCTCTCCTCACCTGCCTGTACCCCACATGCCCTTTTCTCTCCTGCCTGTACTCCACATGCCCACTCCATTACTGCCTGTACCTCATATGCCCACTCCTCACCTGTCTACACCGCACATGCCCTCTCCACAATTGCCGGTACCCCACATGCCCTCTCCTCACCTGCCTGTACCCCACATGTCCTCTCCTCACCTGCCTACACCCCACATGTCCTCTCCTCACCTGCCTACACTCCACATGCCCTCTCCTCACCTGGCTGTAGCCCACATGCCCTCTCCTTACCTTCCTACACTCCACATGCCCTCTCCTCACCTGCCTGTACCCCACATGCCCTCTCCTCACCTGCCTGTACCCCACATGCCCTTTCCTCACTTGCCTGTACCCCACATGCCCTTTCCTCACTTGCCTGTACCCCACATGTACACTCCTCACCTGCCTGTACCTCATTTGCGGCACCTGAAATAATTGGCACAATAGCGTTCTTTCCCAATCCTGGTACATTGTAGCCCTAATGGGGACCCCAGGGCTATCACCCCAGTTTCCTCACCTATAATCTGGCTCTGATACCCTAAGTCTGCACATGAAAACTTAAACTTGAATATTTTACTTAACCTCAGTGATTGCAGGGTAAATCCACATAAAAATATACATATTTGTTTTGGCCTCAGGCTATGATTAATTAAAACAAGTAAACTTTTGATTTTTCTGGAGAATACAATCTGCATACTACCGTCTTGTTCTGCAATTCAGACATTGCTGTAGGACATTCAGACAGATTGCCTTTATGTATTATCAGCCGCACAATGTTTTTTCCACAATGTGTTAAACAAATCAATTTCAATGCATTTGACATTTAGAATCTAACTCTCTAGGTAAGGCTTAGAGTTATCTATTAAAATAAGAATTAAATAGAATCTAACAAATAAAGGATATGTTCCATTTTATGAAGTAATATTCTCAGGGCTCCTTCAGATCATTTTAGAAAGTTCACTCGTAAACTGGTCATAAATTTAAAGAAAATATATCACTTTTTATAAAAGTCAGTATGTCCGCTAGATATTGTATTAAAAGTTATAAGAAATTGTGTTGTTTTTCACAGATTTTTTTTTGTTTCTGAAGTTTTACCTCTCTGCCGCTGCCTGAGCTCTGTCTTTAAATATAATTTATTTTCTAATAGCTAATTTTTTTATAAAGGCTCTTTTACAATCCTTTAAAAATGTGGTCCGTGCTTTTTCTTTACACAGTTGTTCCTACATGATGTTTATTATCCTTTTATATTATCAACAAATTTCACACTGCTCACTGTGGATCTTCTTTCTGTTTCTCACTAATGTGTCATTCATTTATGGATCTCTGCACATCTTTCCCAGGCCTCTATCGAAGGGTAGGCACAGAGTATAATTATCATATCCCTGATCCGGACTTCTTCTAGAAGCGCATACTTCCAGGTACAGAGATATCCTTATGGTGCAGGCAAGCTATAATGATTTGGGTTGCATTTCCTACTAAAATGTTGTATGAGCAGTTCATAGTAATGTGACCTAATTACACTGGATGATGGCCAAGTTAAACGGTTCTGAGTTTATTGAAGTTGTGCTGGAGATCGGTCTCTAATTAATATATGCACAAAGCTAAGGAAATGCTGGTTCCCTGTGTCATTAGATGTGTTATCGCCTCAGATTGTCCCCTTCCTGGCCTACAAGCAGGGGTATATACAGTAGGCCTGGTAAATGTAATATCTCTGAAATAAGCATTGACATTTTCAATTCACACATTTGCTTGGCAAACAGCTTTGAGGTTTGAGGTCAGTAATCCCAGTTTATGGATTAAGGTGACCTCAAATTTGAAGACAGACTTTGTACAGGATTTTGGCCAAATTTATGTTGGTAACACTATTTTGAAACACGGTTATGAATGTATGAGAAATCTGAAGGTTGTAACCTCCCATGGATTATTTCCAGTGAAAAAACACATTTATTTCTTGTTAGCTCTCAGCTTGTCCAGCAATGTAACTGTAATGCTTGTTCTCTGCATGCATACCTCTTCTCAGGGTTCTAACTGTTCTACATGTAGTGTAGAGCGATCCCTGCGCTCTGCTAATGACCGACGCCTCTCCTCCACTCTAATTACCACTTCCCACGCCAGAATCCAAGACTTCGCCCGAGCTGCCCCCATGCACTGGAATGACCTCCCTCGTTCCATCCGTCTCGCTCCCAATCTGTGCTCCTTCAAACGTGCACTTAAAACTCACCTGTTCCTCATAGCTTATCAGCCATCCACTTATCCCTCATCTACTCTGCTCGCCATTCCCTCTATCCCCTGGCCCATTCTTCTCTCCCCTGGCATCACCAGCTCCCTCTCGTACCTGATTTGTCCACCCTCCCTTAGGATGTAAGCTCGTATGAGCAGGGCCCGTCTTCCCTCGTGTCTCCACACCTGTTCTTCTGCTCTGTCCTTACTCCATAAGTCTGTCCCAGAGTTACTGAAGCATTGGTACTTTGTGTTTATCGTTCTGTACTGTTTAACCCTGTATGGTCTACTGTTTGTACTATGTACGGCGCTGCGGAAACCTTGTGGCGCCCAACAAATAAATGATAATAATAATAATAATAATAGTGAGTAGATAAAGAATACTGATCAATATTGCAGTCTATATGTTTGTATGCACTTTTTTAATGAACCCTAGCATGCAGAATTGTGCATCTCAAATGGACCTGCTTGAAATCTCGGCTGAGGTGAAAAACTCATGTATATCTCAATTTGAGCCAGGAGAAATCTGAGTGATTAAATCCCAATAGTTCCATAAACATTGAAAAAAATACTATAATGATAATATTGATAATAGAGCCCATCCAAAATGAAAAAGATCATTTTGCAGAAACAGAGGAATGAAGTCATATAAATATGGACACACGTGAAAAATTACACATACGGAACACTGCAAATTTTACATCTCACACAATCAGTATAAGCTGGTACGAATAATACAATGTAATACAATTTAATAATTGCTATTTTAGTATCACCCATAGGACTCTCGATCTTAATACTCTCATGTTCTAGCAGAATTGAGCTAAATTATATCTATTCATAGAATCACTCAACAAGTCTCACATATCTTAAAAAAGGAGCGGAACCTATTTATAATATTAGCCTTCATAAAATTCTAGGGCTTCATTTAATCCAACAAGAACTAATGTTTATAGAATTGAAAAATCCATGAAGTTTCTGCTTCACAAAGTCTTTGGTACCTCTCACCTCCCCTATTATTTTTTGCAATCATTTGAGTTCCAAATAATTTCAAGTCCAGTGAATTTTGATTATGTACTTGAAAAAAATGTTGGGATAAACTGTGTACACAAACATAGTATAAACAGTAATGAATCACAAGGTGTGATAAAGCCCAGAAAGGAGCTATTTGTGATATGTAATGTAGTGCGTAGCTCACTTAGGGGCCTATTTATCAAAGATCTCTCCCCTCTAATTTAGAGGTAAATCCCCGAAAACAGCAGTTTTCAGGGACTTACCACTAAATTACTATGTATTATTGCAGCATCGCAGCAGATATCTCAGATATCTGCTGCTTTGCTTCTCTCATCGGTTTACTGAGCACTCCCCATAACAGTGTATGGGAAGTGCTCAGTAACGCTATGTATCAATGACTGATACTTAGTTTTCAATCATGGTAATGTACGCCATCTGAAGCTGGCGCCATCTGAAGCTGGCGTACATTACCATAATTGAAAAGTTTCACTGAAAACAGCGCTGCTCTGACGAGCAGGGCTGCACAGCGCATGTGTGGAGGGATCATGTGATCCCTCCACACTTGCCTCAGGTTCCGTCAGACAGGGATCTCTGTGCGCATGCCCGAGTTTACTGGTCGGCGCATGCGCACAGGGATTGAAAGAGGGGCGAGCAGCACCGCAGAGGTAGGAGAAGAGAAGACTTCAGTGACAGGTAAGTGTTAATCTTCACAGGAGCAGCCGTTTTTCGGAACGGCTGTACCTGTGTTGATTTTTTAATACACATGAGAAACTTTTCAATCCGCATCTATGCGATGAGGATTGAAAAGTTTCATTCATATTATGCGGTCATTGGTAAATAGACCCCTTAGCCCTCACCTCCATGTACCTTAATGACACAAAAATTTGGTACCAGTGAATGGAAAGGACATCACGCTTAAATCAAAGGCTACATAGGTAAACAAACCAAGTTTACTTGCAACTTCTCAGAAATCACAGCAAAATAAATTTAAATCAATACGCTAATTAGCAAACAATAATTAAACATAGGTAAAGCATAGTGGAACAGAATCCTGATCATCATTATCATGGTTATATTTTCATCCCTTAATTTGTACATCCAGTGAACAAGGTTTATGTCTCTCAACTAACATGAGAAATTGGCTACATGAGGTCCTGGGGGTAAATGGATTAAGTTCTATTTTCTGCAAGTCGACGGAAATTGCCGATTTCGGGAGGCTTGCAGAAATCGGAAATTAATACATTTACCCCCTCGCGTCTCCTCGCTTCAGTGGGCTCACTCCAGTACTGCATTTAACTTCCACTTGTGTGTATAATACTAAAGTATTTTCTCTCTCTTTTTCATTCCTGTTTTATCACCTACCATGATTTTGAACTGTAGTTATTCAAATTACAGTTCATGGGAAAGCTGCCAGTTTCATTGCAAAGCTGCAGTTAGTAGTGAAACAGCTGCCTGCTATTCCAGTCCAGATAGTCCACCTTCTTCAGAGATGTCTATCTGGAACCACTTTATTTGATTCAAGCTATCACAGCAACTAAAATATAAAGCAGACAGGAAAAACAGTTTAAAAGGTTTGTAGTTTATTTATATAAATGGACAATAACTGATTTACATTAAGGTAAATAATATATAGGGGAGAAATCAAATGGCCGCGTTGTTCTGAGGAAGATTGTGGCAGCGCAATTTTACCTTTTATATGGTAAAAAAAATCCTCGCACCTCTATTGGTCATGAGCAAAAATTAGGGGTATTCCTGTGAAAATAAATCTGCGTGATGTGTCTCGCGGCCGTTCTGGAGACATCGTTTAGGATTTGTTATTTAGAATTGAATCTCGCCCATACCCTCCAATTGATGTCAGGAATCAAGGTATCAGAGCAATGGATGCCAATGACCGAAAACCGTAAGTGATACATACTATTCATTCCCATTATTATAATTATTATTGTCAGTAATTTGTAAGGACTTACACTGCTCCACAGTGCCAGACAATGGGTAATACAGTGCATACATGAAATATATATACAAAGCTTTTCATACAACCAAAACGCCATGTTTAACCTGTCCTAGAAGATAGCATTGACTACTGTCGAAGTCAGCAAATAAGATAAAGTCATTTCAATTAAAGTCGAGCAAACTTGGTTGTCTTTGTCTGAAAAGATGCGTACGGTACGCTACGACGTACAAGTGCATGCTACGGCGTGAAAGGGCGTATGCATCCACTACACGTGGCAGCAACAGTAATTGGTCTTTTACCATACATTCGCACAAACACACATACTTATAAAATAGTACACTTTAATGGTAGTTGCAACACATAGTCAGTTATGTCGAAATATAGTAGTGTTTATGTGTTATATTAAAGTTACATGCATATTAGTGAAATATACGGAACAGGTTGAAGGAATCATATCATGAGTGGTATCATAATAAACCTCTTAACATTTCCTACTGTTTGGTTCACTCTGCAAAGGAATCGCAGAGTGAATACACAAGTTATGAATGATAGGGAATTATGAACTACTTAAGACTAAGGAATCTTGGCGGGAAGAGCCGAGCATACCCCCTGGAGAGATGACCCCCTCCTTTGGATTCCTTAGGATGAACTAGCCAATGATTGACAACCCCTTGGACCATCCTGAGACCTGGACCAATAGATGCAACCTATACCATCTTCATTGTATTACTGTATTTCTGTGTGTATATAAGCAGCAGCTTCACATCTAGTGTTCAGACATCTTGTCCCCAGACTTCAGGATTGAATGACTGCACACTGGTTCCAGAGCGCCTGCGATAAGTAACGGCTGTATTTATTATCACTTCGCTTGAGCATATTATTCTACTTGTTGCGAATAAATCTTTGTGCGTTGGAAACACAAATCGAGGTTCGACAATCATTATTGGTTAGCGACAATACGCGCATAACAACTACTATTTTCCTGAGCACTCAATATATGGTGTATGCACACGTGTATGTAATATTACAATTTACACTAATATAACAGTTGAAGCAAAGACAGCCCTGTGGTTAACTTACTTTCCTGAGATAATTAATACCTTAAATAACTTCAAATCAGTAGTTATCAGTAGACATTAGGTAAAGGGTAGTGACGAGGGACATGGAATGGCGATAATAGCATTGCTTGAGCCAACTTTAATAGTAGCGCAGAAGATGGAATAGACACTTAAATTCATCTGTGCAATCAACAATTCAGTGTAAAGTAAGGCACAACTTAATGCTAAATCTGGCACTGTGCATCACTGTCATAAATGGCCCTCAGGGGTATATTTACTAAACTGCGGGTTTAAAAAAGAGGAGATGTTGGCTATAGTAACCAATCAGATGCTAGTTATCATTTTGTAGAATGTACTAAATAGATGACAGCTAGATTCTGACTGGTTGCTATAGGCAACATCTGTACTTTTTAAAACCCACAGTTTAGTAAATATACCCCTCAGAAAATATATATTTATTTAATTTGTTACTTATTTTTTTACCTGTTACATAATTATCTATTTGAAGATAAACAGCTGCACACTACCAAGATAATACTCTAATCTCTTTCCATTTGTATGCATCATTAATTTAATATTTCTGTCCTTTAGGCTCTGCAACAACTGGATACAATTTTCTAGTTCTTAAAATATGCATAAAATAGGAGCTTTATGTGGCATGTCCAGACCATAGAGATAATTAAAATTGTCCAATGAACCATTGAAATGAATGTATAGATTTCACATAGCTTACTGTTAATTTAAATCTTTTATATAACCTTATGTGGCATCCTCATTTGCATAAATTAATAACAAAATGCCTTCTGTAGACTTATTGGCTGTTGAGATCTTTTCTTCGGCTGTCCAACCTGCAGCTCCCAGTATGTTGTCTGTTTGTCAGTTTTATTTTTATTGCATCTTGTATTGCTTTATTGAATTATAATTTGACCTTTTGTATTCAAGACGTTCTTTTATTTTTGCAATAATCCTTCTTTAGCCCATGCATGGGATGCATAGATTTCAGGGTAAACTCATCGGTGGCAGGGAAAGGACTCCAATTCTTACAGATTGGAATGTGACAGAATGTTCCTACTGGTGACTTGTCCAATCAGCAAGAGTAACATTTTCCTTGGAGTGTTTCTTTAGGTTGACAGTACCATTCTTCCAGAAAAAAATATAGAGAAGAAATTATTTAATTGGAGACTAGTGAATAAAAATCAGGACAAATTTTATTAGCACTATAATAATGTTACTGATTAATGATTTTCCTATATATACTAGGCACTTTTTAAGCAACTATATTATTTTTTTTATCATATATTATTAGTTTTATTTATAAGGCACCACAAGATATCCACAGGGTACAAACAAGTAACACTGTAACTCTAAACACAGCTAATTAGAAGGCTGGAAGGGTGAGGGGGATTGAGGTATATTCAGAAAAGTTGGAAACCTGTGCCAAAGTGTGAGGGCACAGCTAACAGGTTAAGAGCAACTGAAAAGGTGCAAAGATATGCAGGAGTGAGGTCAGTGAGCAGAAAGCCCAAGGAGGAGGTGGGCAGATTAGCTGGTGAGCAAACTTACCTTGGTGGTAAGAGGGCCCTGTTCAAAGGAGCTTGCAACCCAAAGGGATGAGCAGACATACAGATGACCAGGGGCCAGAGGAACAAGAAAGAGAGAAGGAGGATGGAGATGAAAGGATGAGAGGGTGAGGTTACTGACTAGATGAAACAGTTAAGTGGATGACTGATAGGCTTTTAAGAATAGGTGGGTTTTCAATACCGTTTGAAGCTGCATAGACTAGGGGATAGTCTGATGGAATGAGGGAGATCCTTCCAATGGAAAGGGGCAGCACGGTAGAAATCTTGAATACATGAGTGAGATGTGGTTATAGAGGGGAGAATAGGTGACAGTCATTGACCGATCACAGAGGACAGGACGGAGTGTGAGTGGAGATGTACGGAGCAGTGAAGTTGGCAAGGGCCTTGTATGTGAGGGTGAGGAGCTTGAAATGATTCTGTAGTGGAAGGGGAGTCAGTGTAAGGCTTGTTAGTGGGGGGGGGTGTCAGAAATGGAGCAACGAGAAAGGAAGATATGTCTAGCAGCAGCATTGCGTATAGATCGAAGAGGAGCATGATGGGAGTGGGGAAGTCCAGTAAGGAGACGGTTGCAGTAGTCCAGATGAGAGATGATGAGTGAGTGGATAAGTGATTTGGTGGCATCCTTGGACAGGAAGGGCAGGATGCAAGCAGTGTTGCGTAACTGGAAGAGGCAGGATTTGGCAAGAGATTGTATGTGGGGGGCAAAGGAGAGAGAGAAGTCGAGAATGACACCCAGGCAGTGGAGTTGGAGAACAGAAGAGATGTATTGTCAACAGTTATATCGAGATTGGAGGGAGATTCTAGATGGAAGCAAGACATTCAGTTCGGTTTTCACTATGTTGAGATTAAGAAATCTTGAGGACATCCAGGAGGAAATGGCAGAGAGGCAGCAGACACTCGAGAGGGGAGGAAGGATGAGAGATCAGAAGATGAGAGGTAGAGTTGAATGTCATTGGTGTAGAGGTGGTACTGGAGGCCGAAGGAACCGATGAGTTTGTCCAGGGAGGAGTCATACAGAGAAAAGAGCATAGGGCCCAGAACAGAACCCTACAGGAAGGGTGGAAGGGGAGGTGGAGGAACCAGAGGTGGAAACAGAGAAGAAGCGGTTGGCAATGTAGGACGTGAACCATGAAAGGACGGTGCCAGAGAGACCAATAGAGTGAAGGGTGTGAAGCAGGAGAGGGTGGTCCATGGTGTCGAAGGTCACAGAGAGGTCCAGGAGGATAAATAGGGAGAAATGGCCCCTGTATTTAGCCGAGAAAAGATCATTGGTGACTTTAGCCAGGACAGTTTCAGTAGAGTGGAGGGGGTGGAAGCCTGATTGGAGAGGATCAAGAAGGTAGTGGTCAGAAAGGAAAGTGGTGAGAGGGTTGCAGATAAGCCTCTCTAGTATTTTGGAGGTAAGTGAAGTGGAGAGGGACAGATTAAAATGGTGAGAGCAGGCGTGGGGGAGAGGGAGCTAAAGAGGTGAGAGGGGATGGGATCCAGGGGACAGTTTGAAGGGGAGAGGATGAGATGAAGAGTGGACTTCATCACCCGAAATAGGGTGGAAGGAGTGCAGAAGCTGGTGGCTGGGGGGAGAGGAGGGTGGAGTGGAGGGGGGCAGCAGAAGAGTGATTGAAGTAGGAGATTTTGTGTCTAATGACCTCGATTCTAGAAGCCAAAATGGAAGCGAAGTCAGTGGCCATTAGGGAGGATGGGAGGGGTGGAGTTACGTGGCACAGGAGTGGGAATTGGTGGACTGGGAAGAGATAACTGATTTAAAGAAAGATTGTTTAGCAAGGGAGAGGGTGGAACTGTAAGATGAGAGGATAAACTTGAAGTGAAAAAAGTCAGCCAAGGAATGAAATTTTCTTCAGTGGTGCCAGTGGTACAAGTGAACTTTTGAATGAAGCAGGTAAATTTGGAGTGCGATGGTTGGGGTTCGGCGCATTGAAGTTCATCAGGAGAGGCGGGGGCTGCAGCATCAAGAGTGGTGGTGAGGGTGTGGTTATAGAGGGAGGCCATCTGGTTGGGACAGGCCAGGGTGGATAGAGAGGAAAGGAGAGTTTCAAGAGAAGTGGACAGAATTGCACGATCAAGAGCATTTAGGTTGCGTGGGTTAATTTGGGCATGGGGAGGGGTACAGGAGTTGAGGAGAGTGTTAATGAATGAGTGTGAATGAATGAGAGAGGATGGTGATTGACCAAAGAGTGAGATGGGAGATATGGAGAAGTCAGAAAGACCACATAAGTGCGAGAAGACAAGGTCAAGGGAGTGACCGAGACAGTGGGTGGGGAAAGAAGTCCATTGTGGGAGGCCAAGGGAGGAAGAAAGGGCAAGTAGTTTGGTAGAAGCAGGGTCAGTGTGGTTGTCAATGGGAATGTTGAAGTTACCTAAGATGATGAAGAGGAGAGGTAATGGGAAGCTAGGCTGCAAAATTGTCCAGGAATTGGAAAGTGGGAATAGGGTGACGGTAGATGACAGACACTTGGAGATGGATAGTGTAAAAGAGACAGAGAGAGTGTATTTAAAATGAGGAAAAGGAAAGGGAGGGTTCAGGAGGAATGACTTGAAAAGTACAGGTGGGGGAGTGGGTGAATGAGAGGCCCCCATAGGAGAGAGGAGCAGGGAAAGCGGTGTCTGAATTGGAGAGCCAGGTTTCAGTAATGGCAGGGATGTTAAGAAATTTCGATAAGAAGAGGTTGTGAATTGAGGGCAGTTTATTGCAGGAGAAAGGGAGAGTGGGAAGCGAGGAAATGTGAATAAGGTTGGCAGGATTACAGCTGCGCAATGGTGTGCTGAGACTAGGGCGCAGAATAGGGCAGGGGGAGATTATGGATATGGGACATGAGCAGGATGGCATGGTAGAAGGAAAGAGAGGTAGTAAAGGAAAGAGGAAGAAAAGTGGGGAAGAGGGAGGACAATAGAAGGAATAAATGAGGAGGCAAATAACAAATATAGGGATGGAGGGTAGGTGGCATAAGGGAATAAAAAAGGAGCTAGTGAGCAAGTCTAGAAGGTGGTGGTGAGTGCTTGAGCCACAGGGTGTGAGGAGACCGTAAGAATGATGGTGAGAGGAGACAAGAAAGACATACGAAATATGATGAATGCCAATTTACAGTTTAATGGCAAGCAGCGAGTAGAGAAGATATAAAAAAATAATCAAAAGGATAATAAATAAAGTAAAATAAAAGGTATGGTTTATGGTAATTTCAATGCAACAATAAGTACTATTACAGATTACAATAGGTGCAATTACAGATGGAGCATACAGTAGCATGTAGTGCAGTCATGTGTACTATACTGATGCAAAGGCTGTGAATAGTCCATGGGAGATTGTCCATGATGTGTGATCAAGACCAGAAGAAAGATAAAATGTGAGTCCATGGGAGAGTACTGGATGACCAGGAGAGGGGGGTGCTGGAAAGAGACCAGGTCACAGGGTGGAATGCATGGGGAAATTCCGGGGACATTTGTAGAGAATGAATAAAGTCTTGCAAGGGTGGAAGGCATAATCGAAAGACTTAGGAAGAAGACATCAGGAGGGAGACAATGAAACTAGCATCAGCAGATGGCCTGGATAAAAGCTGGCAACAGACGAATGCCAGAGGTGGAATAGTAGAAGGCAGACATCAAAGGTTGGCTGGACAAAGATATCCAAATGGAGAAATCCAGGTCTCCTGAGTAAACTGGCAGTACCGTGCAGAACGTTGTGCAGTTGTACAAAATTAAGGGCTGCAGTCCATGGGTAACTCTGCTACTTGTAGGCCGGTATCAGACACGAGGAGATGGCAGCTGCGTCCGAGAACAAAATGAAAGAATGAATGAAGGGCTGAAGTCCAGGGGGACCTCTGCTGCTTGTAGGTACAAGGAGATGGCAACTGCGGAGAGGTGTGGCACCCAAGTCTGGGAAATCTAAACTGGAAGTAGGCCGCAGGTGCAGACCGAGCGTCAGGTGCGGACCAGGTGCAGAAGATAAGTGCATGGGGTTAGAAGAAGTGAAGAGTCATCAGGAATGTGCAGAGTGCGGGAATCGATGGAAGAGAGAGAGGCTGGATTCAAAGACGCGGTTAGGCCAGAGCCATGGACCCCAGTAGAGGATCTTACTGGATGGCACATGCGGAGAAGGCACCAGCAGGAACTCTGATTTCTGATGGAATAGAGGTAAGTAAATGCTGAGCATCGTAACAGAGTCGTGGCTACTCCATAAGAATTTGAAGCCCAAGATTTGGACCCCGGTGAGAAGCTCACGCAGCATGTCCGTGCAACTTGGAAACACAATGATGAAGTGAAAACCGGGCCAGCAAGCCATGATTGTGACAAGATTGGACTTAATTCTCGCTATAAGTTTCAATCCTGACAGTTTCCCAGATCATTATCACCCAATTGAATAGCTAGCACTGGGAATTCCAAACTTGGCTTCATTCAGGGACAGGGTGCTTAAAAATGAAGACCATCAAATGCCTCTACAGCCTAACCATTGAATGCCCCTAGCCCGTGGGAATATGCTCAAGTTATGAGCTGAAGAACTCTTACTGTCACAGTACAAAAATAAATGCCCCACAACCCACACCATCATTGAGTCCAGACAACAACCTAAAATATGGGGAAATGACACATTGAAATAAAACATCCAACAAGCTTAGCAAATATTCAGCCTAATACAGTAGTCCTAGCAGGAAACAAGGACTAATGTTGTGACCCATATGGAGTTAAAACCATTAAAATCCTTCAAATACACAAGCTAATCGGGTCCTTCATTCTGAATAAAAATTTGGCAAACTCTTCCATGGCCCCACAAATCGTGGCGGGCAACTTCTGTCATGGGTCAGCTCAGCAAGGGAAAGGTGCAAAGTATCATTGCTTAGCCTGCTACCTGTAGTTTACAGTAACTGGACTTCCATCTACCTGGTTCTATCACTGCACTTACTGAGCAACCATCCCCAGCAGCAGCCGTAGCTGCGTCTATTCTAAAGTAATGAGTACACTCAGTAGTACAGCTCTAGATAATAGCAAGTGGAACTGGACACAGCCAAATGCATGAATGGAACACAGCAATAACTCTAGACAGAAGCAGATGGAACCAGACACAGCTAATACAGGAATGGGACACAGCAACATTTCAACAAGTATAGGTTTCAGCCTCAGGTAGCACATGGAAGTGCAATGGCGTATCATAGCAAGATATCCTAATGCACACAGACTTCAGGCAAATAAATAAATCATAGAAATAAATATATATACAAGAAATCCTGCGCTGGATTCAATTATATAAATAATGAGTTTGGCAGATGCAAATTGCTTCACAACAGGAAGACATTAATCATGTATTTATTTAAAAATCCCAGTCATATATTTTAAACCCTGTGCAAAATTGCAAACTAAATGATATAATTAATATAATTAAAATTCTTCTTGAAAAACCTAATAAGGATGAACCACAAAAGATTTATCATAACCACTGTAGATGGTAAAACACTGCTTTGCACTTATTTTAGGGGAACAGAAATGGAAACCACTTGCAAGCAAGTATCATTCAATAAGGAACTAGTGCCAGTGACGGGAATCATCCTTCCAGTCAACAGTAGGTTTGTAGTTAATTACACAGTACCTATTTTGGTGGCCACATATTAACATCCATTATGCAACCCACAAAACAGCCTTGTCCGGCAAGGATATCGTGGCTCCCTCTCCCTGTACATGCTCCAATCCTTTTTAAAACAGTTCAGGGTCTGAACACAGAGCAGAGGTTTATAATACCTTCTGGCTGCTCTTATGCGTTTCAAAGAAGCAGGAAATAAATCATAGTCAAACATTGCACGGTTAGATTGGCAGGCAGCTAGCAGCAGTAGTAAGTGCACAGCAGGATCAGGATGCAGGTAACAAGATTGCTGGACACTGGTCTTAGCGACTCAGTCATGTGGCAAGGAGTCCTTGCACTGATTGCATATTATAAGCACGAGTATTCCCTCCGCTTGCCGTGTTTCTTCAGGCACAAACCAGCAGCCAATCTGGAAAAGGTCTATGAATCAAGTCTCTTGTATTGCACTTTCTTTATAGCAAATGTTCATTTAGGCCTCTGGGCCTCTGATGACATCAAGACTCAAACAGACTCCCCTCCTCAAAGAATGACTACTAGGTGCTCCAGGCTTATCAGGATACTTTCTATCATCATCATCATTTATTTATTTAGCGCCAACATATTCCATAGCACTTTATAATTGGGGACAAACATAGTAAACTAATAAACAAACTGGGTAAAACAGACAAAGAGGTGAGAAGGCCCTGCTCGCAAGCTTACAATCTATTGGACAATGGGAGTTTGACACATGAGGTTAAGTCTAAATTTGCAGTCGGCCCAGCCAGACTGCAAAGGTAAAAGTGACTCATAAGCTAAATGATCCTGTCACACAATAATGTTGGTCAAGGGGTAGTTGTATAACAGGTGGTAATAGGGTAGTGTAGTGAGGTTAAGAGGGTGGTTGAGGAATATTATAAGCTTGTCTGAAGAGGTGGGTTTTCAGAGAACGCTTGAAAGCTTGTAGACTAGAGGAAAGTCTTATTGTGCGAGGGAGAGAATTCCATAGGGTGGGTGCAGCCCGGAAAAAGTCCTGTAACCGGGAATGGAAGGATGTAATGAGTGTGGATGAGAGACGCAGATCTTGTGCAGAACGGAGTTGCCGAGTTGGGAGATATTTTGTGACAAGAGAGGAGATGTATGTTGGTGCAGCTTTGTTGATGGCCTTGTAGGTTAGTAAGAGTATTTTATATTGGATTCGGTAGAAAACAGGCAGCCAGTCTAGAGACATACAGAGTGATTCAACAGAGGATTAACGATTTGCAAGGAAAATCAATCTTGCCGCAGCGTGCAAAATAGATTGTAGGGGTTTGAGTCTGTTTTTGGGAAGGCCAGTAAGGAGGGAATTGCAATAGTCAAAGCGGGAGATGATAAGTGTATGAATTAAGGATTTTGCAGTGTCTTGTGTGAGATATGTGCGAATTCTGGAAATGTTTTTGAGATGTATGTAACATGATTTAGATATAGAGTCAGTGTGGGGAACAAAGGATAGGTGCGAGTCAAGGATTACACCTAGGCAGCGAGCTTGTGGGGTGGGATTTATGGTCATGTTATCAACAGAGATAGAAATGTCAGGTATGCTCTTGTTGGTGGGTGGGAATATTATTAACTCTGTTTTAGAAAGATTAAGTTTGAGATGGCAAGAGGACATCCAAGATGAAATGGCAGAAAGACAATCAGTTACACGGGACAAGATGTCAAGAGATCAGGAGAGGATAGATAAATTTGGGTATCATCCGCATAGAGATGATACTGAAATCCAAAGGAACTTATTAGATTTCCAAGAGAAGCGGTATAGATAGAGAACAGCAGAAGACCTAGCACTGAGCCTTGTGGTACTCCAACTGATAAAGGAAGAGGAGCAGAGGTGGCCCCAGAGAAATTAACAGTAAAAGAGCGATTAGAAAGGTAGGATGAGAACCAGAATAGAACAGTGTCTTGAAGACCTAGGGATTGCAGCGTTTGTATGAGAAGAGAGTGGTCAATGGTGTCAAATGCAGCCGAGAGATCCAGGAGAATTAGGAGAGAATATTGGCGTTTAGTTTTAGCAGTGATCAGATCATTGACAACCTTAGTCAACGCAGTCTCTGTGGAGTGTTGAGAACGAAAGCCAGATTGAAGAGGATCCAACAGGTTGTTTGCGGAAAGGAAGCGTGTGAGGCGAGTGTAGGCAAGTCTCTCTAGAAGCTTGGAGGGGCACAGCAGCTGAGAGATGGGACGGTAATTTGATAGAGAGCTTGGGTCGGAATCTTGTTTTTTTAGAATAGGAGTAATCACGGCGTGCTTGTATAGTGATGGAAAGATGCCAATAGAGAGCGAGAGATTACAGATTTTAGTTAGAGGTGAGATGAGCACAGGAGACAGGGATCTACCAATTTGCGAGGGGATAGGATCAAGAGGACATGAGGTAGAGTAGGAGGATAAGAAGAGAGTAGAAATTTCCTCTTCATTTGTGGGGTCAAATGAAGAGAGTATGTCAGAGGTTTGTGGGAAGGAATTGAACCAATTGCTTGTCAAGGAAGAGGATACCAATTCCAGTCTGCTCTAGTCTAATCCAAACCTTTCTATGAAAGGTTTGGATTGGTCTGGGAGCATGAATATTATTAACAGGTTTCCAAGATTGTTTATCCAAAGGGTAAACTTTCCACTTGAGTATTGCAGCCTTCCATATCGAATTCAAGAATCCAAGATTCTTATATTATAAGTTCTATCCTTGTAGTGTAACAGGTGGTGGAGCTGAAGTACATGATGGCGTAGATGGTGCAGGTTTGACTTGAGAAACATGCAATACAGGATGCACCGTGTGCATAGAGGCTGGTAGGTAGAGTTCGGCCACTGTTGGAACAGAAATAACCTTGTATAGTATATACCCAGTGGCATTTACTACATGTATTAGTAAGGCATGTAAACAGATCCGACCCTACAAACCATAGTTTCTAGTTTTACTATAACTATTTTCTCTTTTACGTGCATTGTGGTAGAGTTTTCGAATGCTACTTTTTGGATTCACCCCATGTAAACGAATCAGCAAGCCTAGAGTGAGCTCTAAAATTCTAGTAAAAATGCATATTAAATGCATTAAACTAGCAATATGCCGGTAGGAATGAGATCTAAACCAGAAATGATTAATATATGGTAACATATCCACTGTATTAATGGTGTACTGCACTTTTGAAAATATACATTTACTGTTCCAGAAATATATCATCTATAATTGGAGCCCACAGGGGCAAAGAGATAAAATGAGTTTCACAAGGTTAAAAGATTCTGTATTTCTAACCAGGGCTTCCTGCTCTTAGGGCACAAATCTTCATGTTCATTGTATGCCAAGTGACTTTGCTGCAATAATAAGAAGATATTAATGTGATCACGGTGCCAGACAGTGAAATCATTATGTCATATTCTGTATGTGGATCCAAGCAGATCTGTCTGTAGGAGTTAGCAATAAAAAGGCTAAATTAATGATTCATTCTTTATATGGAGCATAGACTATAAAGCTTGACAACAAAAGACTCTACACTACTTTAATGGAGGGAGGAAACTCTTAAATATCCACCAAAAACATAGTCACCATATGTACATTATGGGCCTCATTTAGGAGCATATCTAGCTAAATGGCGCAAATCTGCGCTTGGATAAATCATGTTGCAATGTAATGGGTGCAAATGCCACTTTTTGACAAGAAAGGAAAATACAGGCTGTTTTTTCTAGTAGCACACAAATAATGGGCAGCTTTATCATGACAACTGCAATTTAGAGTCAAACTAGGACACGTCCCCCTCCCCCTCCAACTCTTTATAGGTGAAGAGGACTTCTCTGGTGTAGTGAAACTTGCTGGAGTAAAGTGTGTCCCATTACAATTTTCGGATGGGCCCTGACCTCCACCGGCTCAGAGCAGTCCTTACACAGAGTGGAGGTGGTACACAGCACCGAACACCCCTAAGTGTTCATTCTCCACCTCTTTATCTAATTTCTATAAAATCAATCTGCAATATGAAATCACCTTATCTGCACTTACGCATATCACGGGCACATAGCACTACTGCCAAAGAGGATTTTGCGCTGTATCTTGTCTATTTTACATTTAGTTGATGAGCCTCAGTCTATCAAAGTTGCTGCAGGTACGGAAAAAAAGATTTCTCCTATTTTTACAGGGGAAAGCCTATTTAAGTATTGTACTCAGAATGGCAATAATAGATTAAAATCATTTTGAAAATGCTTTATTATAAATAAAGTAAAGGGGTGTTTTTAGAATGAAGGATTTTTTATTTTTATTTAAAAACAATTTTTTTTTAAATGAATTTAATCTACTTTTTATTTTTTTTTAAACATTTTTTGCTCCACATTAGTGGAACTGAGAGCCCAAATGTGGGCTAGTAAGACGGCTCAGATATGTGCACACTTAACCCTTAACCCTTACCACTCAGGGCCAAATATTACCATGGCAGCTGAATATGGCTACTGAGCAGTGATTACTAGCACTGGAGGACAGCAACCTTATGGAACACAGCCCAGCACCTGACAAAAGTGGAAGAAAAGCAAACCGTTTATTATACCCTAATATGTATCTTCAAACTTTATTTTTTTGAACCAGTATCGGTAATTGTAAAATGAGAGAAAAGTCTAAAAGTACCCTGAACTTCCCATAAACTAAAAATAAAACACGTACAAAGCAATATACAGCAAATGCTTCTATATATAAACTATACATGGTATTTTGAAATACTTGCATTGCGAAAGCATGAACTACATTTAAAAAACCCCATCATTTTTCATAATATTGGCGTCTATGAAGCTTTTGCCTTTCAGCATTCACACAGCCTCTCCCCACCACCAGCTACTATAGTTCCCTACACCGATTAGATTATAAACTTAATTGTACAGGACCATCATTACCTTCTGTCTTATGTCATTGTAGGTTATTTAATTGTATTATGATCTACTCAGTGTACAACTATACATAGTATGTTGGTGCTTTATAAAGGATTATAATAATAATAATATGGCATATAAAATATATACAAAGAGGTCACTAATGTGGAGGAAGGTGGGTCCTGCCACGGACTGTGACAGGGAGACAGGGGAGGGCTGGCACAGTTCAGCCCGGGAGGCAAGACTGAACTCAGCAGCCTATTTTAAAGGGCAAAGAGTGCTGGTGGCCCATTGACCCAACCCAAGATAGCCCTCTATGGGACCGGCAGATGCCCCCCTGCCCCCCAGCCCAGCCTGCCCCTGCAGGGAGAGGAATTAAGTGCCCTGAGCGTCACAATGGCTCCTCCAGCATTTTATTTCTCACAGTGGCCGTCTGGTCAGATGGTGCATTGGGACGGCTACAATCTACTTTTCTGTTTAGTAATAAAGTAACAATTTTAGTCCTTAGTGGTCATAAATGTATAAAAAAAAAAGGAACCTGATTTGTCCTACATACAGTTATTTGGAAAGTGGGTCCCAGTTAGCACCGTGCTGCAGATTAAAATACTTAATATGTTTCACGACTTTTTCCTCCATAATTCTGTAGCTTGCACATGGTTGAATGCCGGCATTTTTTGGTATGTGTTTTTTTGGCATCCGTGTTTTTTTTTAATTAAATTCAAGCTTTAGTGAGCTAGCATATGTAATTCATTAAAATACAGAGAGTGGGCTGCTTGTGAATAACTAAGAGATAGAAATAGAAATTGACAGTTAATATGTGACAGGACAATGTTTGCAGAAATACAGTACAAGGCCTGCAGGGACCGATATAGAGTGGCTACGTGCGACATTCTAAATTTCAAAATATGGACACAAGTTTATCTGAAACATTGCCAGCAAGATTATTAAAATAAACATTGCATGTGTGTGGGACATCAAAGGAACAACCTGAAGACATTGTTCTACGCTCTTAGATTAAGTTCCGCCACATGGGAGCTGGAGTGTGAGAAATTAATTTATTCACGAGCCCTTGGGTAGACAAGACAAATCTGGTCCTCCTCATTTCTGCTCTCTCCTGCAGTGCAGAAACTAAAAGGGGTAACATGGTGGAAGCTGAGCAGTTTTTTTTTACCTTATATCATTATTATTTATGTGTTGTAGATTTATTTCACAGCCCTCCCTTGAAATGAGTGCACAAAATGCTTTCAAGTGCAGAAATTCACATAACAAGCCAGATATAAATAGATTTTTTCTGGATGAGAGCTTTCACCTTTTTTTTTCTTTTACTTGCAGGAATAACAGTGAATTAATGCAAATGATTCCCAGCAAAAGTTGCTTTTTGCCAAACTAGAAGTTAAAAGACATTTTACAGGGAAGACTTTTCATAAACTATATATTTTTTAGTAGATAACTCTTTGTACACTGAACCAAAACCTTAGCAACCTCAAGTAAATGGACATTCATAAATACGTTAATGTGTTTAGGCTCTATAATCCAGTGTGTGTGTGTGTATATATATATATATATATATAATCTATAAATGCTTAGTGGTGTCTGTCTGTGTGTGGAAAAAAAAAACCAAGTTGCAGCGCCACCTGCTGGGCAGAGTTATACACTGACCTACTAAATTCTTAGTGTGTGTGGGAAAAAAAAATTCAAAAAGGGCTGAAATTTGGTAGGGCTCAAACTCAGTTTCGTGAGGTAATTTTACCTCATGAACACACATGTGTAGAGGCGTGCGTTAGTGTGTGTGTGTGCGTGTGTGTGTGTGTGTGTGTGTGGAAAAAGCTATTTTCTCAGAAAGGGCTCATCCAATTGACCTAAAATTTGGTATACTGACATTATTTGACAAAAAAATTAGAATAGTCAAGTCAGTTAACTTCCATCATCCCCCCTTCCCCCCGTGGGAGGGGTAGTAAAGGCTAAATTTACGAGTGGAGGGGTCAAACTCATTTTCGTGAGGTAATTTTACCTCATGAACACACATTAAAAAGGCCGCTTGCGTCGGGAAGTAACGCTCTTCCACTGAGGAGGCCTGGGCTAGGTCCAAATGCATGACAAGAACCTTTTTAAGACCTTAAGTAGCTTGATTTGACTAGAATGCATGAGTATCATGCACGGGTTAACTTGTATATATATATATATATATATATATATATATATATATTTTAATGACAAATGAGGCTGAATAGGACGAATGCACTTAAAGGGCGACAGGGTTTGTAGTAAGCTGAACACTGACCTGAAGGTGTTAAAATGGGTTGGCCCGACCAATGTGTAATCCAGTGGGAGGGACCTTGATTGTTATAGGAAGCTGCACTTCCTGTCTGGTTCATTCCACAGCACGAGATTGCAGCAGCAGGACCTGAGCCAGGAATCGGATAAGTACCCTGTTATTCTGTTTTCTTTTGGTCTGTCCTTGTTTCCTTCATATCTCTTGTTTTCTCTCACTTGTTTTTCCCTTAGTGTCCTGTCTCTACCTTTATTATTTTCTTTTCAGCCGTTTATCCCCCTTTTTCCTTTTTCCCTTTATCTCCGTTTTTCCCTTGCTTTCACCTTTTCCTTTAGCTTCCCCCGTGCCTCCCCAGCTCCACACCTTCCAGCCCCCGCTGCCATGCCCCGTCCTAGACGCTCCTCAGCCCGCCCGGCACGCTACAGGTCCCCATCCCCCCCCGCATCCAGGCGCCATATTGCAGCCTCCGCCCAGCCCCCTTCCCGCCCAACGGACAACTCCAGCCTCCCTCCCTTGCTCCAGCGTGAGCCCGTGGGCCGGGCTCACGCTTCCCATGGTGGCTCCCCTGTTACCCCTAGCCAACTCAGCGGGCGGCGGGGTCGCTCTGTGCAGTCGGCGGTATCGTCTGGGTCGCGCATGCGCATGCGCAGACCCAGGCCGCCATCACGCACAATGATTTCCTCCGTTGTGGGCAGCAGGGGGGAGGGGGGGTGGTTCTAGCCAGCACTCCTGTGCTTCCTCCAGCTGCGGTCATGCCCTCCATTCCACAAGCCACTCTGGTGTCTACCTCTGGGGTTAATCCCACGGGGGAGAGAGGGATCATGAGCAGCGACCCTCAAGGGGGGGATATGGGGACCAGCTCCGAAGTTTTTATACTATACCCCGTCACCCCGCCCATCTTGTCTCGCAGAGGGGACAGACAGACTGATAACCCCCCTGCCCCTCACCAGTTACATTTCCCGCCCAGCCCATTTTTGCCCCAAAGCGGCAGAGGTTCTTCTTGGGGTGCACACTATAGGGGAGCCCCTTTGTCTGATAGAGGCCCATTTATACCTTATACCCCCGGGGCGGACAGGGTTCAGAGTCTTAGGCAGGGGCAGAGACACGTGGGGCCAGATAGGACCAGTAGGGGGAACATGGAAGTTTTTGGTGACAGTCCTCGGGCGCCTGTGAGGCCCTCCCTTCCTCGACACGTTCTGCCAGCTACAGACGAGTGGACGTACAGGTCCCGGCGTGCCCCATCGCCGTCTGGAGGGTATGGCGGCACCAGTCACTTTAGGCCGGAGCCCACACGGGATAATCTGGTATATGATTACCATCATTCCAGCGGCGGTAATACGTCCCAATGGTCTCCCCCACGGCACACTCAGTACAGGCCAAGCGGTTTTTACGAAGAATACGACCGGGCCCATTATGACGATGCCCCCCCTCAGCGTCGGGTCATATCGAGAGGTTCCTATAACCCGTCACCCCTTTTGCCTTCTAGATCAGATCCTTGCGGCCCAGCCTTGGGATCGGTGCGGCGACGACTGGACTACGTTCCTAGATCTCAGCTTACTGCTCCACTTTGTGTTTCAGAACCTGCGGTCGCGAACCAGGAGATGAGGGCTGTCGGGGAAGGTCGTTCCGGGTCCGAGTCTCGAGACCAGAGGTCGGCGGGGAGTCGTGTGGGACCAATCCCGGGATCAACAGATGCCCAGCCGGGGGCTGCCAGTGTCGGGGAGGCATCAGTCGCGGCCGGGAATCCTGCTCCTCATGGTGAGTCCGTTTCTGTTACTACACACGATGTACAGTTGTTAGGGTCACCGGTTCTCTCCACGAGCAGTGGTTCTTCGGATTCGGGCGATAGGCCCAGGAAACTAATCAAGCTATTGGAAACGAAATTGCTAGGTAAACGTAGCAAGCAGGCTCCGCAGTCGGGGGGCGATGAACGGACGGTGGCTAGGAGTGACTTAGGGCAGGTTGAAACCTTGGAAATAACACACGGTATTAGGCCGAGCGTACGGGATAGGATTAGACGCGGAAAGTACGTGGACATGTTCGCCCTGACAGGTGAGGGAAAGAAGGCACTTGCAGCGGCTTGTGAGAGGTCCGGCATGGGTGAGGACAAGTTCAGATCGTTTACTAGATGGTCCTATTCCTTCGCTATTTTTGCCACTATTTATCTGGAAACTAGGCCCGGGGAGCAGGATGAGGTGTGGAGATATATGCACCTTATCAGTGGGATGGCTCTAAAAGATGGCCCCTCAATATGGAGAGCGTATGACGAGCTCTTCCGCAAGCGGATGAGTGGTCGCGAGAAGCTCCCGCTGGGGTCGAAAGACATCGACACCTGGCTGGAACTCATGAGACCAAGCAGTCAAGGGGCCGAGGGTTACACGGGCAGGAGGTTTCAAGGGCCGGGGAGGGTACAAGCGACCCTCCCCACGAAAGGTCGATGTTTCGATTTCAACGCAGGCTCTTGCCAGCGAGGCACATCCTGCCGCTTCAAACACAATTGCACGGCATGCGGAGGTCAGCATCCAGCCACTGAATGTGCAAGGGCCCGACGGAGTGGGGGTAGCGGACGAAGTGCAAATCCAGCTGTGCCGAGTCAAGGGTCCATCGCCAATTAATTTGGCTGAACTGGACAAATGGCTCGCTTGGTTCCCAGATAGAGACACCGCGGCTTTCATACGTGACGGCTTTCATATGGGTTTTAAGTTACCAGTGCAGGGCAACGTTTCTACGGCGACGCCGATCAATTTGAAATCGGCGCTCGCTCTCCCGGAAGTATTAGACGCTAAAATCGCGAAGGAGGTGGGCCTGGGTCGCATGGTTGGCCCTTTCTCGCTTCCTCCTATTCCAAATCTCATTGTGTCCCCGGTAGGGGTAGTACCCAAAAAGGCAGCGGGTAAATTCAGGTTGATACAACATTTGTCGTACCCGGCTGGTCTGTCCGTGAACGACGCCATAGACGCCACCCTTAGCTCCGTAAATTACCAATCGTTTGAATCCGCACTGGCACTGGTGCAGGAATGCGGGAGGGGTGCCCTGTTGGCTAAGATCGACATTGAGTCGGCTTTTCGGTTACTGCCCCTTCACCCGGAATCGTATCAGTTCATGGGTTTTCGGCATCGTGGTGGATTCTACATCGATCGCTGTCTGCCTATGGGGTGTTCGATATCCTGTGCGCTATTTGAGAAGTTCAGTGGCTTCTTGCATTGGTGCATTCAGGCGGGAACGGGGTGTCGGTGGATCGCACACTATCTGGATGACTTCTTGGTTATCGGGCCTCCTGATTCCACTTGTTGTCGGGATACTCTGTTTTCCACTGAAGCCCTTTTTAGGGTGCTAGGCGTTCCCATTGCCGCAGACAAGACGGAGGGTCCAGCCACGTGTCTCTCGTTCCTTGGAATTGAGATCGACACGGCGGCCGGGATTTGCAGGCTCCCAACTGATAAAGTGTCCAAGATGTGCGAGGCTATCGCAGAAGCGTTGGAGTCCAGCTCCAGCCCGCTCAGGCAGGTTCAGTCCCTGTTAGGGAGGTTCAACTTTGCATGCCGTGTGATTCCCATGGGTAGAGTTTTCTGTAGAAAGCTACAGAGAGCCACGGCGGGGAGGAGTAGGCCACACGCGGCGGTGCGTCTATCCAGGGTTATCAAGGAGGATTTGCAGATTTGGCTCACCTTCCTCAGTGATTTTAACGGGACGCGAATATGGCCTTCACCACCCGTAACAAACGTTAATATCGACCTGTTTACGGACGCTTCCGGAGCATGCGGCTTCGGTGCTTATCTGCACGGGCATTGGTGCGCGGAAAGCTGGCCGGAGGAATGGCATAGGTTAGGGATTACCAAAAACTTGCTAGTCCTGGAACTGTTTCCTATTGTCGTGGCAATCGAATTGTGGGCGTCCACATTGCGTGGGAAGCACATAGTTTTCTGGTGCGACAATTTGGGAGTGGTCCAGTCGATCAATAAACAAAGCGCGTCCTCCCATCATGCAATATCTCTGCTGCGCCACCTAGTGTTGCGCTGCCTGCAGTACGATATTTCTTTCAGGGCTAGACATGTACCAGGGGTGCAAAATAGTTTGGCCGATGCTTTGTCCCGCGGTCAGTGGAGCAAGTTTCGGAGTATGGCTCCCCAGGCGGACAATGTTGGTATTCCGTGTCCCTCTTGTGTTTGGCAGATCATCAAGCCGGCATAAGGGGGCTCGTAGAACAGGCAGTAGCCCCTTCCACCCTGAGGACGTATCAGGCATCATGGAGACGGTGGTCACTATTCAGCGGGCAAAAAGATCAATCTGAGGCAGGTCAGCGTGATGCTATGTTAGCATTTATGTGGGAGAGCTATTCAAAGGGGGAATCCAGAGCCTCTATGGCGGCTACTTTGGCGGGGATATCTTTCATGGCCAGGCTTCGGGGTTACACGGATGTCACAAAGGGGTTCATCATCAGTAAGGCCCTGAAGAGGTGGGCTAGGGCGAGACCCTCGCAGGCAGATGCGCGCTTGCCTATCACCGACATTATTCTGGACCAGTTGATAGGGACCCTGGGTGGGATAGCGGTTGATGAATATGAGAAGACCTTGTTTAGCGCTGCTTTCTCTATGGCCTTTTTCGGTGCTTTTCGGGTTTCTGAATTAGTGGCTAAATCCAGGGGGCATCAGGAGTCGGGTTTGCAAGCGGAGCATGTCAGCTTGGGAGGAGGTATTGTGTCATGTAAAATAATTAGATCTAAAACTGATCAGAGTGGGAGGGGAGCTTGGGTGCAGTTGAATAGGCAGCCTAATAGTAACATCTGCCCAGTTAATTTAGTGTCCCGATTTATGAATGTGAGACCTCAGGCTCGTTTGTTTCTATGTCACCATAACGGCATGCCCATGACGAAATATCAATTTTCGGCCATTATGAAGAAGTCCCTACGGTCATTAGATCTAGACAGTTCTATGTACGGAACGCATTCGTTCAGGATCGGGGCGGCCACATCTGCTGCTTTGGCGGGATCCTCCACTGAGACGATAAAAGCTCTGGGCCGCTGGAAATCCACGGCTTATAAGTCTTATGTCAGGATTGACAATGTTGCTGTTTGAATGTTTTTGTTCCACTAATCAAAGGTTGCCTTGCAGTTTTTCTTTTTCTCCAAATTCACTCTCTTATTGTTACCCTACCCATCCCCACTGCCCTCCCCTACCCCAACTTCTCCCTCCATTCGGTGGGCTACCCTGGGCTTTTCCGCTCGTCGCTTTGAAGCGGGGGCGCGAAGGGGTTTACGAAACATACACGGTGAGCCCTTTATGACAAATGAGGCTGAATAGGACGAATGCACTTAAAGGGCGACAGGGTTTGTAGTAAGCTGAACACTGACCTGAAGGTGTTAAAATGGGTTGGCCCGACCAATGTGTAATCCAGTGGGAGGGACCTTGATTGTTATAGGAAGCTGCACTTCCTGTCTGGTTCATTCCACAGCACGAGATCCCACCCACCCACTCCTTTGGTAGAGTATGTCCGGTGATGTTGCGGTAGGAAGGCACTGCGTTCAGCGGCTGATTTGTGGGCGCATTGGTAGTTGTCGTAGGTCACTGCCCCCCGTTGAGGCACCAGTAACTCCCTTTTTGGCCCTTCGGTGAGGAGGGTCCCTGTTCGACTCGGTGAGGGAGGGCAGAGTGAGTTTTCAAAGGGGCAGTCACTCTGACGCCAACTCAGCGCAAAAGTGATGTTGGGATTTGTTCCCTGTGGTGGTGGACGTACGGCGGTTTGCGCCAGTCCACTAGTGATAGTGTTTGTCAGCTTGAGAGTTGTTTCGCAGTGCCCTTTCTCCGCCACCATAGGTCTAGTTTAAATTAAAACTATAATAAAAATTCTGGCAATTTTTTATAACTTATTCAAGTCTCCGTGTCTTTATTTGCATGCAAAGGGTTTTTAGAATTATAAGGTTGATGTAAGGTTTACGAAACATACACGGTGAGCCCTTTACATATTTTAGTGAGTATGTGCTATACAATAACATGGCAATTCAACCTGTCAAGTGATCTAAAATAAAATAAAAAGTTTTATTAATGTTAGATTCAGGGATAGGGCGGTCACACAATGCATCTGACAGACCAATCAGAAGATCCTTTCTCCTGTTTGGGTGGGGCTTATTTGAGGTTGTCAAAGTCCCTCCCACAGTTGACTTCTCATTTTCATGAATAGGAAATTCCCAGTGAAAAAGGTCCCTCCGAGCAGGAGAGATGATCTCTTGCTAAGATCATTATACATATCAGAGGACCTGCCAGATCTATTGAGTGTCACAAAGTAAAACATTAATAATACGTAAACACTACTAAACACTGAGTGACGTCACATAAATGAGGTCAGGTTCGGCACAGATTAAAACAGCATATACTATTTTTCAAACAAAAGGCTCAATGTGTACAGAATGTGCAGTTCAGAGCTACTGTACCAGTTATTGTGTCCACATCCAGAATCCTTTGTGCCTGACTGAGAACCTGAGTAGTCTACAGATTATGATCTGAAAGTGATGGTCAGCGCCATAACCTAATAACAGGTTAAGTAGCTAACTTCTGTCTCAGTGTAAAGCTGTCAAAGAAGACGCCCAGTCTGGCCAGATGTGAGAGGACTCGCTTGTAATAATAAGAAAGGAAAGCTACTATTAGATCTACTATAATTACAAACCTGTGGGCAAGCTGAGCCTTTTTTAGCTAATTGAATCCTTGTGGTTACAAATGTGCTTAGGCCAGGCTTTCCACTGTGACTTTGCTAGCACATGCCATTTTATCATTTTATGGCAGAGTACACCTCATATAGAAGCAGGAGAGTAAAGGATGAGAAAATACAGATGAGGCTGGTGCTGGCTCCGCTATTTCACTCTGGTGAAAGAAAAAAGAAGATTCCTTGCATCTCAATGTACCAGGGGACCCTCTGCTGCAATGCTCTGTGTTCCTCTTAGGCCTCATTACCTGGTCTATTGCTTGTTCAATCATCCCACGTAGGTCTTAGAGAAGACTACATAGATTTGTTAAACAGAATTTGGCTTATAATCTTCTGATCACAGCTGTAAGCAGTATAAAGCTTTTTTAATGTGTCGTTTGTTACAATTAACATATATCTGTGTATTTCATCGGCTTTCTTTAATTTGGATATGGGACCCTTGTGGAGGACAACTCAGCATACTTTAAACAGGGGCAAAAAAATAATGTATCTGAATTATTTGGTATTTTCTCTTTATGCTCTTACAGAGTAATCACAATAGATAAAATGCTATAATATGTTGTGTAAAGTTAAATACACTTAATGATTGCAATTAATTTAGTTAAGCTAGGTACACACTGAAGGATTTTCTGACTGACGTGTTATCTCACACGATTGTACCTATGACTGAAGGTCCGATCAGTCTGGTGATTCATGCATACACACTGACACAATTTACCTTCAGATCTCTGCTCTTCATCTGAACCTCTAGTCTTCAGAGAATGATCGCACAATATTAATTAATTCATTATTGTCACATTGTCACACTGATTAAAACTGCCTTGTTATAGCTATCCACATGTCCTAATGAATTTCGTTGGCTTCTGTGACTCTCAAACGAAACATTCTGTCTCAGATAGAACAAATTAATTATTCCTTCTACAGCACTGTCTACATTTGGTCACTGGGACATTCATTGCTAGCATCGGCTGAAAAGAACTCTGTAAACTCTATGGAGATCATGAGCATGAGTGCATACACACTACATGATCGGTCAGTGATTGGTCGGAAAGTATTAACAGTACGACCAACCAAATGAAATGATGATTGGCACTTTGGGACGACTTTAGATCATCGTGTCACTACATACACTAACCCGACTTCTGACCGAACGGTCGTATGTCGGCTGATTTGCTTGATTATTGGACGAAAATGCTCCAGTATGTACCCAGCCTTAGCTTTGAAACTTACTGCTTTGGTAAAATGTCTCAGATTTGCTGCTCTTTCCCCATCCTCCCAAAGGGAATGAGATGGGAGAGGTTAATAATAGCCACACATGAGCAGATATGGATGTGTTTGTGAATATGGCCACTTTGTAAACCAAACTGCACAGATCACGTCTTATGGTTCAGCCAAAAGACTGGAACGAAGGTGACCCGATGCAGTGCAGTTGGCAGATGACTGCACCAAACCTGCCAAACAAACACCAATGTGGCTTATATGCATGTTATAAATTCCATCACTGCTAAGGCTAAATCTAAGTAGATGGTGAGAGATTTGGATGGTAAATCTTGGGCACCTTCCATGTCATTGCAGCAGGAGGAGAGGATGTAGATTGTAGGAATAGGGGTCCTAGTATCTTATCACTATCAATGCATCAAATAACCCTTTAGGAGCTTCTTAGGTAGGTATAGTAACATTAAACAATAAGTGCAAACCAGGAGGAAGGTTAATATGCTAAAACTTGGCTACACAAGGCTACCTGCAATATAGCAATGTAAGTGCACCATGTTGGCCAAAATATGTAGGCTTCCAAACCAGTATCAATGGACTTCATTTTATTGCAAGTTTCAACATTTAAAAATCATGAAAATACAATTAAACAAAACACCACCCTCACTCATTTCATCTGGGAAAGATTTGTCTCTTTCTGAGCTCAGTAAAGCCTTTCTGACTGAATTAACTCTACGACAGTGGTCTCTAATTTTTCACTTCCCTTCATTTTGGAACATAACCAGGGCTATGTGTTGACCATTAGTTGCCATTGGGGGAGTTGCGTAGTTTTGTTTATTGACCAGATACTATCAGGAGATAATTGGTCCTTTGGTGTAATAGTTTCATATGTTTTAATAGAAGGATGGTTCTCCTGCTGTATGATGCATCTTACATTGGTGGTTTGTAAATATCATCAGTGTTCACTCCATTTTCTGTTTGTGCACACACTAGGATGTGGGACAGGATAGAGCTTGTGCCCATGCATGGATTATAACTTTTCCTCAGCTTCTGGATGGCAGCAGTAAAAATCCCCAGGTACTTCCATCATTAATAAGTATCTATGCTGGCACAATGTTATATTTTTCATTTTCTCATTGTGTCAGCATATATTTTCATCTTCTTTTATTTCAGTATACTAGTGATCAAGACATTGTATTATTTTTGGTATTATTATTAATGTTTTCTCTGGTTTGATACTGTGGGATTTTTCTGCTATTCTTATGTTTTTCTGTAGTGTGTATGTAGTGTGTAAATCTAAAAGACATGGAGGACAGAAAGAAAGCTGATCATGTTACAATATTCTTCCTGAAGAAAAGAAACTCTGTGACATACACTATATGGACAAAAGTATTTGGCCGCACCTGTTAATTATTGAATTGAGGTGTTTCAATGAGACCCGTAGCCAGAGGTGTATAAAATCAAGCACCTAGCCATTGTCAGGAGCCACGACGGCCACGACTCTCTTCTACATTCTGTGGGCGTCCCGGCAGTCTCCTTGATGACCAGGACATCACTTCCTCTATTCAGTCCGACAGTTGCTAGGGCAACGGCCGGACGCTGATAATATTGCGCTTGCGCCCCGGCAATTCTGAACAGCCGGGCGCGCATCAACCAGACTGTGGGCTAATTGAGCCCTTGTTCTAATTAATAATCTCCTGGGGGTGTTTACAGGGCAAAGCCCTGATTGGTGAATAGCTGTATTTAAAGCAGGGAGGGCTTAGCCTCCCTGCCGGTAATTTCCCTGTCAGCTAGCCTGCTCCTCTGCTGTGTTTTGTGAAAGCCTTTTGGATTGACTACTGTGTATGACCCCTGCGAGTACCTTGGACCTTGCCTGCTTGCCTGTGACCCTGACCTTTGGCATGTTATCTTACCATTCTGCTTGCTTGTGACCTCTGACCTCGGCTTACTTCTGACCATCCGCTGCCATCTATTCTGTCTCCTGGCCTGCCGCTACGGTTCTTGGGGGCATTTGAGTACCGGTGAGCGTATAAAGCTCTATGGGAAAGCTAAAGGTGAAGACCTCCACCAACTAAGTTCTGTAAGTTTGTGAACAGACCATCAGCCTAACAGCCATGCAGTCTCCATTTGCAAACATTTGGGATACAAAATTGGTCGTTCTGAAGAGCTCAGTGACTCAGTGAGCGTGGTACTGTGATAGGATGCCACCTTTGCAATAAGACGGTTCGTGAAATTTCATCCCTGGATATTCCACGGTCAACTGTAAGTGATATTATTAGAAAGTGGAAGCGTTTAGGAACAACTGCAACTCAGCCACGAAGTGAAAGACAACGTAAAATCACAGAGCTTCTTCTTCCATTGCAAATTATGCTTTTGTTTATTCATTAAGCTGCTGGCAAGATGCATGTCTCCACAACATTGGTGTCAGCACCAGCCCTTTAACTTAGAGCCTTGGCAACAAATATGACATCTAAATCTAAATCTATGTGTCCTACCCTTCCAGGAAGATCTCATTAAGCAAAAAGATCTTCACCTGTCTGTAAGCCCCTCTTACTATATCCTGGGTCTGGTAGGGGTTAGACTTTGTTCTTTTGCAGATGACTGGGAAAGATCTATTTCATACACATTAGTGAAATCAGCACTTTCAGATGGCTGCTGTCTACATCCTAGCACTGAAGGAAAAAAGAATATTTATGTTTTGGTATAACAAAAGGCTATAATTTACATCCATGCAACTGTTAGCTGTTTCTGTCTTTCTTTCAGCCTCTCATCATCATCCTCATCATCTATTTATTTATATAGCACCACTAATTCAGCAGCACTGTATAGAGAACTCATTCACATCAGTCCCTGCCCCATTGGGACATACAGTCTAAATCCCCTAACACAAACTAAGGATGAGCGGGATCGGATTCCGCAAATCCGAGCCCACCCGAACAGTGCGGATCCGACGGGATCCGAGCACTGTTCGGGAACTTCCGGGCGCCAAACGGAGCCAAACCGAGGCTATGACATCCAAGTCTCGCGTCGGATCTTGCGAGACTCGGATGTCATAAATACTCACCTTGCGGGCGCCATCTTCATTCTGGCTGTGATCACTCGTGAGGGAGGTTGTAGTTAGGGAGCTCCTGATCAGTTTAGTGGTTCTTTGTGCTTTGTCCAGTGCTCTGTCCTGCTGAGTCAAGTGGTGCTTTGTCCAGTGCTCTGTCCTGCTGAGTCCAGTGGTGCTTTTGTCCTGTGCTCTGTCCTGCTGAGTCCAGTGGTGCTGTGTCCTGTGCTCTGTCCTGCTGAGTCCAGTGGTGCTGCCTGTGTCCTGTGCTCTGTTCTGCTAAGGGCATTGTTATTTCAAAATTATTAAAAAGTTATAAAAAATGTAATTTTTTTTTATAAAAAACCTATACAAAAATAATTTTTAAAAAAAATTATAAAAAAATTATACAAAAATAATTGAAAAAATATATAAAAAAATCAGTTAAAAAATACTAGGTACTGCTATTTCAAAGTCAAACTACGTTCACTGTTGCTGCTGTACCAAAAAATACTAGGTACTGCTATTTAAAAGTCAAACTACGTTCTCTGTTGCTGCTGTACCCAAAAACACTAGGTACTGCTATTTAAAAGTCAAACTACGTTCTCTGTTGCTGCTGCACCAAAAAATAATAGGTACTACTATTTAAAAGTCAAACTACGTTCTCTGTTGCTTCTGCACCAAAAAATACTAGGTACTGCTATTTAAAAGTCAAACTACGTTCACTGTTGCTGCTGTACCCAAAAAATACTAGGTACTACTATATAAAAGTCAAACTACGTTCACTGTTGCTGCTGTACCCAAAAATAACTGCGGCCTTAACAGCTATGTTGGTATTAGACGTGCATCCGGTGTCCGCCATCTGTGCAGTGGAATTCAGACCAGTTGGAGGAGGTAGGAGCAGCCATATGTGCAGTGGAATTGAGACCAGTTGGAGGAGGTATTGTGGCCCCGGTACAAAATTGGGTACCGGGGCCACTCCACTACGCAGTCCAGAAAGCTACCTCGGTGCAACGTTTTGGACTAAAAACAATATTGTGAGGTGTGAGGTGTTCAGAATAGACTGGAAATTAGTGGAAATGATTGTTATTGAATGTTATTGAGGTTAATAATAGCGTAGGAGTGTAAAAAAACAAAAAAACTGGATTTTAGCGCTTTTTATGCTTTTTTAAAAATAAATCAGAACCCAAAACCCAAAATCAGAACCAAAACCTTTCATCAGGTGTTTTGGCAAAACAAATCAGAACCCAAAACCTCAAGCTAATCAGAACCCAAAACCCAAAACCCAAATCACTAAAAGTGCCCGGTGCACACCCCTAACACAAACACACCCAGACAGAGAGATAATAAGGGCAATTTGATAGCAGGCAATTAACCTACCAGTAAGTTTTTGGAGTGTGGGAGGAAACTGGAGCACCCGGAGGAAAACCACACAAACACAGGGAGACCATACAAACTCCACACAGATCAGGCCATGGTCGGGAATTGAACTTATGACCCCAGTGCTATAAGGCAGAAGTGCTAACCACTAGGCCAGCCACCGTGCTGCTCACATTATCATCTGCATTGTCTGCAGTGCTGGACAGTCAGAGTTAAAAATCATATAAAATACAATTGAACATAAAATGAGAACTTTGTTCAATACCAGGCTCTTAAATCATGAACAAAAAAATGGAGGTCCCCCCAACTCGCAATCAATCCCTATCATACCCTCTCTTTAATTCCCGCCTTCTTCTCTTTTTCCCTTACCATTTCCCCCCCTGGCCCTAACCTTTCTTCCTACCCTGTCCATTATTCTCCTTAACTCCCCACACCTCACTCTTCAGTCTATTTACCTTTATACAGAAAATAAAAATCACTGAAGCCTCCTCTTTATAGAGAGGTGTAGGTCAGAGACAGGTCACAGAAGGCGAGTGGGAGTGCATCAGAGATGTATGAAGGGGAGAGAGTATATCAGGGACGGAGTAAGACCCATAGACACACCTGCTGATGGAGTCACAAACTGTGACGAAAAACGCGTTGGGCCAATCAGGACAATCCACGTAAGAAGCACGCCCCCTAGACGTCACAGACTCTTCACTGGCACTCTGAGGTTGAGGACGGCTGTGCATATTGGATAAAACGGATGTTTACAAATAAGACGATACATCGGGGATACACGAGGAGACTTGTAAAGAAACTTTTAGAGGAACTCTTACGTGAACTCAATGTGAGTGTTTTTATTCTTTTTTATAATAAACAGTGATATTGTTACTACACTATGAGCGCTTTTTCTTCTTATCTTCCTTTTCCTTCACATGGTACATTAATGGTGAGGAGACCATGGGATATTGCTATAAAGGAAGTGTGACCACCTACATTGGGAGAGACTTTTTATGCTTGAACATTGCAGCTTGTACTTTTATTTGTAAGTGCTATTCCACAAGGAGGAGTGGGATAGAATTACATCATTTTGCAGTTTGAATCTACTGCACATTGTCAATATTCTTGTGTGTGTATTTTTCCTTTCCCTTTTTGCGCCCAACCTCTTTTCTATACTTTTGGATGAATTATTTTACAGGCTCATCTTCATATGAGGTAGTGGCAGCAAACCAATCCCTTCCCCCATCCCTTGGAGAGCGCAGATTGATCAATTTTTGTTTCAAATGTATGAAGGGGAGCTGGCGAGGGCTTTGAAGGTGAGACGTTTGAATTGAATTCTGGAGGGAATAGGGAGCCAGTGCAGGGATTTGCACAGTGGTGCAGCGGATAGGAGCCGCAAAAAAAGAAGATCAGTCTTGCTACAGCATTTAGAGGATTGTACAGGAAACACAGATGAGAGGAAGGCCAGATTGTATGAAATTGCAATAATGGAGGTTGGAGATAGTAAGAATGGAGAAAGGCTTTGGTAACGTCCTTAGTAAGAAAGGGTCAAATTCTGGCAATGTTTAGAAGGAGGATGCAAGGGACTGTCTCTTAATTACTCTCATCACAGAGATCAGGATAGATGGAATTGCAATATACCTTTATCATTCTTATGACAGTAAGAGATTTCCACTCTTTGGCCACAAATATGAACATAAACGTGAATTCTTTACACTTATGCATGGCTTTTCAACAATGATAGGAGTCATCTAGAGATCCTATCTGGGTGATTTTAACAACAGATATTAGTATTCTATTCATTCAAGTCTCTTGATCTTTAGTCTCTAGCTTTCACTTCTCAGTTTGTGAAAGATTAGATGAACAATGTTGTCACAGCTTGTATAAAGAAGCAAGAGGGAACCAGGAGTTACATTTGGCTTCAGTAAGTGGCATGGATTCTGAATAGTGCTGAACGGAACTTGGAGTACATCACAACGACTTCCATTCTATGATGTTATTACTTTCAAGATTATTCAGCTTGGTGCTTTCACCTCAGCACCTTTAAGGTACTTAGATTAACACCAGTGCCTCAGCAACTGTAACAGGAGGCTGATCTCCTCCTATAGGAAAATTCAAAAAACAAATTAAACTAAAACACTAACAGGACAAGTGACTGGAAAATAACAATGATAAATAATTTAAAAAAATGTATTTGTGGATTTGTTACGTAAATAACAATTTAATAATCAAAAGGAAGCCATAAAAATACAAACAATTACAATAAAATTCACAGCACTCCTTGTACGACTCAGTTATATAGAAAGCTCCTATTTATCGTTAGACCATCTCTTAAACTGCATGCAGCATACTAATAGTGGCTTAAAGGCCTATAAGGAGCATTTCATCCCAAAAAGTCTTAGCAAATATTAAATCTAGCAAATAGAAACAAATTAGGTACTAATGTCCCATCCTCAAAAAGGAAAGTTTCTACAGATGAATATAAATTAGACCAGAGCAATGGAAGGCGTAAGCAGCTGTATACTTGCACTGTATAAACTTGCACTATATAATCGCCTCAAACTATGAGAGCAGATCTCTTTAGTCCAGTGAGAAGCGCCTGACAATATGCACTTGTAAATCCTAAGGAGCAGAAGATTCGTTCTGATTGAGTCAGCTGAATCCAAGATCAGAACCAAAATTTTAAACTAACGCGTTTCAATGTATTAAAAATGTCTTGTTCAGAGGGATATGTAATAAAGAGCTATAGTAAAATTATTTTATTTATATACAGTATGCAGCACTCAATCAGTGCAAAGCAGTGTGAATGATTATCAAGATCCACAGAAACAGTTAAAAGCATAAAATAATTAATCACATAACTAAGAAAACAGATATAATTTACTAACCTTAAAACAAAACAAAAATAAACATAGTAAACCAACCCATATATAACATGGTCATATCTCAAATGAGCGATCAGATGGCTTCTGTCACAGGTCTTATGAATGAATCTTCAAATCAAATTAACACTTTATAGTTGAATGAAATGTATCCTTCAAAAAATATCTAATGAGGACTTAATAGTACAAAAGTAAATACTTTAAAACGATATTAAAATGCTGAGCTTCTCAATAACAAATATTGAGACTTTGAATCAATTTACCTTGTTTTTCATTAAGATAAAAGGGTTCTCAGGCCCTCTTAAAGGGCGTCAATTTCTTTTTGACTGAAGATATAGTTCCATTAGCCTTACAGCAGAAAGCTGATGGAATTTCAGGACCATGGAGTTGTCTTGCAGCAAATTCTACAACCCTCAGCAGATGGATTTTTTCGGCTGTCTCCTTGCCCTATTTTTCCCTGGGCAAGTGGTCACCAGAAGATATTAGGGTACACTCCACTAAGCCAGTGCACTCTTTGACCTCTCCACTGCTTTTGACACTATAGATCAGTCTCTTCTCCTTGACACACTTCACTCCCTTGGCCTTCGAGACACGGTCCTCTCTTCATTTACCTTTTAACCTTTCTGGTCATTCCTTCAGTGTCTCTTTTTCTGACACTTGCTCCCCTGTTTTCCTCTCTCAGTTTCCTCTAAAGCTCTCTTCTTGGCCCTCTACACTTCTCTATCTACAACCCCTCTCTCTGCAAACTCTTACACTCCTTTGGCCTCCTCTACCATCTTTATGCAGACGACACCCAAAGCTACCTTTCCTTCCCCGACTTCTCACCCTTTTTCCGGTTTCCTCCACAAAGATGACCCAACGCTTCCTCAAACTTAACATGTCCAAATCTGAGCTCAATATCTTTCCGCTTGCTAATGTAACTACCAAATATCTACCTCGCATTTGACAACATCATTCACTCCCCTGTTCCCCACAACTGCTGCCTTGGTGTCATCCTTGACTCCACCCTCAGCTTCACTCCTTCACTCCTCACATCCAGTCCCTCAACCTTGCCAAAATATGCCCCATCCTCCTTCAAGACGTAGCCAAAACCTTGGTCCACATGCTCATTATTTTCCGCCTTGACTACTGTTGCAAATTATCCTGTCCTCTGCGCTCTAAATGCATAACCTGAGTGCGCCCAAGATATGCGTAACCCTGTAACGATTGTCATTTTACTCTATATGTTTAGATCACCTATGTGTTATATGTTACTGTGTCATGTATTTTTTGTCGGTGATAATCGCTTCCGCGACTACGAAAAATCCGACAGCGATTACACCTGCAAAAAAAGAACGATTTCAGCAAAAAACTACATGAATATTGACAGACTTACCTCCAAAACGACTCTTCAGTTTTGGAGTTAAGTCTGTCAATATTCATGTAGTTTTTTGCTGAAATCGTTCTTTTTTTGCAGGTGTAATCGCTGTCCTATTTCATAGTCGTGCAGCCGTACCCAACCCTTTTTTTTGTATGTTTCATATGTAAAGCACTTTGGGGGGAATTCAATTCCCCCCAGATTAGTGCCACAATAACTCTATTACTGTTATTAGGGTATATTCAACCCGGCTTTCTGCTCACAGCTCAGGGAGCTGCGAGCAAAAAGCTGACGTTGAAATTAGGGATGAGCGCACTCGGATTTATGAAATCCGAGCCCACCCGAACGTTGCGGATCCGAGTCGGATCCGAGACAGATCCGGGTATTGGCGCCAAATTCAAAAGTGAAACTGAGGCTCTGACTCATAATCCCGTTGTCGGATCTCGCGATACTCGGATCCTATAAATTCCCCGCTAGTCGCCGCCATCTTCACTCGGGCATTGATCAGGGTAGAGGGAGGGTGTGTTAGGTGGTCCTCTGTGCTGTTTAGTTCTGTGCTGTTTAGTTCTGTGCTGTTTAGTTCTGTGCTGTTTAGTTCTGTGCTGTTTAGTTCTGTGCTGTTTAGTTCTGTGCTGTTTAGTTCTGTGCTGTTTAGTGCTGTTTAGTGCTGTGCTGTGCTGTGCAGTGCTGTGCAGTGCTGTGCAGTGCTGTGCTGTGCTGTGCTGTGCTGTGTTCTGCAGTATCAGTCCAGTGGTGCTGTGTGCTGTGCTCTGTCCTTCTGAGGTCAGTGGTGCTGCTGGGTCCTGTGCTGTGTCCTGTTCAGTCCAGTGGTGCTGTGTCCTGTGCTCTGTGCTTCTAAGGGCATAGTTATTTCCCCATTATTCCCAAGTTTTTAAAAAATAAAAAAAAAGTAAAAAAAAATAAAAAATTAGAAATTAAAAAAAATATATATAATTATAACCAAATGTGCAAAACCAATCCAGCAGTATAAGTCCATTGGTACTGCAATATTACCAAGTTCACACATTCTGCAGTATCAGTCCAGTGGTGCTGTGTCCTGTGCTCTGTCCTGCTGAGTTCCGTAGTGCTGCTGGGTCCTGTGCCGTGTCCTGTTCAGTCCAGTGGTGCTGTGTCCTGTGCTCTGTGCTTCTAAGGGCATAGTTATTTTCCCATTATTCCCAAGTTTTTAAAAAATAAAAAAAAAGTAAAAAAAAATAAAAAATTTAAAAAAAAAAAAAAATATATAATAATTATAACCAAATTTGCAAAACCAATCCAGCAGTATAAGTCCATTGGTACTGCAATATTACCAAGTTCACACATTCTGCAGTATCAGTCCAGTGGTGCTGTGTCCTGTGCTCTGTCCTGCTGAGTTCCGTAGTGCTGCTGGGTCCTGTGCCGTGTCCTGTTCAGTCCAGTGGTGCTGTGTCCTGTGCTCTGTGCTTCTAAGGGCATAGTTTTTTCCCCACTATTCCCAAGTTTTTTAAAAATTAAAAAAAAGTAAAAAAAAATAAAAAATTTAAAAAAAAAAAAATATATAATAATTATAACCAAATTTGCAAAACCAATCCAGCAGTATAAGTCCATTGGTACTGCAATATTACCAAGTTCACACATTCTGCAGTATCTTGTGCTACATATAATGGAGACCAAAAATTTGGAGGATAAAGTAGGGAAAGATCAAGACCCACTTCCTCCTAATGCTGAAGCTGCTGCCACTAGTCATGACATAGACGATGAAATGCCATCAACGTCGTCTTCCAAGCCCGATGCCCAATCTCGTAGTACCGGGCATGTAAAATCCAAAAAGCCCAAGTTAAGAAAAAGTAGCAAAAAGAGAAACTTTAAATCATCTGAGGAGAAACGTAAAGTTGCCAATATGCCATTTACGACACGGAGTGGCAAGGAACGGCTTAGGCCCTGGCCCGTGTTCATGACTAGTGGTTCAGCTTCACCCACGGATCTTAGCCCTCCTCCTCCTCCCCCCCCCTACAAAAAATTGAAGAGAGTTATGCTGTCAGCAACAAAACAGCAAACAACTCTGCCTTCTAAAGAGAAATTATCACAAATTCCCAAGGCGAGTCCAAGGGTGTTGGTGGTTGTCAAGCCTGACCTTCCCATCACTGTACGGGAAGAGGTGGCTCGGGAGGAGGCTATTGATGATGTAGCTGGCGCTGTGGAGGAACTTGATGATGAGGATGGTGATGTGGTTATTGTAAATGAGGCACCAGGGGGGGAAAAAGCTGATGTCCATGGGATGAAAAAGCCCATCGTCATGCCTGGTCAGAAGACCAAAAAATGCACCTCTTCGGTCTGGAGTTATTTTTATCCAAATCCAGACAACCAATGTATGGCCATATGTAGCTTATGTAAAGCTCAAATAAGCAGGGGTAAGGATCTTGCCCACCTAGGAACATCCTCCCTTATACGTCACCTGAATAACCTTCATAGTTCAGTGGTTAGTTCAGGAACTGGGGCTAGGACCCTCATCGGTACAGGGACACCTAAATCCCGTGGTCCAGTTGGATACACACCAGCAACACCCTCCTCGTCAACTTCCTCCACAATCTCCATCAGATTCAGTCCTGCAGCCCAAGTCAGCAGCCAGACTGAGTCCTCCTCAATACGGGATTCATCCGAGGAATCCTGCAGCGGTACGCCTACTACTGCCACTGCTGCTGTTGCTGCTGTTAGTCGGTCATCTTCCCAGAGGGGAAGTCGTAAGACCGCTAAGTCTTTCACAAAACAATTGACCGTCCAACAGTCGTTTGCCATGACCACAAAATACGATAGTAGTCACCCTATTGCAAAGCGTATAACTGCGGCTGTAACTGCAATGTTGGTGTTAGACGTGCGCCCGGTGTCCGCCATCAGTGGAGTGGGATTTAGAGGGTTGATGGAGGTATTGTGTCCCCGGTACCAAATCCCCTCGAGATTCCACTTCACTAGGCAGGCGATACCAAAAATGTACAGAGAAGTACGATCAAGTGTCCTCAGTGCTCTTAAAAATGCGGTTGTACCCACTGTCCACTTAACCACGGACATGTGGACAAGTGGTTCTGGGCAAACGAAGGACTATATGACTGTGACAGCCCACTGGGTAGATGCATCCCCTTCCGCAGCAACAGCAACAGCTGCATCAGTAGCAGCATCTACAAAATGGCTGCTCATGCAAAGGCAGGCAACATTGTGCATTACAGGCTTTAATAAGAGGCACAACGCTGACAACATATTAGAGAAAATGAGGGAAATTATCTCCCAGTGGCTTACCCCACTTAGACTCTCATGGGGATTTGTGGTGTCAGACAATGCCAGTAACATTGTGCGGGCATTAAATATGGGCAATTTCCAGCACGTCCCATGTTTTGCCCACACCATTAATTTGGTGGTGCAGCATTACCTCAAGAGTGACAGGGGTGTGCAGGAGATGCTTGCGGTGGCGCGCAAAATTGCTGGACACTTTCGGCATTCAGCCAGTGCCTACCGCAGACTAGAGGCACATCAAAAAAGCATGAACCTGCCCTGCCATCACCTCAAACAAGAGGTTGTGACGCGCTGGAACTCCACCCTCTATATGCTGCAGAGGTTGGAGGAGCAGCAAAAGGCCATTCAGGCCTACACAGCCACCTACGACATAGGCAAAGGAGTGGGGATGCGCCTCAGTCAAGCGCAGTGGAGACTGATTTCCGTGTTGTGCAAGGTTCTGCAGCCATTTGAACTTGCCACACGAGAAGTCAGTTCCGACACTGCCAGCTTGAGTCAGGTCATTCCCCTGATCAGGCTGTTGCAGAAGCAGCTGGAGAAAGTGAGGGAGGAGCTGGTAAGCCATTGCGATTACACCAAGCATGTAGCTCTTGTGGATGTAGCCCTTCGTACGCTTTGCCAGGATCCGAGGGTGGTCACTCTTTTAAAGTCAGAGGAATACATTCTGGCCACCGTGCTCGATCCTCGGTTTAAAGCGTATGTTGTGTCTCTGTTTCCGGCGGACACAAGTCTACAGCGGTGCAAAGACCTGCTGGTCAGGAGATTGTCCTCTGAAGAGGACCGTGACATGCCAACAGCTCCACCCTCATTTTCTTCCACATCTATGGCTGCGAGGAAAAAGCTCAGTTTTCCCAAAAGAGGCACTGGCGGGGATGCTGATAACATCTGGTCCGGACTGAAGGACCTGCCAACCATTGCAGACATGTCTACTCTCGCTGCATTGGATGCTGTCACAATAGAAAAAATTGTGGATGATTACTTTGCTGACACCATCCAAGTAGACATGTCAGACAGTCCATATTGTTACTGGCAGGAAAAAAAAGGCAGTTTGGAAGCCCCTGTACAAACTGGCTCTATTTTACCTGAGTTGTCCCCCCTCCAGTGTGTACTCGGAAAGAGTTTTTAGTGCAGCGGGGAACCTGGTCAGTGAGCGGCGAAGGAGGTTGCTTCCTCATAACGTTGAAAAAATGATGTTTATAAAAAGGAATAATCAATTCCTCAATGAAGTACAGCACTGCCCTCCAGATACTACAGAGGGACCTGTGGTTGTGGAGTCCAGCGGGGACGAATTGATAATGTGTGATGAGGAGGAAGTACACACTGTAGGGGGAGAGGAATCAGAGGTTGAGGATGAGGACGACATCTTGCCTCAGTAGAGCCTGTTTAGTCTGTACAGGGAGAGATGAATAGCTTTTTTGGTGTGGGGGCCCAAACAAACCAATCATTTCAGCCAAAGTTGTTTGGTAGGCCCTGTCGCTGAAATGATTGGTTTGTTAAAGTGTGCATGTCCTATTTAAACAACATAAGGGTGGGTGTGAGGGCCCAAGGACAATTCCATCTTGGACCTTTTTTTTTTGCATTATATGACCAATCAACAGTCGTTTGCCATGTTCAAAAAGTAAAACCAAATTTAAAAAAATACAAGAAATTAAACCAAAAGTAAAATGCCGTGTCATAATTTAAAACAAGAGGTATTGACGTGCTCTAAAACTACTGTATTGTTGTTTATATTTTATAAACACTACACTTGACAGCTTGAGTCTTTCAATAAAAAAGTAACTGTCCATTGCACGAATATTTGCAACAGGGACAATTTTAGGGTTAAGAAAGTCAACTAATAACACTTCGACGCTGTCTGTCTTTATAAACACTACACTTGGAAGTTGGAGGAGGTATTGTGGCCCCGGCACCAAATTTACTACCGGGGCCACTCCACTGTGCAGTCCATATTTAGGTGTATCAGATATTAAACAACGGTGACAGTTGATGCCCAATTTTTTAATTATATTGTGGCCTCGGTACCAAATTGTGTACCGGGGCCACCACACTACGCAGTCCAGATACTTGTTTGGTGGAATTCTGACACGTGGAGGGTTTTATTATTATTATATTGTGTGGACCACTCTATCTATACCACACTACAACTCTATATACCACTCTATTTCATACTTTAATTCTATTTCATACTTTAATTCTATTTCATACTTTAATTCTATTTCATACTTTAATTCTATTACTAATTACCATAAAGAGGAACAAAATAAACCAATTTTACCAAAAGTATAATATGACTTAGACTTACAAACACTACACTTGAAAGATCGTGCCTTTAAATGAAAAAGTCAGTCTTCATTGCACGACTATGTGCAACAGGGACAGTTTTTTGGGTTTACAAAGTCAAACAATAACACTTTGACCCTGTCTGTCTGGGATCTCAATGACGAATTGTCTGTACCATGTTTGGAGGAGGTATTGTGGCCCCGGTATCAAATTGGGTACCGGGGCCACCCCACTATGCAGTCCAGATACTTGTTTGGTGGAATTCTGACACGTGGAGGGTTTTTTAATTATATTGTGGCCTCGGTACCAAATTGTGTACCGGGGCCACCACACTACGCAGTCAAGATAGATAGATGCGTATTGCGTATCATAGATAAAGTACATTCAGTGGTGTGGGGCAAATTGAAAAATATTCAAAATGCACTGACATTATCAAAAACAAGAGGTTGTCACACGCTAAAACTCCAACATGTATATGATGGAGAGGATGGAGGAGCAGCCGTATGTGTAGTGTAATGCAGATCTGTTGAAGGTTTTTTATATATTTTATTGTGGTGCCCAGTGCCCACTCCTCTACGCAGTCCAGGTACATTTATTGGTGCGAATCATAAAAGTTCAGGGTTTTTAATATATTGTGGTGACCCACTCCTCTACGCAGTCCAGGTACATTTATTGGTGCGAATCATAAAAGTTCAGGGTTTTTAATATATATTGTGGTGACCCACTCGTCTACGCAGTCCAGGTACATTTATTGGTGCGAATCATAAAAGTTCAGGGTTTTTAATATATTGTGGTGACCCACTCCTCTACGCAGTCCAGGTACAATTATTGGTGCGAATCATAAAAGTTCAGGGTTTTTAATATATATTGTGGTGACCCACTCCTCTACGCAGTCCAGGTACATTTATTGGTGCGAATCATAAAAGTTCAGGGTTTTTAATATATTGTGGTGACCCACTCCTCTACGCAGTCCAGGTACAATTATTGGTGCGAATCATAAAAGTTCAGGGTTTTTAATATATTGTGGTGACCCACTCCTCTACGCAGTCCAGGTACATTTATTGGTGCGATTCATAAAAGTTCAGGGTTTTTAATATATTGTGGTGACCCACTCCTCTACGCAGTCCAGGTACATTTATTGGTGCGAATCATAAAAGTTCAGGGTTTTTAATATATATTGTGGTGACCCACTCCTCTACGCAGTCCAGGTACATTTATTGGTGCGAATCATAAAAGTTCAGGGTTTTTAAGATATTGTGGTGACCCACTCCTCTACGCAGTCCAGGTACATTTATTGGTGCGAATCATAAAAGTTCAGGGTTTTTAATATATTGTGGTGACCCACTCCTCTACGCAGTCCAGGTACAATTATTGGTGCGAATCATAAAAGTTCAGGGTTTTTAATATATATTGTGGTGACCCACTCCTCTACGCAGTCCAGGTACATTTATTGGTGCGAATCATAAAAGTTCAGGGTTTTTAATATATTGTGGTGACCCACTCCTCTACGCAGTCCAGGTACATTTATTGGTGCGAATCATAAAAGTTCAGGGTTTTTAATATATTGTGGTGACCCACTCCTCTACGCAGTCCAGGTACATTTATTGGTGCGAATCATAAAAGTTCAGGGTTTTTAATATATATTGTGGTGACCCACTCCTCTACGCAGTCCAGGTACATTTATTGGTGCGAATCATAAAAGTTCAGGGTTTTTAAGATATTGTGGTGACCCACTCCTCTACGCAGTCCAGGTACATTTATTGGTGCGAATCATAAAAGTTCAGGGTTTTTAATATATTGTGGTGACCCACTCCTCTACGCAGTCCAGGTACAATTATTGGTGCGAATCATAAAAGTTCAGGGTTTTTAATATATATTGTGGTGACCCACTCCTCTACGCAGTCCAGGTACATTTATTGGTGCGAATCATAAAAGTTCAGGGTTTTTAATATATATTGTGGTGACCCACTCCTCTACGCAGTCCAGGTACATTTATTGGTGCGAATCATAAAAGTTCAGGGTTTTTAATATATATTGTGGTGACCCACTCCTCTACGCAGTCCAGGTACATTTATTGGTGCGAATCATAAAAGTTCAGGGTTTTTAATATATATTGTGGTGACCCACTCCTCTACGCAGTCCAGAAAGATACCTTGTTGCAACGTTTTGGACTAATAACTATATTGTGAGGTGTTCAGAATACACTGTAAATTAGTGGAAATGCTTGTTATTGAATGTTATTGAGGTTAATAATAGCCTAGGAGTGAAAATAAGCCCAAAAACTTGATTTTTAAACTTTTTATGTTTTTTTCAAAAAAAATCCGAATCCAAAACCTTAAATCCGAACCGAGACCTTTCGTCAAGTGTTTTGCGAGACAAATCCGAACCTCAAAAATAACGAAAATCCGGATCCAAAACACAAAACACGAGACCTCAAAAGTCGCCGGTGCACATCCCTAGTTGAAATTACCGTTATAACGATAATTGTGCGCCGGCCACGTTACTTTTTACAGTAACACAGCAATCCAAATCCCCCCTTTGAGTCCTAATGTGGAGAAAGGAACTATATAAATAAAACTATTCTTATTCTTATTCTTCATATTATGAAGTATTTCATTATGGACTCATGAATATAAAAACTACCAACACAGGTAGCGCTCAGTAAACATATAACACATAATACTAACATCAGAAATTCAAAGAAAAACATAGAGAAAGGGATTGTTGTCTGACTATTCATAAGATTTGGGCTACCTCTCCTCAGAACTTCAGAAGGGTTACACCTTATACCTTATTCCTGCACATACTTCAACGTTCCACACAGAGCATGCACACTAGTAGCTATCACAGGATAAAAGGAACTTACAATCGCTTATATGCCTAATGCCAATGTGACAACGGCGCCCAAAAAAGCATTTTTGGACACCTAATAGTGAAAAAGATGTGTGTTACATGATTATATACTACAAATCACTTTGATAGCACTATTTAAATATAGTGAATTTCAGAATGACTAGAATAATTAAGAGACACTACATAGTGACAGTTTAGAATAGCTGTAACAAGCTATGCTGGCTTGGATTATAAGACAAATATGTCTTTAAAATAGAAAAGGCCACCTGTACCGTGATTAAGTACTGGATTAAAAGACTGCTTATGGCTTGCTATTTATGGGCACTAAATACAAACCCCTGCTGTTTTTCCATCAGAGACTTTAATACAAGGAGACAGCTCTTGATTCTACCTTTCTTTATCCATGTGACAATACCCAGAATTCCTAGTTACAGTGGAAGCACTGCATCTTTTACAATCAGCTGCAGAACCTTGAAAGCTCCTTTATAATATTATACCGTCGGGTAACAGAAATAGTTAATAAATATGCTGTTATAATTAAGGGAACAATTCCACCAAAAAATAATGTTGATTACATTTATTTATTTATTTAAAAAAATATTATTTAACTAAAGTAATTTATTGGGTAACTACACAAAAAAAAAGTTTTCATGCAGTATTACCAGGTTATCTATTTATTAGCAGCTTAGAGCTTGCTTCACTCTCTATCTCTGTCACTGCAAAGAAACTTCATTAAAATGCTTACTAGAAAAAAAAGTGAGATTGAGCAGTCCTCCCAATCTTTGCTAAAAAAAATGATTATTGATAGACTGTAGAAGATGCATAAATAGGACAAGACATTCACCTTGCCCATGTACTACACTCATTGCACAGCACCTGTACTTTCCCTTTAATGGTAAAGTCTCTGTTGCTCCACAGTCCAAATTTCTGTCTGTCACCAGTCTCTCCTCCCAACATTTCATGGCTGTGCCATCTCTACTAGACCAGACTACCAAACTTTTGCTGCAGTCTGATTTGATAGTGAAGGGGAGTGTGGTGGAGAATGACAGATACCACTGTCTTCCTGCCATTGACCTTTACCCCTGAAGCTTAGCCGAAGTTTTAGCAGGTTTGGATGACTGCTGTCACCAACTGATCTGCTCAGAATATGGTGACGTCACACTAAGTGTGCTGTTATCTTCGAGAATTATGACCGCTTCCCCATACTCCTGTTTCCTCTTACCACTAATCAGATACCCTGCATTAACCAAAGCCATACAGAGTGAGCTGAGGTGTTAATCAGCAGTGACTGTTCGGATATTAGATATACAAACAAGTCGGCCAGCTATACGATTCATGGTGATGAAACACTAATTGGCTCGCTCATTTTTTGCAGCTATCTTGATTTTATGATTCATCGATCCTTATTAAGTGATCCATGTTCATTGGATAATTTAACTTGATTTCTGTGTTTTGGTATGTTGATGTATTATTAAATCTATGTAATCTTACAAGTGTCTTGATAATATTTGACTTTTTTGTTGTAAATTCTATTATTTATTTTTTAAAACATTTTTAAAACACTCTCCCCTCCTGTTTTTTTCTCTTTCAACTAGTCTACATGGGGATTGGCAGTTCCCATATGGCGAGCAGCATTTAGAGGTACAATTTGTAGCCTTTTGGTTCATTTGTTATTTAAGGGTGAATCCGCGCCCTGCGATTCTTTCTTTATAGTGTTGGCTTATAACAGCATGATCTGGTTTGCTATGTTTCAATATATGCTGAATGCATTTTGCATCTGCACAGTTATATACATGACTCTACATTGCAGAGTCCCAAAAACTTATGATTTTAATGGAATTAGTTAGACATTAAATTACATCATCTATACACAACGTTGGTTGTTTTTGGTTCTACATCTATTTTGCTGGGTAACACAGTGCCACACAACTTGACTATTGTCTACTGACATTCTGGGCTCTGTGACCTAATGTACATAGAGCCGCAGTGCTCCATTTTTAGAACAGAGCGGCACCATCTGCACACTACAAAGTTCTGCATATTATAATTACCCTCATTACCGTGGGGGCATGTAGGCGCTCTGCTATGGCCCCTCCTCTTGTTAAGCCCAGCATCGGACTGGCCCACCCGGATACCGGAAAAATCACAGACAGCCAGTCATCTTTCACATAAGATCGCAGTTGCGATCATGTGACCTGCCCCCTCCTCCTGTCAGCTGACTGTCTGCTCCCTGAAGGACTAAAGTCCAGAGAGGCTGCAGCAATGGGTAAGTAGATTTTTTTTTACAGGACTTGCAGCATGAGACAGAATTCCCATATATATATATATATATATATATATATATATATATATATATATATATACATACACACACACACATACATATATACACACACATTATATATATATATATATATATATATATATATATATATATATATATATATATACACATATATATACATATATATATATATATATGTATACATACACACATATATATATATATATATATATATATATATCTTTCATCTGTGCTCTAGTTACTGGGAGAGCAGAGGCTGACTGCAGAGAGTATGTATATATATATATATATATATATATATATATATATATTTATATATATATATATATTTATATATATATATATATATATATATATATATATATATATATATATATATATATTAGTGTGTGTGTGAATTGAGAGCTCTATTCCATTGCATATGTGAATTGGAGGGCATAATGTGAATTGGGGACACTATTGTGGGCATAATATGAATTGGGGACACTATTGCGTGGTATATGTGAATTTCGGGTACTACTGTGGCATAACATTGGGGGCACTACTGTGTGGAGTAACATTGTTTGGGGCACTACTGTGTGACATAATATTGTGTTGGGGGCACTACTATGTAGCATAGGGGGGCTGCCTATCTATACTAGCTATACTAAACTATAGTGAGGGGGGGCTGCCTATGCTAAACTATAATTATTGGGGACTGCCTATGTTAAACTATAGGGAGGGGGGCTGTAAAGAGAACACTATAGGGAGGGGGTGATGGGACCTTTAATTTAATGCTGGGGCTGTTTGGAGGGAGGGTAATAGGTTTATTTATTAAATGGGAATACTATTAATTTGATGTTGGGGTCGGTTGGAGGGAAATAGATCTATTTATCAAATGCGAGCACTATTACTTTAATGTTGAGGCTGGAGAGAGGCCTAATTATTAAATGTGGGTGCTGTTGATTTAATGGCAGGGAAGGTTGTCGTTTCTAAATGTACCCATTATTTTTTTCAAATAGGGCCCTCAACATTCCAGGATCCAGACAACCAGCAACTAAAGAAACCAGCAGCCACAGGTGATAAAAGTGACAACAACAGGTAGGACAGTTTGTCAAATGTTCCGAATCTAGCTCAGGCTTGGCTAACCTGTGGCACTCCAGGTGTTGTGAAACTACAAGCCCCAGCATGCTTTGCCAATATATAGCAGCTTATTGCTGGAAGGGTATGCTGGGACTTGTAGTTTCACAACACCTGGAGTACCACAGGTTAGCCAAGCCTAATTTTTGGTGACTGTTCTGCCCAATCTAAGGGGCAGGTCAAGACTGTATATTATTTATACACATACTGCATTCTTTATATACTACAGTAAGGTGCTAGATGTCCTTAGTGGACTGACCACTCCCCCTCTAGTGTCTGGCCCCGCCTCTATGATGGCTGACCACACCCCCTCTGGTGGGCCCCTAGTGTTGCAGTCCCCCGGTGGGCCCTTCATGCCCCAGTCCGACAATGGTTAAGCCCCCTGGTGGATGGCCACGGAAATCGTCCAAGGATGTAAACATAGGAGAAAGAGTAGAAATGCGTCAGACTTTCCTCCATATTTGCCTTAATACACAGACTCCTTTGTTTATAATGTTGATACTGTACATCTTTCTTTTATAAATGACCCAAGCTCTTTTATGCTAATGTCACTATTGGCATATTTGCAATGGCACTATTGTTAAATTCAGGGAATATTAAAGGCTAACTGGGTAACAGTAAGAAAGTTGAGAGGACGGTTGGGTAACCTTTCCGTATCACATACCACATCGATTGCTGTTCACACCAAGCACGTAGTAGCAGCAGCTTCAGATGAATTGCAAACAACATACAAAATAAATAATCTGAACACAATAGAGATGGTTCCCAGTCTGCCTAAATACCCCTGAGAATCCTTGAGGCCAAATCTCCAATAAGTCTATGGTCGCAATATACCACAGGCATTTTGGGACTATACCACAAAAAAAGAGGCCTGTTGGGAGGTATGGCATTTAAATAGCTACTGAACTAATTAAAGTGAAACAATTCCAATTCTATAATCTTATATCTACTTAATCTAATGCCTAAGAATGTTAATAGCTGCCTGGAACAAACGTCCATGTGAAGACATGTAGAGCAAAACTGTGAAAATATTTGAAAATTAATGCAGTAAATACTAATAAGGCAGTTCCAGGAATTGATTAGAATAAGCCATAATGCTGAATATTTTTAAGGCGGATAAGGTCTTGGTCAGATTTTATCTGCATACTTCTGTTTGTTCATGTGCTAATCTATTTTACAGGAACCTGGTGACTTGGAAAGAATGACAATCTCGTAGTTTCTCGTCATAGAATTTTCTACTTTTAACCAATTACAAAATTACATAATTTACAAAACAATACCATTTTGAAGCATTGTAGAACATTTTAGAGCACAGCAGAAGTCATGTATTAAGTATACTCACTTTGGTTTTGTATCAGTGTGCCTGCATGGTCCCAAACTGCACGTCTACCGCTCAGTTTAGCTTCGTTTATGTCTTAAAGTGACTGTGAAGGGATATTGAGACTTGTTACGTTTTGCATGAAGGTTTTTATTACATTGATTATTGATCCTGGAAATATGCTTTGCAGAAAAACTACAACATGAAGACACAAAATAGGTTCCATCAAATGTATAGAATGAGATCACCAGTGAATGGACTTTGCATCCATTTATCACATCTCAATAATCTCAGTAATCTGAATTAATATTTTGATCTGGTTTCTCCATTGTTGCGCTAATCTAGGCAGAATGGTGCACCTACCAGGGGCATATCTCTGCATTGCTGGGCCCCGTAGACTCCAGTCCTCTGTTTTCAGTGCAGAGCAGTAGCATCAGGAGATAATATGGGGCCTCAGGGGTGTGAGGGTTCTACTGCTGTGGCCTCAGGGGGTGGGCAGCATCGCAGGGCCCCCATTACCTCCATTCCCCATAGTGCCTGCATCTTCTGTACTCACAGTAGTTCTGCCACTAGCACATACTCAGTACTTTGCCCTCAGTCCTCTTATCCTCCACATAATCCGACATAATTCTGCTCCTCCGCAAACTCCACAATGCACCTCCACTGAAATCTAGGTGAACTTGAGCTAATATGAGACACACACCAGGTACAAAGCTGGTTTAGCACTGTGTCTAGTCAACATTTTGTGCTTCGTTAATGACCTCCACCTTGGTCCACCTGCCTCTCAGTTGATAAATAATAGTATATTTTACCATTATCGTTATGCTGATTTACACAAACTGTTAAAATAGCAAATGCCTTAATGAAGGTAAATCTACCCCATTACTTAAAATTACAGTGACATTTTTCATAACTTGCCTACACAGTATGAAAATCAGCTCAGGGTTGGAAAATGTTCATAACCTTTATGTTTTGCTGAGGAAGAAGCTGTGTGTGAAAATATTACATCTCCTCTTTCCAATTACAGTTTAACTTTCTGACCTTCTCACATTTTTTACATTTTACAACGAGAAGGCAACCTTTCCCTTTTACTATTATAATCTAATATACACAGGATGCCAGACACTGTAAATAATTGTGATTTGTTCCTGGTCTTCCTTTTTTGTACATTTTACTGTCTTCATTTCTATGTTATTCCAGCACTTTCGGATCTCTTTACTAACAGATTTGCTGACAAGTGTGATTTTGCCACAATATCCACACAATAAATGCCCTTTTCTCTCTTTAAAAGGATTTGAATTTCACCTAAATATAGGAACCGTTAGGAGGTTTGCATGAGCAATTTATTTATGAGCTAAATGGATTCAGTATTCAAGGGATATTTATAAAGGGGTTTCTGCCATTGACTTTTTGGTACTTGGTTTAACTATGACCCTAAGGGCCTGATTCATTAAAGGCACACAAAATTAACATAAATTGCAACTTTTTTTAAATGCGCGTAAATCGGGCATACGCACATCCGTATTCAATAAGGAGCTGAACCTGAAGAAAAGGCTCTTGTTGAATACAGGTCTTGGTGCGCTCTGCTCTTACAGACACAGTACATTGCAGGATAGGTTCAATACATATGAATAATATAAAGTTCCAAAAGAACACACAGAAAAAATGAAATTCAATTATTGTCACATGTTAAGAATCAATCAGCAGTCGTCATAGTGATCATAGTAATCAGCACTTACACCTGCCCTGTAGCTGGTGCAAGTGATACAACAGAAAAACACGTACCTTTGAGATGCCCAAAGCTTGAATGGGATGTTTCTACATATGCTCAAACTTGGCACTGTATATTGACTACAAGCATACGCCCAGTCCCCTCCCTGTTCTGCCCTTGAAATTGTAGGCTATTATAAAAGGTCTTTGTACTCAATGATAAATTAGACGTTGCTGCGTTTACTGGTACATAGTCCGGTTCTGGGCATGTGCAGAGTTTTTTACAGAAAATATCAGCATTTATGTTCCTTAATGAATCAGGTCCTGAAAATTGTTATTAAGTGCTGTGTCCGCTGCCACCAGAGCCAGATCCTCCATTAGACAACCTAGTTTCCCTTCCAGTCCCCAGTGAGCACCGAAAAGAACCGGATTACTCTAGTCAATTTTTACATTCGACAAATGGAGGGCCCAATGGCGTATGAATCAGGCTCTGGCTGCCACATAAAATAACAGTGGAGGACATTCCCACATGAAACACATTTTCAGATGTACCAGAGCACTTTCACGATCAGAAATCTGGATGAATTATTTTTGCACTGTCTATAATTATTTTTTATTTAACCTTTACGTATACAAGCCAACATTTAAGCATCCCCTTTTTAAATCCATTTAATGTTTTTTAGTTTTAATTTTGTGTTTTACCATAGATGAATTGTTTGGGATCTTGAGGTGTTCTATTTGGATTATTTTGGAATCATGTATACATTGAAGAAATTATTACTACAATTAAGTGATAAGAATCAGTGAAGTTATTTTAAGAATTGGAGACTGCAATACAAATTAGTGGAAGGTAAGATAATTATACGAATCAGTGAAAGTTGAATTGTGAATTTGAGGCACTAATATGCTTATTGCAAAGCTATATTATGTGTCTCCATTCCCAAGAAATATAATTGCTTTCAAAATAATATTCAAAGAGCAAAATTAATAAATGGGTACTATATTTTTATTAGAAATGGGCGGGCTCGGTTCCCCGAGATCCGAATTCATCCGAATTTAGCCTATCCGAGTACCGAGCCGGCTCTCCCGCCTATTCGGAATCTAAATCGAGGCAAAACGTCATTGTGACGTATTCGTATTTCTGAGCTCGGTTCTCGCAAGATTTGAAAAGCATAAATACCAGCCTCCACAGCAATCCTTCGCCATTTGACAGAGGGAGAGAGCAGGGTTAGGTCACAGGCTATATCAGCACAGGGACAGAGCAATAATTGGACACATTATTGTTTCTATTCTAGACAAATCTGATATTAATACCAATTTTTACAGCAGTAAGAGGAGGATAGAGGAGGGGTTTTTTTCAATTTCTGGCACTCCAAGTGCTTTTGGGGTGTCCCTTATTCCTCATTATTTTACTGTAATTTTTCTGGCTGTGAAAAGTCATATTTGGCAGCAGTATAAAAAAAAATATTTAGCACTACAAGTGCTTTTGGGGTGTCCCATATTCCCCAGTGTTTTACATTATTTTTTCTGGCTGTCCAAAGTCATATTTGTCAGCAGTATCTAAAACAATATTTAGCACTACAAGTGCTTTTGGGGTGTCCCATATTCCCCAGTGTTTTACAGTAATTTTTCTGTCTGTCAAAAGTCATATTTGTCAGCAGTACCTCAAAAAATATTTTGCACTCCAAGTGCTGTTGGGGTGTCCCATATTCCCCAGTGTTTTACTGTAATTTCTCTGGCTGTTAAAAGTCATATTTGTCAGCAGTATAAAAAAATATATTTAGCACTACAAGTGCTTTTCGGGTGTCCCATATTCCACAGTGTTTTACAGTAATTTTTCTGTCTGTCAAAAGTCATATTTGTCAGCAGTATCTCAAACAATATTTAGCACTCCAAGTGCTGTTGGGGTGTCCCATATTCCCCAGTGTTTTACAGTAATTTTTCTGGCTGTCAAAAGTCATATTTGTCAGCAGAATCTATCTAATGCAATTTTGGCACTACAAGTGCTTTGGCCTCATTAAAATGGATTCACAGCAGTCCACATATGAGCAGAATCAGCAACCCGGTTCTGTCACCAGTCCTGATGATAGTGTTCCCAGTACCTCATCTGGGAAAGGCGATATCAAGGTATATAGTCTTTTTAAATCAGGGAAAAAAACACACACCAAATTTTTTTTTACTGTGTTGAAGCGAAAAAGAAGTGTGAGGAAAAGTTAAATGCCGATAAAAAAAAAAATTGCCAACATGCCATTATACACATGCAGTGGCAAAGAAAGAATGAGGCCTTCGCCTTCCTCTATTAGTGGCAGATCCAAAAATGTTACCAAGCCTTCTTCTTGTACGGTCACTCATGACCAAGCAAGACCAAGTAATTTGGAGTCTAAAAGTGGTGCACAACTACTGTTGCGCGTCAAAGCCGAGCTGCAAGAAAACAGTAAGGCATTAGAGGATAATGTATGATCTGAATCAGAAATTACAACAATCCCTGTGGAGAGTCCATCCAACAGTGGTTTGTCTAATCGTGAGCATTCTGTTAGTGTACCCATAAAGAAGGGCCTTTCAGCAGTTCTGCTGATGTGTGCCTGAATAGCCCGAGTGTAGCCGGTGATACACAAATTGAGGATGCCACTCTAGAATTAGAGGAGGATGAGGGGGGGATTTGTGTAGGCAACGAGGGTGCTAATGAGGATGTTGATGAGGATGAGGTTGTTTGTGTAAGTCCTGCACCAGTGGCGGCAGTTCCGGCACGTGACAAGTAAAAGGCCATTGTCATGCCTGGGCATAAAACAAAAAAATCTATTTCTTATGTGTGGAATTATTTCTACCCAAATCCAGACAACAATTGTATAGCCATTTGTAGTGTATGTCAAGCCACAGTCAGTCGAGGGAGGGACCTTAACCATCTTGGAACCTCGTCTATGTTATGCCATTTGACGAGAGTTCATGGCAAAGTGTTGGGAAAAGCTGAAAGTTCTTCCAAAAAAATTACAAGCACTCCATCATCAGCTAGGACCCTCCGGTCACCTACATGCCGACGGCTACAAAATACACCCACCACACCATCCTCATCAATATCCTTAGTAGCGCTCGGAGTTAGCCCTGCATCCCACTTATTAAGGCTGGATGACTCCTGCACTATTATTGATTCCTCTGAAGAAAGCGTTAGTCCCACTGCTGCTGCTGTTGCTGCTGCTGGGGGTGAATCGTCAGCCCAGAGGAAGGGCAAGAAAAAGAGCAGTCCTACATTTCAACAATTAACTGTGAAACAATCATTTGCTAGGCGAAGCAAATATGACAGCAGTCACCCAGTCGCCAAGCGAATCAGACGCCATGTTAGTGTTAGATCTGTGTCCAATATCCACAATAAACGCAGCTGGTTTTTCACAGTTAATTGAGGTTTTGTGTCCGCATTACAGAATTCCATCGCGACACCATTTTTCCCGTAAAGCTATTCCACAACTATAACAAAAAGTGTGTACAAATGTAGAGATTGCGCTGAAAAATGCCATTCTGCTCACTTTCCACTTAACCACAGATATGTGGACAAGTGGAAGTGGTCAAACCAAAGACTATATGGCTGTGACAGCCCACTGGGTTGGTCATTCACCTTCAACAGCAGCAACAGCAGCAGCATGTACACCACTACGTAACATTTGTCACAGGCAGGCCACTCTTTGTATGAAGAGGTGGGTTTTCAGAGAACGCTTGAAAGCTTGTAGACCAGAGGGGAGTCTTATTGTGCGAGGGAGAGAATTCCATAGAGTGGGTGCTGCCTGAAAAAAGTCCTGTAACCGGGAATGGGAGGATGTAATGAGGGTGGATGAGAGACGCAGATCTTGTGCAGAACGAAGCTGCCGAGTTGGGAGATATTTTGAGACAAGAGAGGAGATGTATGTTGGTGCAGCTTTGTTGATGGCCTTGTAGGTTAGTAAAAGTATTTTATCAAAGGGACAACCATTTACACCTTGCAGGTACATATTATACAGAAAAAAACACTGGAATATTAATGGATATGAATGCACCCAATTCACTTTCATCAACAGTGCACTGGCCATTGCTGACTGAGTTGGAAAAACAGATAGGTAGGCTGAGATTGTCCATGACAAGATTAGTGAAGGATCTGATAAGTATACGTTTAGGGTGCTATGCAAATGTTTATATTGATTAAATTTTTTAATGGAACAAATGGGTGTGTCCTAGGAAAATCCAAAACGTCTAGCTCTGCACTGAAGGAGAGATTTCTACATGGAAATGGAGCTTCTATCACCCTGTGTTATTATCACTTGACAGAGATTAGTTTCCTGCACTGAATTCTAACAGTCAAGCGAAATTCCGTCACTGAAGCTTTGTCTTCCAGCAGCAATAGTTGTTTTCACCAACAGCAATGGTGGGAAGTAGATCCATCAAAATGCATTTATCTTTATACATACCACACCAGTTTGAAAGCTTTGTACAGCTTATCATCATAGTTTATCTATATGACACCACAGATTCCATAGCGCCTAACATATTTGACTTATACGAGAACGGTAATGACCTGTACCGGGTACAGCTGAGCTGAATATTAAATGCATGGATGCAACTAATAGAATAAATCGCATAGCATATAGAAAAAAGATTCAGTATCAGACATGATGAGGAACAAACAATTGAGGAGAATAATATATGCATGGATGCAATTTGCAGAATTTTACAGAACAAATGACAGGCATAGAGAAATCATTCTTCATCATATATGGGACATCATCATATATGGGACATTATGCGACAGGCATTGTACATAAGGCAGAGACGACGCTGCCTGTGAGAGCTTACCACCAGATTGGGATCTGTCACCAGACAAGGGTCAGTTTATTATACTAGTAACCAGATTGGCTTTTGTACACTAGTAACAGATCTGCAGGGTAGGTTAGGGATAGGTGCCCACCAGCACGGGCTCTGTGCTGTAAACTAGCTAATTTACATACTAATCACCAGAATAAATGTAGTCAACCTCAAGTATAGGGGTCAAGTAAAGCACAGAGGCCAATAGTTACACCACTGGCTAAAAGTAAATCTGCTGCACAATGACAAAAAGTTTCTGCAGGATAACTGGAGCAGGTTATTATATATAGCCCTGCGACCAGCTGCAATCCTTTACCATGCTCACATTCAAGCAGTTGATGAGCTGAGAAGTGACCCTGTGAAAGCTACATTACATTTCTCAAACGCATTCCCCGGATGGTGCTCCTGTGATATTATTTTATTTCTGCCTGCAGAGCACTAGCACCATAGGATGCAAATAATGATATCATTTCCTCAACCATAACTGCTTCTATAAAACGATAGGTGCAGTTCCCTCTACTGTGATATTTTTATAGGAAGACTGTTTACTACTAAATATGGAAAAGCATGTGAGCATGAAACCTCCTCAAGTGTTTCAAGAGACTGCCTCAATTTCTAGTTTATTCCTGAATAAAGGAGGTCTAGGACACTTCTTACTTCTCAGGGGCGTTTTCTGAATGCAATGGGCCTGCGTGTAAGAGTAATGCTTGGGCCACTCCTCAAGAAAAGGTTACCAGGAACAAAATATTTACTAAAGCAATGCAGCCTAGCCAGTACAATTTTTAGTTTTTAACCCATATATAGATAGATGGAAATACCTATTAATATTAGAGATGAGCGGGTACGGATTTGGCAAATCAGAACTCCCCCGAACAGTGCCGATCCGAGCCCGGATCCGAATCATGAAACTCAGAACGAGGCAAAACCTTGTCATCACGCCGTCGGATCTCGCGAGATCTCACTGCTAGCAGATTGAAATCAAATCAGATTGAAATGGTTATTGGCAGGCGCGGGCTGACGGACGTCAGCCCGGGGGGCACACGCCGCACAGGCGGCCGCATCACATGACACGTGATGCGGCCGCGTTATCTGCGCGGCCGCATCACATTTATATTACTTCCGGGGGGCAGGCGGCCCTAGCAGCCGTGATTATGAGCGGCCCGGGGGGGCGATGCCCCCCTGCCCAGCCCGCCCCTGGTTATTGGTACCCTGACACGTGCAGAGAGTGGAGATGTCATACATCTGCTCAGTGACCTGAGCATACGTGAGATTACCAGGATCTAGTAATAGAAGTACTCTTACAATCTGTCAGCGCTGCTACATTTATGGTATGTTACAGTGATACCTGTTTTATCCTCACATCATTACCCAGCATTAAACCTCTGTAAATGGCTCCGTTAAAGGGGCAGCTGACACAGGATTTCTAGAAAGTCACTTGCTGCTTCGATCGGCTAATTATGTTCCTAATGGCACGGCTAAATTAATAAATTACCAGTTCCCATCAGTGCCAGGTCAGAAGTGGTAAGACGCCGATCACCTGCCACAATATGGAGAGTGCAGTATGTTCCGTTATATCCCATTATACACCCGCTTACATACAGTAATGGCTGCACAGGGAATACACAGCGCTGACGCAGTGATGTCCCTGACACGAGGCTGCGCAGCGCTTTGTAAATGATTATAAATGTGTTCTTCAAGGATTCTTCTATTAAATCCATAATAAATGTATAAAATGTAACAAGAAGGAATATAGATGATTTGTGTGCACACAGAATTATACCAGATAGACATCATACACATGAGCTGTCTTATGTTATATGGGATAATGTGCTCCCGTCTGAAAAAAAAAACCAAAATATGGATTTTAGCACTTTTTATGCTTTTTAAAAAAAAAATCAGAACCCAAAACCCAAAATCAGAACCAAAACCTTTCGTGTGGTGTTTTGGCAAAACAAATCAGAACCCAAAACCTCAAGCTAATCAGAACCCAAAACACGAAAAGTGGCCGGTGCACAGCCCTAATTAATATTTAGTATCTAACACTATTATAAAAGAGAGCAGAGCAAAGGTTCAATAATGAATGCACCACAATACTTTTTAAGCCATAATAATGTTATGTAGCTGATCTTGGCCATCCTGCTCCTTCAGCTATTTTGCAGCCAGATTAGCCTCATGAGGCTAATCAGTACACATGGTGGGGAACACACCACTGAGATAACACTGGATAGCATTGTATAATGTGCTGCCTGTGTGTTTGAAAAGAGGAGGCTGTCCACTTACCTCCAGTATCCCTGGCAGGACAAACAGCAGTAGCACAGTGCTCTCTAAGCCCCAATATCTTGCTTACAGAGAGGATACTAGCAGCCGAGTGTTGAGGTCCCTGAGTGGTGTAGCAAGGAACAACGGACTAAGCATCTACCAACGTGCATCCTTCCTGGCCAGTGATATAGAGGGGGATGACCAGCACCTGGCCCATGCTAGTATATAAGAAGTGTTAGACCTATCTCAAACCCCCTTCTCTTGTGCTTAATACACAACATTACTAAGGAATTGATTATGACTATGATGGGAAGGAAGTTAATTGATGGTGATAATAAATTTAACTCATAAACAATAACTCCCCAGGGCGGATTTAACATAGATCTTCCCAGGAGTTTTTCCAGTAGACCAGTGTCTTCATGAGGCCACCTGGCTCTTGCCCGAGGCATATTCATAATTTTAATTTTCCCATGGCAGGTTGGACCAGTCCCATGTTGAGTACTTTGGACAGGCATCCAACTGGCCAGATACTACTTGATGCAGCCATGTGAGTCAATGACACAGCAGGGTGAAGTTCCTGAGCGGAATGGAGTGATAATAGAAGTGTGTGACCAGGACAATGGAGGTGAAGTGGAATGGAAAGGATTGAAAAAGAAAAAATACATGGTAAAAGAAAAGCAGGTAAGGAAAACAGAGGGAAGTCTGCAGGGGGTATAAATGTAAAAAGAAATCAGAAATTTTAAGATTTATTGGGCAATAGGACTGTAATGGAATGTAGTGCATACTTGCCTACTCTCCCAGAATTTCCGGGAGGCTCCCGAATTTCTTCAGGTCTGCCGGAAGAGTAGGCACAACTGACAGGTCCTAAAAAAATGCCGAAATTAACGGCATTGAATATCAGGGGTGGCGCTTAATCACATAATTAAGCCCCGACCTCGCTATTCAATACCATGAATTTCTGCATTTTAACTTATGGGCGGGGCCAAAATTAAGCGTTTTTCAAGTCCCGCCCCAACACACCAACCTCTTCTCCCCCAGCTCCCGGAAGCCAGGTTCAAAAGGTTGGCCTATATGATGTAGTGTTGTAATGAAAGCGAAAAGAGCAGATATCCAAAATGGTAATCCTACAAAAACAGCAAAGCAAATGGTTATCTATCAAGGCGAGAACTGCGTCTAGTAGAACCAAAGAGATTCTTCTATGAGGCAACAGGATTGAACCATTTGGGACACAGCTTCTACCCCTCAACACTATGCATTAGTGGCTGACTACATGATGCCATCTTCTAAGTCAGCTTTAAGTCAATCTTTGTTACACTGTAAGCCTTCGCTTATATAAAGCATATAGCAATAAAGTATTTTTTCCACATAATATCTCTGGCTATCTGCATCCTGAGATAGCTGGATATGAGGATAGTGATATGAGAATTGTGGCATTACATGTACTTGTCGCGATCCTTGTTAACTAGGCTTCCATGGTGAAACACTTAATACATTGGGAAAAGCCTTATTTCCAGTGAAAATGGATCTCCCATTCATAAACAAACCTCATTATCTGTTACTGTAGTATTTGTTACTCATAATAGTGCTCTACAAATATATAGTTAAAAATAGCATATTTACGCACATATGCTGAGTTGGATCCAGCACTGCACCAGTAGCAAATGTGCCAGGTTTATGTACGGCGTACTTACACCCTGATACACTTACACCCTGATACACTTACACCCAACCAGATTGTAAGCACAAGAAAAAATTGTTTACGTTAGTTTAGATAACAAAAATATACCCACAAAATCATATGATATAAGCACAAGCTATGAAGAAAGCTTCAGAGGTGAATATGCAATCAGCCAATAAGTAGACGCTAACTAGTGCTAATGTCCGTCATCATCATCAGTATTTGTTTGCACCAGCTCTAGGTATGTTCAAGTGATACGGCTACTGACAGGCGTATCTACGACTCCTCTGTTTCAGTTCGCAATTATGCAATGAGGACTGTGCACGGTCTGCATTTGTGCATTTGCACGTCCCTACCCTCCCTCATTCAGCGTCTCCAAGCAGAAGGAGGAGTAATTACTAAATCTGCATTTTTTTTGCGCAGTACAAATTTGCATATTTTACACTAAGGAAACTGACATAAGCCCAACTCAGCGTGGGCCCCAAACAGTTGTAAATAGCTCTGAAGAAAATGCTGACTATATAAACTATAATAATATATATAGTGCTAAAAAACACACACACGTTTTAGTTTATATAGTTAGAAACTGTTTTAATTTAAAGTAATTTGTTTATTATTTTTAATGATCCATCCAACCAAAACTGGTTCCTTGGCTCCTGATTACAAGACTTTATCTGCAATTTCATTAACCTAAAAACAATGCACTAATGTAAATGCACTGTTGACTTGGAATGTGGGAGAGGAGACAGTTGAGCAGAACAAAAGAGGTGTCTTGTGCACAGGAATGTGTAAAATATATTGGGAGTGGAAAGATATGAAGAGAAGAAAACATACCTCTTATGTAGTAACATATTGCTCAAAGCAATTAATGTCCTATAAGTGGTAACATTTCCAGAATGCCTGACCTAATCTGACATTTGTGATATCTGAAAAGTAAACCCTGATGTCATGTTATGAATACCATGCGGAAATTCTTGGTGGTCTTGTCTGTTAAAGTATGTGATTTGGCTAGGGAGAGTAGATGGGACTAAAAAAATCCCAAACAGATGCTTTTAATCACTATCACTGGTAACTTCCAAATCAAGGACACATCCAACATCAAGGTTTGATCCTATCGGTTACATGAATATTGTCTAAATGGCAGACTAAAGGTGGGAGGTGGAGCTGCCCTTTAACCCCACTCAATAAAAAAAAAAGTAGTATATCAGCACGGAACAATCAGAGCATTAACTGCCAGATCATAATATTACATTCCATTGCCAAGATGAAGTGGACTATTTATTAAGCATGTCTTTGCTTTAAATTGTGTGGAATCGACTGTTTCTGCATGACTATGGCAAATTTTAACATTGTCTGCATATATCGATAGGTTAAGGCAGGCGATATCGCCTGTGTTAACCAAAGTAACTAGAATACCGCTGTCCAAATTGTTCTCTATGGGTAACTGTTATCATTTATCAATCTCCGAAAATGCTAACTTTTCAGAGTTTGTGCTTAACTTAATGCCATCAGAGGATGGTGTTAGCAGCTGTTATGCAAGTCTCAAGTATCGCAGGAGAGGAGAGAGTCCTTCCAGTCCAGGATGTAGTAGGTACATGTGCACACTTAGGGGTGGACGTGCGCAATGGGCTTTGCAGAATAGGACCCAGAAGTTAAGTCTTTCGTTCTGTGCGATGAGCTAGCAGCAAAAACTTTCTCATTAGTATAATCTTTGCAGCGACAGCCTCTTATCGGAGGTGATGCCCCAGCATGAATTTATGATAAATTGCTATTGCTATCAGTGCTAAGAGAAGCCAGTTTATATGGGAAAAACGTGACCATTAATTACTAGGCCATATAAGCTATCAGCATGAATGAGGTTTGTCTTATATTTCAATAGTTAAACTCTATAAAAATAACTGGAAAGTGTTAAAGACAATTTTTGTGTAATTTTTACAGGAAGCTCATGGATCTGTGTGCCAAGATTGTGGCATCTCAGTGGTTTGAACATTTTTGCATTTTATCCTGAGAGAAGCTGGCAGGGTTGGCGTGTTCCTAGCTAAATGCAGCCTGGCAGCATGCATGTACCTTCAAGCAAGCCCATACGTAAAACAAAGTTTAATTTTGTGGGTCAAAATATTTACAAACAGATATAAAGGTCAAAGAACCATTCGTTCCTATGCTGTGCCACTTGTGCTGTCCATTCAGACAGCAAATACTAGACACAAAGGTTAATTTATGAAGCTGCAAGATTGCTGGCCCACAGTGCAAATGCCATTTTCTGACGTCCTGTATCTACTTTTGTGCTCTTGCGCACGTTTATATACTCAAACAGGACTTTGAGGTGACCTCTTGGGATGTTCTAACATGAGAATTCCCATCTGGGCCGCAATCACAAGAAGTCACACAAAGCCCTCTCATGGAGGCACTTTTCCAAAAGCGGAAAGTAGGTGTACAGATATGTATGCACAGGGTGTTCAAGCAGGAGTATTTGCGCAAAACTAAATGAACAGACACAGGTTTCTGGTTAGAATTTGACCTTTCACACAGATAAATATTGGAAAAAGATAATTTTCACACATTTTCTTGCATTCACCTCTGTGCCATGTATTTAGTTTCATCCATAGGGAATGCAAGGTGAGTACTTTCTACAAACGAGTCCCAAAGGCCGTCCTGTACACCTCGTTACTGTCTCCTGCCTGTTTATCCTTCAGTTCATTACATGATGTTATGTTACTAAATAGGATAGTACATTTCTTATTCATAACTGCCAAAACACCAGATCACCAATTAGAGTATATTTACTGATGGAGTTTCCATGTTTACTTTGACAAATCATCCAATTAATGAGCACACTAATAGCCAAGGACTTAGATTTGATTAAATAGCGGAAGGAAATAAATAATTGGCATGTTCCTAAAATTGTTCTATAAAAAATAATCAGAACATTTTAGATAATGGTTTATATCAATTTGACTCAAGCACTGACTGATCTTGTTCCAAAGTCTAGACATTAGACTGTGATGTGTTTTACAGATCTCAATTAAGCTTGGAGCCAGATTAAGACCCCATGGGGTCTAGGGCCCAATTATGTCTCGCCCCCCACTCCCAACATGCATCTGCAGTTGTGGAGCCATGTGTGGACCTTAATGTGATGTCAAAAATAAACAAACTGATGTTAAAAATAAACAAAAAACAGGTTAGGGTAATGTGAACAGTGTGGCTGCAGACGGACCCCCCTATATCACCTAGCGGGAGCCCACTGGAATATCCTGTCACTTTAATGGCCAATCCGACCCTGTTGTATGTTCATATAATTTTTAACAGAGTTTCCAATAATATAGCATGCTTCTTATTACACTACAGGTCATTGTTATGTAGGTCTTTATGCTTTTGGTCAGCTTAGTCGTTAGACTTAAGACTGTCACGATACGGAGGACTAGGAGTGCTTGACTAGTTTGCCCGGTTTAGCACTATCCTTTTTGAGGTGCGGAGTCTAATGGAGAGGGAGGTTTTCACTAGTGGCTCCCGCAAGGGCGAAACCTGTAGGAGAGCCTGAAATATTGAGGAACAGGGGGACGGAAGAGGATGTTCTGCAGTAGTGGTTACTGAAGAGGTCCAGTGGATCTAGGCAGAGCCTATAAGCCAGAATACAGTAGAAAGAGGTTCTGCAGCAGCAGCTGCGGATGAATCCTGTGGTGCTTGGTAGCGCCTTTGTATCAGGAACACTTGAGTAAAGAGGTTCTGCAGCGTTGGCTGCTGATGAATCCTGAGCAGCCTTTGAGTCAGGAACACAAGACATAAAGCAGAGATACAGGAGCCAGTACAGGGACACGTCTAACCTGGAGGAGAGACCTGAAGATCTGGCAACTTGGTAAATAAAAAATGCAGCTGCTTTAAATAGACAGAGCTGACAGGCAATTAGCCAATCAAGAGTGTGCAAGAAGTAATGAGCAGACCAGGTGTGTGCATGCTCAGTTCAGCCCAGCAAGTGAATGCAGGAAGAGGGACAGGTGATAACAGACCATAATGCAGGTTTAGCTGGTGCAATGTGTGACAAAGACTAAGCTGCCAACTTTATCTTGTTCGGGCTTTCAGTTCCTTTCACCACTTGGAAGTGTGGGATCCTGAGCTATATCAATTGCAGTGCTCCCTTATCCCACTGGAGGTGGTGTAGCTGTTGTCATAAGGGGCATGGATACTCGTGGAAGTTTTATTTTTTACCTCATAAATATTTTAAAACTAATGTGTTAGGTCCCAACAGCAGTAGCACATAGCCCCACCCCCTTCACGCAACTCACCCCTCTCACAGACATTATACCTCCTTCAATCCACATTATAGCCCTTATCTATCCCTTTCTATCTCATCTCATACCTCTTTGTCATCTCGCTCCTCTAACCGCCACCCCCTTTGGGCAGCCCTTAATATTTTTGTACATTACCCAAATCCCACAGTTAGCAGGATGCAGCCACTCACCCTCAGAACTGACAGCCGGAATAAGAGGGAGCTTTCAGTACTGATGGACCAAGCTGGTACAGTATTTGCAGCAGACATGGCTCTGGATTAAATTAACTGTGGAAACTGCTCACTCAAGAGTCAAATTCATGATATACAAAATGAGTGGGAGCTTCTATCATCCATGATATTAGCATTAGGAGTCTTTCAGTTACATGAGATAGACAGTGAATACCTGTATGAGCTGAGTAGGAAACCGCTGCAAGCTTTAAGAGCACTGACTTAAAGATTAAAGTATCAGCGTTAGATCATGCTTTCTTAAGGCTCTTTCACATGTGAGGTGTACTTCCGCCTGTGCACCAATACTGTTTCACTCCATTCAAAGCAAGTTGAGAAGACTGTTAACAGAGTTCATAATACAGATGTCACATTTCCCAGGGAGATGTGTTGGGTAAGGGGCTGGAATCTTATTGATAGTGACTAAAAATAGAGATTGGGACAGGCAAATGAGGGGAGAGAATTGATACGACAAACAAAATTACAGAGGAGAATGGAACAAGAAGTGGCAGGGTGAACTGAGTTTAACAAGCTAAGGTGCAAAGATCTCACACTACCCACCTTTAGGCATCTCTCAGTGCCCCTTCTCCCTTCCAGGGTTCCCTCAACCTCAGCACCAGTTCCTCTCCTCTGGCTCATTAAAGTATATAAGTGGATGGAGCTTCTGGAGCATGGTGCCCTGTGTGGTGGCACCTGTGGTACCCCCCTAAAACCGGTCCCATTCAAAGGATGACACTTTTACGTTCATACACATAATAAAGGCTAGTGCTGGGATCTCCAGTGCCCCCCCCCCCCCCCTGCCGAACTTTATTTCATTCCGTGCTCTGTTGAGAGACTTGAAATGTAAGGCAGGGCCACATGGGCCTAATGAGGGCCTATTAAGAGCAACACTGTGCTGACTGAGGAGGTGTAGCCAGCATCATGGAGGGCATGGAAAGTGTCGTCCTCCATCTACCTTCATCTCTTTCCCATCTTTCCTTACATGATGTACACACCACTAACTGGTTCATGCAGCATTTAATAGAACTACACCTGTACCACACTCTCTGGTAACCTCACAGCCCCCACACTCCTTTACAGAAGTAGAGTGGATCAGATAGCTCACTGCAGTGTTTGTTCTACAATTCATTTTACGTCTCCAAATCAGAAGAACAAACTACTCTTAGCTAATTAGATGTGACATGAACTTTCAAATGGATTACAGCATCAGTTCAACCTTTCCACTGCTCATTAATTGAACCCCAAGGTGCCTGTCTTGAGTAGTAAGCCACCTGCTGGTACCAACAAAATAGAGAATCCTACGGAGTCTGCAGTATGTATTTGGTAACTTAAATCTCATAATGGTTAGGAGAGCACCAATGGACCCTTTGATTGCCTCAGTTCAGGGGCAGATGCAGAGGGCGGTTACCACACCATGCTGTCAGAGTGGGCATGATCATGCTAGGGGTGTTGCTTTAATTTTATCCAATGCTAGGCGGTTCTCTAACCATAGTCATCCACTTCAAATACATGGCAGTGCACCTAACAGTAGTGTGAACAGCTCCCTCTTCATGAGCAGATCCGGACAGAACTACCAATTGTGCTTGCAGTCACAAAGTCCTGATTGTGTGGGACAGTCACCCAATCAGGGCCTGATTAAGTGTTCCAGCCGCCCTAGGCTAATACACCGGTAAACAACCCCCTCCCCCCCCCCCCGAACATCTGCCCGCCCGCCACCCATTTATAAACTGTGGTTAAAGTGGAAATTCAGGAAAGTTTTACAATGAAACCAGTGGAAGTGGCGGTATGGCCACTGTGCGTGTATATATATATATATATATATATACACACACACATACATATATATACACATCACACACAAAATTGTAAAATATAAATTACTACATAAAATACAATTAATTCTGCAAACATATTAAAATATTATTACAGTAAGATTCTGCAGTGAAATTTTGACAGATTGCTCCGTTCTCCCTTACCTGATCTTGCAGCGTAGACTACTTGATGTTTTTTCTTGCTTGTTCTTGGAGCGTTGTTGCTAGTTGGCTGGATTCTGGAAACTTGGAGTCCTGTATTGAAAATGTGCAAAAATGTTATTATAGTGAAAAATGTTAACAAACCCTGAATGATACAAACACAACACTCCATTATGACCAAATAAAACAACCCCCTAGTACAGGCACATATAGACAATAAAATATATAAAAATTATTTATATTCATATACTAACATCTACCAGCCCCATCTGTCAAGTATTTAACATTCTAGTCAGTGACCGCTGAGACTACAGAGAGCATCCATGTCACAGCCACACAATACAGAGAACATGTCCCCCACAAGCTATTTCATCACCTACCCCAGCCATTTTTGTAAACCCTCACCAGAAAGTTTGACACCCCATCCATATATTCACCCACCCAACCACTCATTTGCTCACCCACCCCCCCAGCCAATTAATCACCTTACTTTAACCAATCCATTAACCCTCCATAGCCAATCCATTAACACCCACCCACCCCCGCTAGCTAATTAATCAACGGTTGCTGGTAACTCAGGAACCCCCCCCCCCCCCCCTAGGTAAATTCATCAATCTGTTGCCACCAATACATTGCGCCCCCCCCCCCCCCCCACACACACACACACACAATTCTTCAACCCACTGCAGTTAACTCATTAACCACCCCAGGGCAAGTTGATCACCCCATTACAGGCAATGCATTACCCCCCCCCCCAATCATCAACCTACTGCAGGAAATTAATTAACTCTCAAACCACCTTAGCATTAAATAAATAGTCACATCACGCCACCTTAAATTAATAAGCACAACCATGACCCCACTATCAAATTAAATAGTCCCCACCATAAAATAAAATACCAACAACCCACCAATAAATTAATATCTCCACCCTCTATTAAATTATTAACACATACCATTAAATTAATAGCTGTACATTTCCAAGGCAGACTTTTCTTTCATCTAACCAAGAGACAACAAGTGACCACGCCATTATTACAACAGTAATACACACTGGAGGTTTTCAGATGATTATTGGGCCAATTACCCGATAAACGACCGCTCGGCCACATATCGCATTAGTGTGTATATTTACATGATGAACGACAAACGTTCCAAAGTGCCGACTGTCGTTCAAGTGGTTGGTCGTACTTCCGATCACGTAGCGTGTATGCACTCATGTTCACGATCTCCATAGAGTTTACAGAGTCGTGGTCTTGGGACATGGGACAAACTGATCAAAATTTCAGGCTTGGACAGGCAGTTCTGGTGACCCTATATCAGGGATACACATAGCATGGTGCCCCCCTGTCATAATGTCACACAGCTCCATCCTGTTCATCACAGGGCTGAATTTTACAGCTCAGTGCTGACAGCTCTGGGGCTTCTACCAACACCCCTATCAATGGGTGTTGGGGTAATAAATTGTTAAATTAGATCAGCTGTGGCACTACTGGTCCAAGCAAGCCCTGGCAGCAATAAACTGCCTGGGTATGCTGGTGCTTGTAGAAATGCTAGTTCCAGCATTCCTATGGTGTCAGGGCATGATGACGCTTATAGAAGTACAAGCACCAGCGTGCCCTGGCATTCAGGAACCTCTGGGACCTGTAGCATAGCTGGAAAAATACTGTATAAAATACATGAAATAAACATTTATTCAAATAAAGACTCCCACACACATACACATACATACACACATACACACACACATACATACACACACACACACACACACACGCATACACACACACATACACACATACATACATACATACATACATACATACATACATACACGCATACACACACACACACACATACATACATACATACATACATACATGCACACACACACATACATACACACACACACACACACATACATACATACATACATACACACATACATATACACACATATACATATACACACATACAATTTGAGCCATTTAATAATCACCTGCACTGAAAAGAATCAGGAAAAGTCCTTCATTTATTTGTATATACCTACAGAAGACAGGCGTCTACCGCAAATTCTTTGAAGTAGGAGCTCTAAGGCAAGTTAAATGCTAATTTTGTTTGCTGAACTTCCATGTAACCTGATATTAACTGACAATGATTTGACATTTCAGGCAAAATAGAATAACGCATATGAAACAAAAACTTTTAACGACATGAAAAAAATATTTATTTAACTAAAGACTCCTGCACACCCAATTTGACCCATTTAATGGTCACTTACTGTAAATCCACGGGGATCCTCTTCAGTCTGTCAGCTTTTAATACAATGGGATTTAAAATTAAAAATAAAAAATTTGAACGACACTGGCTTGCTTCGCTAGAAGCTGCAACACTGCTCTCTGATTGGCCAGAGCATGGGTAAGCTACTCTGATTGGTAATTACATTATTAGAATGCAGCTCATTAAACATTTTATTGAATTACATTGTATCAATGCAATTCAGTAGGAGCTGCATTGGTTTTTGTGTGTGTTTTTTTGTGTGCATACGCAATACGGAAAGGCATTTTTCATGCAAATAAATGGACTTGCGCCCCACTCTACAAAAGCCACTATGTGTCTAAAGCCTGACTGGGTAATATTACCTCTCATACCAGTTCTGGAATCAGGGGCAGGCTGGGCTGGGGGGCCGGTTCATAGTGGGCTACCATGGCCTGGGTCACTGGGCCACCTACATTGTTTTTCCTTTTAAACAGGTCGCTGAGTCGAGTCTTGCCCCCCCCGGGCTAAAATTTGCCAGCCCTCCCCTGTCTGGAATAGACGTGTCTGTGGACATTTCTTCATTCACTCTGATCCTCAAGTATGAATGTACCCAGCCCTATCATTCCTCAGAGCCTACAGAGCACAGACCAATATTCAAGAGACTCTGCAAATAGTACAGTCACTCGCACAAAATACATACAATACCTATGTGTTTTCTAGTTTATTTTTTCAATATCCACTTTCCCCTTTCAACCCATGCCCTTTTAACCCATCCTGTCTCTATGGTAATGCACAAGACATTGTTAGTCAATTATAGATAGAAATAATAAAGATCTATTTGATATTTTAATAGAATGAAGGTTTTTTTTGCATGTGAACAGGAAACTCTTTAAAAAAAAAGAGAATAACGTACACTGAAAAGAATTAGGAAAAGACCTACATTTATTTGTATATACCAACAGGAGACAGGCGTCTATCACAAATGCTTTGAAGTCGGAGCGGCGAGACTTATGTTAAATGCTAAATTTATTTGCTGAACTTCCATGTAACCTGATATAACCTGTCAAAGTATTGACGTTTTAGGCAAGATAGGATAACGCATATGAAACAAAAACTTTTAATGACACCATATTCTAATTAGCTGTGACTGCAATAAATTATCCTGGCTCTGCTATAGAGCAAACAGAATTATTATATTACAAGTTATTGGTGCAGCCATCATATCAAGTTCTTCTCCTGCCCTGTGGAATCTCAAGGAGAACTGTTTAAGTTGTGAATATTCATTGCACTCAGCAGGTTCCCTTACTATGTTCTATTTTCCAAATGAGAGGTGTTCTTACTATGGGATTAATTGGCTCAGTGATTGAAAACAAATGCTGTTTTTTTTAAAATAATACAAATTAAGAGCTTCAACAGGGAACATTACCGGTATGCAGAAGGATTCTCAATGATGCTAGCATGATGCCATCTGGGATTTTATCGCTTGCAAACTGATAATCAAATGTTAATTTTCATAGCGTCTGTCATTGTATTATCATAAAACAATTCTCTTTTTTTATTGAAGAGTCTGCAGCAGGGGTGCAAATATGTTGTTGTCAGTTACAAATTATGCTGTGAGTTTATATTGATACACAACTGCCGTTATGAGCTCCATTGTGACACAATTGTGGGAAATGAAAGCAAGTTTGCCGGAACAGACAGAACTAATTGCACAGATAGAACTAATTGCATTTAAAATGCATCTGGCACTTACAGAAAATGGAAACAGCAGGGGAGGAACACAGTATTGCTGGGTGCGGCCCCATAGCAACACTTGGGGGAGAGCCCAGTGACGCGGCTCCAACCTCCCAGGCCCCAGGTCTGCTCTTCTGCGGGAGGGGCCTCTTCTGAGAACCCTGGAGAGCACAGCTTGAGCTTCGAGAGGGTAACCTGGCATTCCTGCTGCCTTCCATCCATGTGTAATAGCAGCTGCTCCACCACAGGTAGCAACCACGCTGTCTGCTGATGATGAGAATGATGCCTGTCATTTTATTAAGATGAAGTGACAACAATGAAGCATGATGTTACTGTTTCCTAAAGAACTGATAGACTGCATTCCTGATAATATTTGTTCGGAACTACACAATGGCTGCCCCCACTGATTTAAAGCGACGTGCCCTATAGTAAAAGCTAAAATTATTAAAATAGTTGCATTTTTGTCATCTCTATACCAATTTTATTACCTTACATCCTGCTATAGGGGGATCATACATATTGTGCCTACAGAGGTACATGAATTATAAAGGTAAGTTGTTCAGTCATCTTATCACCAGCAAAATAAGGTGGGACAATCAGCTACAAATGCACAAATAGAAATTCTCATTCATTCATCCATTCATTTGGTATTTTACACTATGACTGAGCACTTATTTTTTTTAAACTGTATAAATGATTACAAGTGAGCCCATACAGATATATATCTAATTAGGTTTAAAGGGAAAATGTACTATTGCATTTTCCTCTGTAGATTGAATTCTAGTATTTTTTTGCTACAGTACTCAGGCTTATGTGTTTCGCCTGCACTATGGGGGACATTTCAATATACAGGTTCATATAATGTGTTTCTCAAAACTGTACATAAGGATAATTTAAAATATAAATGATGTTCTTTATGACAACTGGATTAAGGTAGAATTAAACCAGTTTGCTATATGTGTCATGTTTTCCTATGTAACAAACCCCTGTACCTATCATACTCCAGGTTATTAGCACTGCTATTTGTGCACCTTTTTAGGCCTCAAAACTATTGCAAAAGTCCTGATTTTGTTTTACTCCGTTACAAGCCACGCGGCCAGAACTCCATGGGGCGTACTATTAGTATAGATGAAAAATAAATCTCATCTACTATTATACATCTGTCACATTTTGCATGCAGCATACCACCAGATTACTGGCATAGGTTATTTAATAAGCGTGCAGTTTCTGACATGTCCTTGGAAAAATGCATTGCCTGTCCCCAGACAGAGCTTATTCGTCTGCACTAGGGGAAATCCCTGAGGCACTTGGCCAGCCACAAAGGAAACCCCAGTGTGGAGTGTCGGCTCCAGCTACTGTAGAGTCCGTTCCCCACTGTATCATACTTCTGCAAATTTCACTACAGTAATTATATTTCAATGTCTCATCACCAATAGTCACCACACTTGTAAATTTAAATCTACTGTAATTACATTGTTCAATGACATGGCAGGATGATGCAGTGGGGAGTGGGGGCTGTGATAGTACAGCCCCTGTCAGCTCTGCGCACCAAATTGTTTTCCCCAAAGGCTCACCCATGCGCAAGTGGGTGACAGTGAGGACCTCCCACTGTATGGGAACAGTGTTGGAGCAAACAGGTCATTTTGAAAAACAACAACATAATCTTAAAGGGTTTATTGTAGGAAATTATTTTGTCTCATTGCAGTCCTTTTAATTAAGCATGTTAGGTAAATATAACTGTGTAATAAAAAGCTGCTATAGTACATCAAACATGCTATAAAGCTTGCATGTCTAAATAAATGTTTAAAGCAGTGATAGCAGGAAAAAATTGAATTGTGTTTTTTTTTCTAACATAAATCGCCGTGGCAGGTTATAAGAAGAATGTAGATAATTATCATTTTCCCTGGTTTACTTTCTTCAGGCTACTATTAATGGCACATACTGTAGTGTGCAGAGAGGCTTTGGAACACCTCTCCGAGCTCTGTCTGCACTGTGACATCCTCATGCACCCCCTCTGCCAATCACATGACATTCTGAGAGTCTGTGAATCTGTGTCTGACTGTTTTTGTGTCTGGCTGACATTTTTTGTTTACCCAACAGAGATATGTTGAAATGGAGATAATGATTTGTAGGAGGACCGCTAAGAAAAATCAGATACATGCTTAAAAAATACTAAACTTGCTATTTAAAGGAAAACAAGCTATAAAGGATTGCTGCTGTAAAACAAGTTGTTTTTATTAGATGATTCTCATATCTAAATGTGCCTACCACCAGTCACGGTTTTGCAAGTCATAGTGAAACAATTTTCTAACTAATAATGTGACATTGGTTGGTGGAATCTGTATCTTAGCTACAAATTTACAGAATTGAATAAACATAAAGGGTGTTTTTTTGCCTTTGGTAAAACACACCTAAAATGAACATTGTTCTGCATTACAGCATGATTTACTGCAAACATGTGAGTGTGGGACTGGTGTGTAATGAAGAACTTTGTTGATTAACACCGTTTTTGCTAAAAATAATACATTATTATTTAAAAGGCTGACAAAAATGTTGTTCTCTTTGTATGTAAAGATAATCGGTTAAAGATATTTTGTTAAACATAAAATTATTTTTGATATGCTGTAGTGATCTGTCTTACATTTCCCTGAATGTCAGAACAGCGTTGCTTTTTCTCTATGGATGTTGCCATATTTCCATGAGTGTCTGTGGGTGGCCAATATGGCAACATGGTTTATAAAAACCCTTTTGATTTGACTCCTGACCTGTAAGAAATTTCCTTCCGGACCGACCTGGAACGTCGACTATGTGTCAAAAGCATTAAGCTAGATTGGGGGATTTGTTCACACTATGGGGCATATTTAATTAGCTTTACAGTCAGCGATTATGTGCGGCTGCGCGTGTAAAATGACAATACTGTTCCGCAACAACGCAGATTTCCCTTCAAAACCCTGTGGGGTGCGCTCGGAAATCCGCGATGTTGCGGTAATGAGACTTGTGTAGCTGCGCGTAAACACAGACCACATAGCTAATTGAATATGCCCCTATCAGTCAACCAATCTTCAATGCTGCAGTCACAGTCTAGAGATTGTGATGTTTATCATATTTCGTATATGTCCTCTTGATACGTGAGGTAATGTAAAGATTATTTTTGTAGAAATATTATTATTATTATTAGAATATTATATATAAAGATTATTCTTAGCTCGCTAAAACTTTGTATACATTTTAAAATTGTCTAATGAAGTAGTGAAGCAAAATTATGTGTTTTAGTCCTCAAATAAAAAAGAAACATGTACAGTCAGGTCCATAAATATTGGGACATCGACACAATTCTCATATTTTGGGCTCTATACACCACCACAATGGATTTGAAATGAAACTAACAAGATGTGCTTTAACTGCAGACTTTCAGCTTTAATTTGAGGGAATTTACATCCAAATCAGGTGAACGATGTAGGAATTACAACGGTTTCTATATGTGCCTCCCACTTTTTAAGGGACCAAAAGTAATGGGACAATCGACTCAAAAGCTATTTCATGGACATGTGTGGGCTATTTCCTCGTTATTTCATCATCAATTAAGCAGGTAAAAGGTCTGGAGTTGATTCTAGGTGTGACATTTTCATTTGGAATCTGTTGCTGTCGACTCTCAATATGAGATCCAAAGAGCTGTTACTATCAGTGAAGCAAACCATCATTAGGCTGAAAAATCAAAACAACCCCATCAGAGAGATAGCAAAAACATTAGGTGTGGCCAAATCAACTGTTTGGAACATTCTTAAAAAGAAAGAACGCACCGGAGAGCTCAGCAACACCAAAAGACCTGGAAGACCACGGAAAACAACTGTGGTGGATGACAGAAGAATTTCTTCCCTGGTGAAGAAAAACCCTTTCACAACAGTTGGCCAAATCAAGAACACTCTCCAGGAGGTAGGTGTATATGTGTCAAAGTCAACAATCAAGAGAAGACTTCACAAGAGTGAATATAGAGGGTTCACCACAAGATGTAAACCATTGGTGAGCCACAGAAACAGGAATACCAGATTAGAGTTTGGCAAACAACATCTAAAAAAGCCATTACAGTTCTGGAACAACATCCTATGGATAGATGAGACAAAGATCAACTTGTACCAGAGTGATGGGAAGAGAAGAGTATGGAGAAGAAAAGGAACTGCTCATGATCCAAAACATACCACCTCATCAGTGAAGCATGGTGGTGGTAGTGTCATGGCGTGAGCATGTATGGCTGCCAATGGAACTGGTTCCCTTGTATTTATTGATGATGTGACTGCTGACAAAAGCAGCAGGATGAATTCTGAAGTGTTTCAGACAATATTATCCGCTCATATTCAGTCAAATGCTTCAGAACTCATTACAGGCGTTTCACAGTGCAGATGGACAATGACCCGAAGCATACTGCAAAAGCAACCAAAGAATTTTTTAAGGCTAACAAGTGGAATGTTATGCAATGGCGTAGTCAATCACCTGACCTGAATCCGATTGAGCATGCATTTCACTTGATGAAGACAAAACTGAAAGGAAAATGCCCCAAGAACAAGCAGGAACTAAAGACATTTGCAGTAGAGGCCTGGCAGAGCATCACCAGGAATGAAACCCAGCGTCTGGTGATATCTATGCCTTCCAGACTTCAGGCTGTAATTGACTGCAAAGGATTTGCAACAAAGTATTAAAAAGTGAAAGTTTGATGTAGGATTGTTTAGTTTGTCCCATATATAAACCGTTGTAATTCCTACACCGTTCACCTGATTTGGATGTAAATACCCTCAAATTAAAGCTGAAAGTCTGCAGTTAAAGCACATCTTGTTAGTGTTATTTCAAAATCCATTGTGGTGGTGTATAGAGCCCAAAGTATGAGAATTGTGTTGATGTCCCAATATTTATGGACTTGACTGTATCTGACAAAGGGACCGCAGCTTCGTGAAAGCTTGCTGTTTAAGGTTGGTCACCCACTGGCATTAAGAAAACGCCAGTGTAATCTACATGCTGATTGCTTTTGACATGCTGTGGTATTCTGTACCAATGCATTCACTTGCAGTGAACACAAGTAAGCTGAGCAGGTAGTGTCCAAAAAACAATGGTGCCAATAGATTTCACTCCCATACCCATTTACAAGCTTTTACTGGTATTACTAACACTAGTAAAAGCATGACCCAGTGGGTAAGGTGCCACATTCACATTTCAGTTTGTTTTTCTTATTTAATTGAGGACAGACATGTTTTGCTTCTTATTAACGAGGTATTGTTTTACCTCTAATATAGTGTTATAGTTTATTTTATACAAAGCAGATATTCAATTAATATTTTTTTCATCATTTTCTATTTATTTGGTGAACATCACTCCAGTTCCCCTTATATTAGTACAAATTCATATGTTATTGATTCATATAATTCATTTCAACAGGTGACTCCATTTTCTGTAATCTTTAATATACTATCCCTCCTAACCAAACTGACATGTCTTTAATAAAAGACCCAAAATTCATCTAAGCCATTTACGTTTCATGTTACAGGTGGTAATTCTATCAGCTACAAGTTAGACAGCACTGACAAACCTGTATGGACTCTGTATGGAAAATGTATCACCCATTATCATCAATTTACCAATTGTGTAACATTCCTTGTAGAATAACTATTGGGGGCTAAAACAAGGCAACTCACTGACTCTTATTGTCCTATTATTAATTCACTTATAATGTACAGTATTTACTAATATGTAAAAGTGCAACACACATTGTGAATAAGCCCTAATGATTTGCAATCTGGTTTGCAAATATTATATTTAGAAACTCTATTATTGCTTACAAATAACGTACTGCAGGTTCACTACACATTTGTAGTACTGATATAGAGAAATATGAAGTTTATATAAAAGTGATCAGCCTTTCATCCAGAAACAGTCAAACTGAGAACCACAAGCGCCATCTAATCTTCTTACACATTCAAAAATCAATACACAAAATAAACAAATGCTTTACAAGGCTCTGCCAGAGTAGCTTGCTGAAAATCAATTGGTAGTTATTTTTGCTTATCTATATGTGAGTACAAGTTACACTGCATGGTAGAAAATGACATTTTTTGTATTTTCTTTCCATAACAAGGGGTATATTTACTAAACTGTGGGTTTGAAAAAGTGGAGATGTTGCCTATAGCAACCAATCAGATTCTAGTTATTATTTATTTAGTATATTATACAAAATATAATATATTATATTATAGAATCTAATTGGTTGCTATAGGCAACATCTTCACTTTTTAAACCCATCGTTTAGAAAATATACCCCCAAGTCCTATTATGGAATGCTATGGACATCATGAAGAAATGCCTAAGGCTACACGTACAGATGGTGCCGGACAATTTAGTTAACTTAAACCAAATCAGGATAACATTGTAGGGTGTATGGCCAATTAGATAAGTCTCCGGTCTGACCAAATTCCACTCCAACCCATTTAGTCCAGTAATGGAACACTTCAACATATGGCAACATCAGCTAAATGGAGCACGAAAGTACTGTGTGTCACCATACGGTAAGTGGCTGATTTGGCAAAAAAGTGTGTGGCCAAATAAATCACATATCGTTTCATTCAGGGATTGGGCCAAACAGCCAGATATTAATGGGTATGGTGTAGGAAAGAGATCTCTCCAGCACATAGAAAAAGTAGCTTCCCAGCATGAAACGATGTTGACAATCTGCTAGGCCTGACCTGGTGAAGGCAGGAAGTGCTCTGTTCCTGGAGAGAGAGACTGATGACTGAACCTGGCTGAGTAGGAATCTACAGAAATACAAAGGACTTTGCTTTCATGCATGCAGCCCCTAACACCAGTGACAGAACCACTGTCATTGCAGGGGGCACAGAGTGGTCATTACTGGTAATTGCCACTAAATTCAGAGCCATCTTAATGTATGGGCACGCTGGCCAGTTGCCCGGGGGCACCACAAGCATAGGGACCCCATAGGCTTGTCAACTTTTCAGTATATTATTCTGGGAGATTTATTCAGAACCTTCAAACCCTCTTCATTAAAACATTTAGGTGGACTGATCACCTTAGTATCAGCTGTTATCTGTACATACGATCATGCTGTTGCAAATACATATCTTAACTTTGATGAAAACAATGTACACGTGCAACTTGTACATAAGACAAAATCAACACACATCATTTTTTGAAGCCGTAAAGCTATGATAAATGTCTTCTAATAGTTTAAGCTGCCCATCCCAGTTGTCTCCTCCTGCTACCTACTAAATGTATATAATGGAAGAAATGGAGTGTAATGAAGTTTGAAGGCTATTATGCATTTTTTAATGTTTAAACATTGATTTTGTTGGAGGTAGTAACAGGGGAGGGCTGGCAAATTTTAGCCCGGGGGGCAAGACTCGACTCACCAGCCTATTAGGAACATTTTAAAGGGAAAAAAAAGCAGGTGGCCCAGTGACCCAGCCCAAGATGCCCCCCTACTTCCCAGCCCAAGCTGCCCCTGGGTACTAATAGATTTAAGCTTCTCTTGCCTGCCTCCTACAAATCACAACTCAGCCCCTCACTTGGCTGCTTTGTGAGATCTCTTCACTGAGCCGTCTCCTCAGACTTCGTGACTCTTGCAGGACACATGCTGTTATCACATTAGACCCTCTACACAGCTCCCCGCTGAGCCTCTGGTGGTTTACAGTCATCTGGGAAAGACCTCTTCTCTGTTTTGCACTGGTTCTCTCAACTTTCCTGCCTCCTGCAGGACACCCAGCTTCTTATACTGTGCTGCTGATAGGTGTGGTCATACATCCTTTTATTCCTGTAAGGGAGGATTCCAAACTCCAGGGCCTGGACAGGTGGCACTACTTAGCCTGTAACCACAACACTATATATAATGTACATGTATATATAGCTGTGTTTTACATTGTCAGGTGCGTGCAGGACTGTGCATTTAGGGGAGGAGAAGAAGAAAGGAAGCAGCCAAGTGCTTAAAAAGAAAAGCTCTGGTTATGACCCATGACTCACATGCAGATATGCGTAACCCCTGCTGGTCTTGGTTGTGGTGTGGTTTCCCACTCGCTGTTGCCTTCCTTTTCTGTTCCAGCTATGGCATGAGTGTGACATGCTCAACCAATAAGTCCCCTAAATACTCAGTTGTTTATATACAATTAAAATGGAGTAGAAACTAGTGGCATACAGTGCATTGTCAAATAAATGTTGGATGCCAGACCATCGCTTAGTAAAATAATCATATATTTTATTTTCACTGCCTTTTCCTCTGGCACATATCATAATAGGATTGCAATGGATAGAAACTCAAGCACCAAACTCCTACAGTACAGATCACAGTTACAAGAGCTGCTTCCTCGAAACGCTTCCAGCACATAACTGTAGCAGATGTTCAGCTCTATAATACTCCTTTACTCCACCTGCACATTTCTTGCTTTGTCCAGTAACATTATTAACACAGCTGCACATCCAGTGTTGCTGGGTACAGTAGTTCCACACATTCAATAAATAAGTATTTATCTATCTATAACAGTTGTCAGCAAGCAATGGACATACTTCAGAGGTTCGTTCTCTCGTTTTAACAATGATTACCTACATCCTACTATCCAATTCTTCTTGCCACAGTGCAGTGCATCCCACAGAGGGACCTTTCTACTCCAGCCCAACTCCTTATCATAAGTCTGATAGTGACAACCATCTTCAGAATATAGGGTTTCTAATAGCATGCTGTCCATAGTTCTTAGAAGGACAGGGCTGCACCAAGTGTTCATCTTAAAAAAAAGTGCTATAGAGAAAAAAAATCTCATTGCATTGATATAACCCTGTGGAAGGGTGGAAATGTGCCACATGTGTGGAATGGGTTATGCACTCATGGAATCACTTCCACCCCTTCCTCACATAACTGGACAGAGTTATGTCCTTTATAAGTCATTCCAGCACAGTCTGATACTGGACTATCATGAGGAAAGTGTGTTGGTGTCTTGAAGGGCTATGAAGCCTCTGCCTGGCTGGGTGCTGCTAACTAGGCTGAGCTCCCAGACTCCTCACCTAAGGGTGTGCTTCCTGCACACTTTCCTATTTTGTACCAGATCACTTGTTTGGTTTATACTGACCACTGTGCACTTAGAGCTATGTGTGATTTACCTGTACCTCTGACAAGAGAAGGCACAAGATTGGAACTTACCTCTCTCCTCCATCCTGACCAGAAAGTGCCCACTACATCCCACATAAGTCTGACACTAAATTAACAAGCATGTGCCGATTGTGTGGTGATATTTTGCCGAAATGACCAGCACCAGCTCATGCAACCTATATCCACCCTTCTCATAAATGTAACATCCCATTCCATCTTATCCGTTATTGTCCTACAACAAGTGCCCCACTGATGGGTAAGAAAAAAATGGATGGTAGAGTTCCAGCATGAGAGCTAGCTGGCAATATCCAATACAGTAGTGTGGCTGGAACACATAGGAATAACTTATTGTATAAATATACTTACATTATTTATGCAGTGTGCTAATTTATATCACTGCAAATGTACTGATTTCATTATATTTTGTTCTATTTATGTATAGGAAGTAAAAGCCATTACTCTCTTCTTATTCTCCTGGATCTCTCTGCTTGACACTGTTGACCACTCTCTCCTCATACAAACGCTACAATCCCTAGGTCTTGATGGCACTGTTCTGTCCTGGTTCTCATCCTACCTATCTAATCGCTCTTTCAGTGTTAAGTTCTCTGGATCCACCTCTGCCCTGCTTCCTTTATCAGTTGGAGTATCGGAAGGCTCAGTCCTAGGTCCTCTGCTGTTTTCTATCTACACCACTTCTCTTGGAAAACTATTAAGCTCCTTTGGTATTATCTCTAGGCGGATGATACACAAATGTATCTATCCTCTCCTGATCTCTCACCATCGGTGTTATCTCGCCTTACTGACTTTCTGCCATTTTATCTTGGATGTCCTCTCGCCAACTCAAACTCAATCTTTCAAAAACTGAATTAACAAAATTCCCACCCAAAAACAGAAGCTTCCTGCCTGACATTTCTATTTCTGTTGTTAACATGACCATAAATCCTACCCCACAAGCTCGCTGCCTAGGTATAATCCTTGACTCATGACCATCATTTATTCCCCACATCGACTCTATATCTAAATCATGTTACATACATCTAAAGAACATTTCCAGAATATGCACATATCTCAAACGAGACACTGCAAAAACCTTAATTCATGTACTCATCATCTCTCACATCAACTATTGCAATTACCTCCTTACTGGTCTTCCCAATATCAGACTTGAACCCCTACAATCTATTTTGCACGCAGCGGCTAGATTGATTTTCCTTGCAAACCTTCCTCTGCTGAGCCACTCTGTCAGTCTCTAGATTGACTGCCTGTATTTCAACGAATCCAATATAAAATTCTTCTACTAACACACAAGGACGTCAACAAAATTGCACCGACATACATCTCATCACTTGTCTGAAAATATCTCCCAACTCAACACAAGATCTGCGTCTCTCTTCCACTCTCATCACATCCTCCCATTCCCGGTTACAGGATTTTTTTCAGGCTGCTCCCACTTTCTGAAATTCCTTCTCTCGCACAGTAAAACCGTCCTATAATCTTCAAACCTTGAAGCGTTTTCTGAAAACCCCCCTCTTCAGACAAGCTTATGATATTCCTCAACCAGCATCTTAATCTCCCTAGGTTACCCTATTACCACCCTCTACATAGCTAACACAAGACAGGGTTCTCTTACCTCTCTGTCTGTATGTATTACACAGTATTATTTTATTAACGTTTGCTTCCAATTGTAAAGCGTTACGGAATTTGCTGGCACTATATAAATAAATGTTGATGATGATGATAGGAAATGCATTCATTTCTGAGGTATTGATTTATCACTTCTAACACAGAGGAATCCCCAATAAGGCTAATTAGGTATTTTTGTCTGTGAGTAACCAACACTGGAAGGCCCAGCAGGAGGTTGTTACCTGTTGTCACATCTTGTTAGAGAGACAGGAATCTGTCTGAACAATGTAGACTCAGGATATTAGGATATAACAGATTAGTGTAAAAGTTGTTAACTTTGCATTGCATTTAAAATCCAAGTTTAAAGAAAATCTCACATCCTGATGTTAATCTTTGAATTAAATATTTGAGACTTCTTGGGGCCTGGTTGGAAAAGGGGTCTGGTGTAACCCCTGTCAGGTTCTATCAAAACTGTATAAAAATGAGCACTGTTTAACCATGTAGTATCATTATACCATCTGTACTTCTAGATATCACTAGTACCTCAAACTAGTGTAACTGTCCTTTTCAGGACTTTTTGAGCTAATAAACATCATTGCTTAAGGATCCTGCTTTGACGCCTACTTACCTGCTATAATAGCTGTGATCACAGATTAGACCAATGTAATCTGTTATTCAGCTGTTCTGAGGTTGGGACCCAGCATTCAGTACCAATGCTTTGCCCGCTACCTTGCAGCTCTGGGCAGTGTGATAGGCCAGGGGTACCATCCACAGCAACCCTGATCTGAAAGGAAGAGGTCAGGGGTACCAGCAAAAGGGTACCCTAGCAGTGAGAGTTACCCAGAAGGATGCGATTCTGGATGCCGCAAACGGGTCAAGTGGGGGCAGCAGCAAAAGCCCCTCCTACTGCGATTAGAGGGCGCATTTGAGAGAAAAAAGGGGGATGGTGGCAAGGCAAGCCCAGCCAGTCCCTAGTAACACTACAGACAGGGTGGCATAGGAGGTCCATCCTGTCACAAGTAGGGTCTGTTTTTCTACTTAAACTACAAGCAAACAGCAAAGTAAGAGAAGCTAAACTCGGCATCCATATGCTGCAGAAAGCACTTACAGACAAATTGAAAAATTGAAGTGAGGGTCTTTATAGGTAGTTTTTGGACTCAATGAGGCGGCGAGTGCAAATGACAAAATAGTGTTCTGGATCAAATGAGCCGGTAGTAAGAATGCAGCAGAAGAACTGGATGGCAACCTTCAATCATGTGACTTGAGCCATATATTGATTCGTTCTGTCATAAAAGGCAAAGTGTGTGGTGTGGAACATGAAACCACAAGATTGTGTTTAAATGGTGCTGCCTTTGAAGTGTTTGCCAGAAATCAGGGCAGTATTAATTAGATTAGACAGGTATATTTCTGTTTATTCGTCTAGAAGAAGCTAGATTTGTATGAAAAATGCAATTTGTGCCATTATGAAAGAGCACACTGTGACATTTACAGATGTGACATAAGAGCTCCCACACTACGAGCTATGTAACATACCTGAAATTATGAACTAGCCAAATGTAAAGAAATGTATTTGTAGTGCTGGCTTTATCAGTTCTTAGGATCTTTCTGTTATTCTTTACATGAAATATTAAAGTTTATTTTTATTTCATCCTTCTTGAACTATGAAGATAAACACATAGACAGACATCATTCTGCCCGCCTAACATTTACTAGTATATTTGTGTTTATTGACATATGGGAGACATATTGTGTGTTCAGCCAAAATTAAATATCATCCAAAGGATCCATTGAATCAGTGGCCAAAGATGACAGCAATAAATTGGTAGCAGAATGCTGCTGCTGTTCATATTGCCAGAAAAACTTGTAAGCGTCCCCCCAAAATAAGACTTTTTAAAAGAGAGTCATGTTTTTATGGAACTGGTGGATGCAATGTTAGAAAAACACATTTTTTCTGGGGTTGGGAAAGTTTTATTAACTCTCAATCAAATAGGGTCAAACAAAACTCAACCAATGATTGCCAAAGACAAACTGGTACCTGAGACAACTGCAGATAGTCTGGTTCTTCTAAACTGAATATCTACCCTAACAGCCTGTCTTAAAATAGTGAGAGGTTTTCATTATTTCATTAAATCAGGGGGTAGATTTACTAAAACTTCTAATAAAGGAAAAGCGGAAGTGTCGCCCATAGCAACCAATCAGATTCTACCTATCATTTACCTAGTGCATGCTACAAAATGATAGCCAGAGTCTGATTGGCTGCTATGGGAAACACCTCCATTTTTCCTTTTCAGAAGTTTTAGAAAATCTTCTACCAGGCATACTTGCCTGCTCTCCTGAATATCAGGTAGTTCTCCCAGGCCCCAGCAAGTGGAGGCCGTTCTCCCAGATTCCTCCCACTTCCTAGTGCAGTTGACGGTCTTAGGGGCCCAGCCACTGCAGCACAATCATGCCAAAATGACCTTCCCTCTTGATCTGCTGTAGGGTAGATTCTTAAATATGCCCCCAGATCTCCATATCCACCTAATCAAAGTTATAACACAATCATACATCCCAGCATTTCAAAAAGCAAAAATGAGCCTCTTCCACAGTCTATTGAAACTATGCCCCCTCATGCACTCCAACAGCCCCACTGATTTCAACTCTATTTCTTCTACATATTACTTGGAGTGAGGTTAGAATCACCAGTACCTCCTTACCACAACCACAACCTACTGTTAGATGAGGAGCGAGTCCTGTCTTTACCTTAAAAATAGCCACTATTTATACTTTGAAGAAAATGTAATCACACATACACAATAATGGCATAAAGATCATACATTCACAACTCAATTTTGTTTTTTAAATAAAACATATAAATGATTATTTTGAGATAAATTATTGACTAACTGATTTTCATGAAAGGCGTTTTTGACCTATGGGGTTTTTACACAACCCAACCTGTCCACTGACTTATACATCTCTGGGAGTCGTCTGATGTATAATTTGTAGAAAGGCAGCTTAGGCCAGGTCCTATTGCAGGAGAATAGCTGAGGCAGCAGGTTGTCCCTTACATTTACAATTAATAGATTGTAATTTGACATTGTCTTTTAATTCCAATTTTATATGTATCTCAACATGCGGAGTATCATTTTTACTTACTGGTAGAATACTTTTTTATACAGATGGATGTTGGGTCCATGGTATTCTGCGTTGATGATGGACATAGCAGAAAATATACAGGAAGCAAATAATTTAACCCTGGACCTGGGTCCCTTCACTGGAGCTCCTACTGTTTGAGTAAGTTAGCCGATCCCTCTACTCACTTGTGCCGCTAACTCTCCTGGAGTGAGTTATAGAATACCAGCTGGATTAGATTAGATTCACAATTAAAAATAAATAAACAATAAAGTACTGATTGTGTGGCTGGCGAGGTATTGCAGGTATTGCAGAAATGACCAGCACCAGATGATTAGGGCACGCAGCTTCCAATCAAGACCTCTTCTACATGTAACATCCCAGTCCGTCTTATCACATTTATTGACCCATAACATGTGCCCCACTAAAAACTTAAAATGTTGCATCCATATGCTGCAGAAAGTGTTTGAAAAAGTGAATTGTACTTTGCAAGTGAGGGTCTTTATAGGATATTTTATGGGTTCAACGAGACAGCAAGTGCAAATGAGATAATAATGCACTGGATTAAATGAGCCGCTAGTGAGAATGCAGTAGAACCACTCTATGGCGACCTTGTATGTGACATGTGACAAAGAGCCAAGTATTTATTTGTACTGTCACAAAGGGCAAAGTGTGTGTCGTGGAAAACGAAACCACAAGATTATGTTTATATTACATCAATCCTGCCTTTAAATTGTTTGCCAACAATCAAGTCTGTTAAAGTATCAGATAGATGTAGACAGGTATGTTTATTTGTCTAGGAGAAGTTAGCTTTTTACAAAAAAAAATGCAATTTGATCCATTATAAAAGAGCACACTGTGACATTTGCAGATGAAGACATAAGAGCTCCCACACCACGAAATTGTGAACTAGCCAAATCCAAAGAAATATTTGTAGTGCTGGATTTATCAGTTCTTAGGGTCTTTCTGTTGAGCTCTACATGGAAAATTAAAGTTTATTTTCATTTTATCCTTCTAGCTATTCAGCTAAAGATATAGACAAACATCATTCATCATATTTATTGACATGTGAGAGAAGTGTATATTATTTGTCCAGCCAAAAAGAATTATCATCCAAGGCTAAAAGAAAAACTCTTTTTGGGGTTTGTGAATGTTTATGAATTCATAATAAAAATAGGATAAAACAGAAATTGCACAGTGTTTGTCAAACACAAAGTGGAACCTGCCATGGCTGGTGGAAGAAGATCCTCCACTGCTTCTAGACTATAGACTTCAATAGGTTACCCAACAGCATGATGCTTTTATCCAATTCATAAACCTCTATAGCAGTGATGGCTAACCTGTGACACTTCAGGTGTTGTGAAACTACAAGCCCCAGCATGCTTTGCCAGCTATCAGCTAGTTATCTACTGACAAAGCATGCTGGGGCTTGTAGTTTCACAACACCTGGAGTGTCACAGGTTAGCCATCACTGCTCTATAGAAACCTAAACAGAGTAGAAACATAGTCATAACTCCCAACATTACAAAAGGGTAAAATAAGCCCCTCCACAGTCTACTGAAATCATGCCCCCACGTCAGCTCCAAACATCCCACTGATTTCATCTCTATTTATTCTAAATATTATTTGGGGTTGAGATCAGGATTATTAGCTCAGCATTGCTCCAGCCAATCTATAGTTAGGCAAGGGATAACTTTTTCTGTTACCTGAGAATTACCCACTATCAGGATACAGCTCTCCTGACTTGGCAACCTACAAAGAGTGCTACTCATAGCGACCTACAAAGAGTGCTACTCATAGCGACCTACAAAGAGTGCTACTCATAGCGACCTACAAAGAGTGCTACTCATAGCGCCCTACAAAGAGTGCTACTCATAGGGACCTACAAAGAGTGCTACTCATAGCGACCTACAAAGAGTGCTACTCATAGCGACCTACAAAGAGTGCTACTCATAGCGACCTACAAAGAGTGCTACTCATAGCGACCTACAAAGAGTGCTACTCATAGCGCCCTACAAAGAGTGCTACTCATAGCGCCCTACAAAGAGTGCTACTCATAGCGCCCTACAAAGAGTGCTACTCATAGCGACCTACAAAGAGTGCTACTCATAGCGACCTACAAAGAGTGCTACTCATAGCGACCTACAAAGAGTGCTACTCATAGCGACCTACAAAGAGTGCTACTCATAGCGACCTACAAAGAGTGCTACTCATAGCAACCTACAAACAGTGGATCTAAGCTTAACCAGGAATGACTCTAGTGCCAAATCAGCACCACTGGGCTTATTCTGCTGCCTTAATCCCTTTTACTCAGTACTGTTCATGTGGGTACAACCTGCACATTTAGGCACATCTCTTGAATAAAAGAATACATGTTTATTAACTAACTCACCAAAGTAGTTTATATGACTCTTAAGAATCTGTAACACCGCATGGCACAATGTAACACACAACAGGGGAATTCTTAGCCAGCCACCCTGAAACTTTCCTTATTGTATATATTTTCTTGTTCAAGAAATACATAAAATAGGCATCAGGAAAGCTGTCCACATCAGTTGTGGCCTCAAGATCATCCAGCGGGAACCATAATTCCCAGCCAGTCCTGCCCACCAAATCTCCCCTCTGGCTCTTGGCTACCATCTTTTAACCCCACTCCTCCTCTGGTTCCTCCGTTATAACAGGGCTTGGTCCTCACCTCTGGTGCCTGGAAGTAAAGAGGCTCACAGATCAGTATCATCTGTTTCACAAAGGAGCCTTATCATTCCTGATATAGATGATTGGTTGATCCCTCCTTGAATTAACCTGTTTGGGGATCTTAGGGATGATCGGAGATCCGGTCCAGCTGGCACTTCTGGTTGGCAGTAATCGACTGCTGGTTTATAAATCCGTTGTTATTACAAACATGACGGTCGATGTGAGCTGGGCCAGGAGGGAAGATAGTTTGTAGGGATTACAGTCTCGGGATAGTTGCAGAAATACATGTAATAAAAGGGGTACACTTTAACTTTAATATATTTAGGTGTCACAGGGCGACTTCCAAGAAATACAGGGAAAGTGTCACAGGCAGTCTTCCCAACGAGACCCATAGGTGTGCGCAACCTTTATCACTTCTGCTATTTATTTAATGTCGAGACTGGTAGGGAGGAAACAGGTATATTTAATAGATGTGAATGATATTAATTTAATGTTGGGGCTGGTAGGGTGAACACAGGTCACATTTATTAAGTGTGGAGGCTATTATTTCAATGTTGGGCTGTTATCAGGGAGACCTTATTATTAAATGTAGGTGCTACATCTGGGGTGAATGGGGGAGGGAGGCTTAAATGGGCTCACTCCCTGCTAGACTTTCCATATTGTATGTATCTATCTTTTTACCAAACAGGGCTCCAACATTCCAGGATTTCAGACGAGCAGCAACTGATCGCAACAGACCAGCAGCCGCAGGTAGTGAAAACTACAAGAACAGGTAGGAGAGCGCAGCAGCGCCTGCCAACTGTCCCGAGTCTGGTAGGTCAATCCTGATTTTGTGTGACTATCACGCTCAGTCATGATTGGGTCCCGACTGCCATGATAGTTGAGATGTATGACCCACTTCACACTGTACTGCTCATTAAGGGCAAGCAACATGAACTAAAGTTAGATGCAAGCAGCTCACCCTTATTATTAAGACATCCATCCCAACTATCCTTGCAGTCGGAACAAGTCCTGAATGAGCGAGACAGTGACATATATTTGGGACTGCCCCATCAGAATCAAGACAGTTGGCTACTATTGCCCATGTATTTGAAGGGGATGAGAAGAGATGGAGAGCAGCCTAGCACTGTCTCAAATGATAGCCACACCCCTTTCCTACACTATGGCAGTGTGAAATGGACACCCCCCACCCCTTCTAGAAATCCTGTGTTGGCCCCTTCAGAGAACATGAAAATGTTGGAGAGGTGGAACCTGCTATAAAATTCGACACCCGCCCTTTTGGTAAAAAACTAGAGTAAAAGCAATGGCTATTCAATAAAAATATTACTATTAATTATATCTTTTATATGGAAAGTTTTTTCCCTTTTACATTTTTAAGCTAAATCAAAAGTATCAGAAGATATTTGAATTTTTGTATGATTGATCCTCTGGAAATGCCTCTTGGAAAACAAACCTGTACAGCAAGACATTTTACAGACCAAGACATTTTAAAAATGTTGACAGTGACATTTTAAATACAGCATTTTACTGATTGAAGCATATTCTGGTATTGATTTTTAGACTATGAAATCAGCGGATCTCGGCCACCTGTCAAGAAGTTCACATCGAAAGAAAAAAGTAGGTCTTCAAATTCTAAGTTTGCACATCTCTGAAACTTATAAATAGAGGCAGATAAATTTAGCAATAGTAATTGCTGTGTGAGAGAGTATTTTGTGATTTACACAAATATATTACGGAAATATTTCTCTGCATATAAATTTCATACATACAGTATGTATACATCAGGGCCGGACTAGGACTAAAAATCAGCCCTGGTATTTAAAGCACATAGGCCCAGCTCTGTTCCAGATTAATAATAATTACAGTACATTTTGCAAAGCTCATTGTTATATGGTGAGATATTAATGTATTACGTGCAGCTTGACTTTCTATTTGCAGCATAGGGCGCACCAGTATCAGATAATGGTATGCACAGGACTGGCAAGAGAAATTTGGGGCTGGGGTACAGTGAAATTTTGCCCTCCCCCCACCCCCACAGGTGCACAGGAAGAGAGATGTATACCGACGCTCAGCGGCGTCAGTGAAGGGGTGTGGTCGCATAATGTTGGGGGCGTGGTCAATATGTGGCGTGGCATAACAAATTGAGGGAGACTCAATTGCTGGTGATGTGATACATGGGTATCGCGCAGCCCACATTGCTGGCAATTACGGTAGAAATCTCTGCTTATTTTTCCTTGAGAGGAAAAATTAACAGTGATTTCTGTCAAATTTCAGCCGCAAAGTGTCTCGTTGATTTTCACTTTGCAGCTAATTGAATTCCCCCATTATGTATTAAAATGGTGTTGCTCTCACCTACCGGTTATTGCAGCTTTCACAACCTGGTACTGGATTCTTGCATAGATCCTGGAATGTTGGGACCTGTTGGAAAATGTATATATGGAAAACCGAGCAATAAGTGAACATCGTACATGACACAGATCACACAGTATAAAATACATACATTATAATAAAATATTACATTTATCACCAGCTACATAACGCCACCACTCAGACACATCACGCCACGTCCTGCATCACGCTACCCCCTGCCACATCACCCTTCACACCACAATACCCCCCCAGACAAATCACACCATGCCACCCTGCAGACAAATCAGGCTACCACCCAGTCACATTATCATGTCACCCCCAAGGCACATTATCATGCCACACAAGACATATTATAACCCTCCGAGACACATTATGACACCCCCCCTGCCTGCTGTACTTACCTATGCAGCTGACATCAGAGTAAAAAAGAACGCCTTGCAGAGTGAGCAGGTAACTCTTAGTCTCGTGAGATTTGGAGCTCCAGGCCTGCTCTGCAGGCTGCTGGACAGTATATGATGACATACGCTGTCACCACACACTGTCCGTGGACAGCTCCCCCCAGAGTTGCATTAAGGCTTTGGGGGGCCTGGGGCACTTAAGACAGAGGGCATTATGGTCTAAAATTAAGAGCATAGTATCATAATTCACAAAAGAGAGAGTTACTAACTAATACACGATGTAGAAAAAATTTACCATTCAGTCACTTATCAAAAATTATTAAAATCAGAATTTTGAGGTTCAGGTTCAGTTAGGTGGCATCAATATTATTATTTATTATTGTAGATTTGTAAGGCACCACAGTGCTCCACAGAGCCATACAGTAGGGAAAATAGTACATTCATAAAACAGGGACATACTAGGTAGACTAAATAAATGAAGACTTGAAAACAAAGGGTATAGAGGACCCTGCTCATTAGAGAGGAACAAGAGGAGCGAGTGTTGTTCAGATTGGAGATTATGACAGTTGTGAGGGTGCATTAGTGTGAATAGTGTTTTCGAGGATAAGGTCACCTCTAAAAAAATGGATTGAGCGTAGTAAGGAATTCCATAAGTGGGGAGCAGCACAAGAGAAGCCTTGTAGGCGGGAGGGAGAGGTGGCATTGGACATGGTTGCACAGGGGAAAAATAGATACTGGGAAATAGTAGAAAAAGGTGAGGAGATACATGTGATAATAGGGGCAAAGAGAGACAGACACATAAAGGGGGCGAAGGAAAGGACAGACACCCACAATGCGAAGACAAAGAGACACAAACACAAAGGGCATAGAGGTGGGGTTAGAGGGTGCACATCGTATGTATACAATAAGGCCGTGCACTGTCTATATATGGCATTGTGCAATCCTTTGGGCAGAGGAATGGAGGTGGTCCTGCTGGTGCCACCTATGCGGTCACCCTGACTGTGCCTTGAGCAGTTAGTGTGTTTTACAGAACTGGCAGAGCCCCAGAAACAAAAATATACATATAGCTGCCCTGGGTGGTAGTGCAGCTCTAAAACCAACATTTTAAGAATATCACTAACCCCAGCTTACATACAACCCTGACGGATTATGCAGATCATATACAGCTTTAATTACTGGAGACCAATAACTTCATAATAATCAATATCAACAACAAGTTTATTCTGACTTATAAAGTAAAGTAAAATAGATATAACTGTATATTTCAATATCTCAATATATCAGTTAAGTTCAGTGCTAAATAACCATTATAAAAATGAGCTAATCAGTTAATTCTATTCCTTAGTGTTTGCTCATATATAAAAAGAATGCCATTTCCAGATGGCTTTTGTGCAGTATATTACAGTCCTCTTTTTTTTTAATTTACCTTACCTGTTGTATGCTCCAGGCTTCCTCCTTCAGACACTACAGGCGGTCCTCAGAAGCATATAGCTCCACCCTGCCATGTACTTGGCACTGGAACGCCAGCTCCTTCACTTTTTAATATGGGTGCCCAGTTCCTGGACCGTGCCCCCTGTAACACCCCCACCCCCCCCCCCCACCCCCCACTCGCAGGTGCGCCACCTGCTGGAGAAAAAAAAAGCTTTTTTTTAAAATACTGCTTGCCCCGACCCATTTAACCATCGGCCCTTCTGCAAGAAGTGCCAGATGGCCAGTCCGGCCCTGGTATACATGCATATATGGGAAATGAAAATCAGTATCTAGCTTTGTCTCCTAAAAACCTATAGTGACTAAAAATACAAAAATCTGTAACATTTCCATAGACTGTAATAGTTATAGTACCAACATTTATCGCAAGAAATACTCAGAAATACTCTGAAACATGCAACTGTGATGGTAGTGGGGATTGTGCTAACAAATGTGCTCTGCAAGCAGCTAAAGAAGTAAGGAAAAAAGTATTATTGATCCAAGTCAGGGTCAGTGTCACAAAACTGACATCAGAAGGCAGGAGCTGGGATAAAATCAGAACTCTTTATTGCAGGATATGATTGAGATAGCTGTGCAGTGCAAACAGTCATGAGTTCAGAGGATGGACCTCAATAGCTGGAGACCGGACCAAACAAGATAAACATACCAGTAATCAGGAATAACAGAAAGCCTGAAGACAAAGGACTTGGACTGGTGAATCACAGGTATTGCTGGTGCAGGGATAGCTGGATATACTGGCAATGCAGGTAAATAAACTGTTCAGATAACTGGGCTGAAGTAACAGGTTTGCATACAAATACCCATTAACAAGCCAAGATCAGGGATTCCAGAAGTCTATAAAATCAGTTCTGCCAAAGGTCCGGTCACCAGGAACCATCCACGTAGACAACACCTCTTTTGGGCCTGAAAATGAATGGCTGTCTTGCCAAAAGCACGACTTTTGGGAGTATATTTAAATATGAAGAAGACCTGGGGGAAAAAAACCTGCAGGGAGTTAAGAAATACCTGTGTTAAAAAGGATGTCTGGAGTAAAAATAAAGAGCATTTGGAGGAGAAAAGAAAAAGCCAGGGGGTGAAAAGTATGCCGTCGCATCACAATGCACTTAAGCTGTATCCATGTTCTAAAAGGTTGAATTGCACACCTTTCAACAAACGTGCTACTCAAAATTATCATGTAAGAGCACAATTTTGTGGTACACATTTTACGTGTACGTTCAGGACACAAATGAACTGGCGCTTGTAGAACTGCAGAGCTGTGCTTGCAGAACAAGTGCAACTAACGTTAAACTCTACATTCCACATTGTTCTTTCTGCACATGTACAGGAAAACAAAGCAGTATTTCGCACTTGCATCCAGCACTATATTAGCCACAAAGGGGCAAGCATACTTGTTGGGCCTGAGTCATTAAGGAGAGCAAAGCTAAAAAAGGAGTAACTCTGCACCTGTGCAAAACCATGTTGCGTTGGCGGGGAAATGTGGGGACAGATGTATAGTTGGTGTAGGGCATTTCCTAGATCAACTTTAAATTGCAGTGTAAATATAAAGCTATCACTTATTTCTGTGCTACATAACAAAGCAGCCAGTATTTTCCACATATGTAAAATTACTAATTTGCACTCCTTGCCTTGGTTATATGGTTTGTCCAAGATCAAATTTACTCCTTTTTTTTGCCTTACTTTCCTTAATGACTCAAACCCATAAAATGCACAGTGTGGAAGTTTTTAGTGTTTAACATAATACCTTAATAACCAATAAAGACACGGACACCAGATTAACGTTGGAATAAAATATTGTTTATTAACTAATTAAAACTAAAGGGGCTGCAAGGCGGATGAGAGCAGGGCAGTCAGCAAACACAAAACCAATAACGGTGGAAAGGTCAGACCATTGTACCACCAACCCAGGACAATACCTTATCTATTGGCCGGTGCGAAATATCTGTCCAACGGCAAGACTACACCCCCCTTATAACCGCCAGTAAAATCTTCAACATACTGGCCCAGGATCCCATTCACTGGACCCAACACACGTGATGACAACACAATCCAAAAGGGGGAGTAGTGACCTATGACGAGATAACCCAAGCACCATATGCAAACTTACGGACTGCACTGCTCTCCCACTCAGAACCATGAAAATTAAACCACAAAACTGCCGAGTGTGCGGGAGGAATCTGGAAGCAGAGAGGGGGAAATGAAGGAGATCATTCACCTATATGAAACCAGACCACCCCCCTCCTCTGCCTTATTGGTCGAACATAAACAGAAGCCCATAGGCTAAACACTTAATCACTCACCTAAGTGATTTTAACTTCGTTTGGGCTGATGGCCACACTTACCTTATTTACAATTAAACAATTTCAGTACAATAAGTGTCTGTTGCAGGCTTAATACGGCAATTATTTAAAAAACTTTTTCCAACATTAAATATTTGAACTCACCACACCCCTCAGAAAATTTCTGGTAGTAAGCAGGACAATTAGGTGATGTAACTACTCCTTCCACCAGGCACATTATGATGTTCTGTTATTCCAGCAAGCAAAACATTTGCAGTTTCTTTTAATAAAAACTGTGATTTCAGCACATGATGAAATAGCAGAGATTGTAAAGTGTGCGACTGTAGAGTTTTTACATAGTGAAACTGATAGGCTTAAGGGGATAAAAAAAACTACAATACTGTCTCCATTGAGGAAACCATGTATCGTTACCTGAGCCACCCATGGGGGTGGAGGTGGGACGGGTACAAAGTACCTATGTCTCCTTTGCCCTATTGGTGGCTGACTATGGTGAGGGAAGATTGGACAGCTCTGGCCACAAGACAGATAATAGGTGGGGAAAGTGACTACATGGATTAATAGCTTCCAATTGGTCCACACAGGGGGGTTGTGCTCTCACATCCTGGGAGGGTGGGGCACAAGAAGCAGCTGAACTGGCGCCCGAAATTCCTCTTGGTGGTCCTGCCTATGGACTGGTAGCTTTGTTTAGATTTCAGATCAGTAGTCAAGCACGAAATTCGGGGCATATAGTTTGAAAGCGCCTATAATTTTCAAATCATTTTATAATCTCTGGTGGAGCATTCCTTTTATAGATCGCAAACTTTCATTACTACTAAGCTGTGCTTATCAATATTCCATTGCATCCCAACTGAGAATGTAAGAAAAGCAATACATTCTTTTTATTAACATTGTCTTCATTTTCAGAAGATAAATAATAAAATTTCTATTTATCCAAGATATAAACTATATTTGAAGAAGAGGGAATGTGTATTCCCAGGCAAGAGGAGGAACGAGAAGTTAGGAAAAAAGAAAAGCAAGCAGAGAAGGGTCAAAATGTATGGCCATAGGAAATGCAACCTATATCTAAGAGAGAAGACTTCTTGAGCAATACAAATCTTTTCTCCCTATAGGCTCATGAGCTTCTTGGCATAAAGCCCCATAAGAGATTGTAAGCAGATTTTTAATTTAAATAACTCTAAAAACAATAGTGGACAGAACACATAACCTTCATTATAAGGGTAGAATTCAATTAGGAATTTTTACAGAAATCTCCACTGTTTTTTCCTTGTACCCCATAGAGGTGCGAGGAAAAATGAGCAGAGATTTTACCATAGTAATGGTACAAATGTGCAGCCGTGATGTTCCTGAGAACATTGCAGCTAATTGAATGTCCTCCTAAAGTCCATTGACCCCTATATAATATACATGATACGTGACATGTTTTGCATAAAATCGCTCTGTGCATGCCCAAAAACGGACTATGCCTCAGGGAACGCAAGAACATCCAATTCATCTTTGAGCGCAAAGGACCCTTCTTACAGCCTACGATTTCAAGGGCAGAACAGGGTGGAGAATGGGCCTATGCACGTAGTCAATGCACATTAAGGGCGTGCCAAGCTCGAGCAGACGCAGCAGCGTCTGATTCAAGCTCGAGCATCTCTCAGGTATGTGTTTTTCTGTCATATCACTGGCAGCAGATACAGGTCTGGTGTAAGTGCCGAGTGATAGTGGTGCATGGTAGAACATGTGTTTGCAATTATCAGCAACTGTAAAAATGCATTTTATGCACAGCAGACATTAATAACATCCTGATAAATGTAGTTTATGGAGGGAGGAAATATTATTTTAATGTTTGTTAAATGATTATATTATTAATAGGGATGAGCGCACTCGGATTTATGAAATCCGAGCCCACCCGAACGTTGCGGATCCGAGTCGGATCCGAGACAGATCCGGGTATTGGCGCCAAATTCAAAAGTGAAACTGAGGCTCTGACTCATAATCCCGTTGTCGGATCTCGCGATACTCGGATCCTATAAATTCCCCGCTAGTCGCCGCCATCTTCACTCGGGCATTGATCAGGGTAGAGGGAGGGTGTGTTAGGTGGTCCTCTGTGCTGTTTAGTTCTGTGCTGTTTAGTTCTGTGCTGTTTAGTTCTGTGCTGTTTAGTTCTGTGCTGTTTAGTTCTGTGCTGTGCTGTGCTGTGCTGTGCTGTGCTGTGTTCTGCAGTATCAGTCCAGTGGTGCTGTGTGCTGTGCTCTGTCCTTCTGTAAGGTCCCTAAAGGAGATGTGCCTCACAGGGCGACTAACTCCTAATACCTCCGAATTTACCACGATCCGCGTGGATGACTGGATCCCACCTCGGTCCCGGTTTGGGTTTCCTCCGGACGCCCGCACGTAACACCTAAGAGGGAAACACACAGTTAAACCGAGTCTACCCAGTAAGGGCTGTCCGAGACTACGGCAAGGGACGAGGACATGGTCAGTCCAAGCTCCTTGCCGCCTCCTCACTTTGTTCTTGCCAAGACGCGGGGGACTACAGGCACTGAAGGCCAAGACTAATCCGAGGACTAATCCCGCCTCAAGTGCCTCACACACCTGCCGGTGAGGGCCTAACCGAAAGGAGGAATCGAGCGTGATACTCACCGGGACACTCCCACTTCCGATCCGGTTCTCCTGCACCTTCCCGACTCCTGCGGATGACAAGAACACACAGCCTCCCTCTACGCTCTCCGTGAAACTAAGATGGCACCCACAAAACTGGACTAACTACAAACGGCGACCCGACCCTAACAACGTTCTAATGGTCGGCAACGCAACTACGTCAAACACTAGGACTAACTAAATGTGGTGCACTAACGGAACTACTAGTTACACGCTACGGGGAACACCAGCCGGTGTTCACAGCCTAAACCGGAGGGCGGTTCCTAACCCCCTCACCCAGGTCGTACCAAGAAGCTGCCTTCTTGCTATGGAGTCACACACAGGCCCTAAGTACGGGTTCTTTAAGCCCGGCTGAGGCTCAGTAAAACAGCACACTAACCCGCGGGCCGACTGCCGCACGGAACAGCCGATCGAACTGAACCGCCCGACTGCCTGTACTCGGGTATCTCACACGTGTCCCTACGTCCGGAACCACAGGTCCACCTGCACGGAACCGGCCTTGAGGACCCTTGATCAGAACCACGGCCGCCCCTGGAACTGCCTCAAGGTGTGCTGTACTGCCACCAACTCACTCAGCCACCCCCTCTGGGTACCAGTGTGACCCCGGGGACCTAAGGGACAGGGAAACTACATGTGTTCTCCCCTGACTATGTGTATGCTGGTACTTACACTTGTCCCCCACAGCACGGGTTAGCACAGGAAAACCACAGGAAACAAGAGCCTACCTTTAATGGGGGCCTGACGTCTTGCCCCTGGACACAGTTAGAAAGCACACCAAAATACTGTAATGTAAACTACACTCGCCACACAGACAGAATAAATAGATACAGTATACAGTACCTTGCCCGCTACTTACCCGAACACAGGACCGCGCCTACTCTCACGAGGCTCCCACGCCTCTACCACACACCACCCGGGGCCTTATGCCCTACACACCATGGGTCTCTGCCCAGCTACACACAGAGCCTTCTGCTCTGACTAATGGGCCTCAGCCCCCTCTCTAACTCAGGGCTCTGAGCCCACTACTAGGGCCTTGTGCCCTACTACCTAGGGGTCCTAGCCCCTGCCTGAGGCCTGTGGCCTTCCTAACTAACCGAGGGCCTTGTGCCCTTAATAGCAGATGGGCTACCAGCCCCTAACCAGGCCCTCTGGCCTTCCTATGGCCTCTAGGCCACTCACTACCTAAGGGCCTTGTGCCCTTGTATCTGGGCTCTCACGCCCCTGTCTGGCTAGCTAACTGGGGCTTGTCCCCTTTATCATATATATACTAATGGCCTACTGGCCCACTACTTCGTTGGGGCCTAGTGCCCAGGTCCCTGGGCCTTGTGCCCCTACTTTAGAGTGCCAACGGGCCTTGTGCCCGACTTTATTATATGTACTGCGGGCGTGGGCCCGGGAGAGGAGTTGCCTGGCAAGGCCTTACCTGGGGCTGTCTTCGGGGAGCTTCTCCTGGACTCCTTCCCCGCCTGCCGCTGCTTCTCTGCTCTGCCGCCGACTTCTGCTCTTGATCCCGCCGGTCTTCAGGCAGCAGAGGCGCTCTTAGCCCTAACAAGGGCTCTCTGCCGCCACTGCTGGTCTCCGCTGTCTTCTGTTCTTGATCCCGCCGGTCTTCAGGCAGCAGAGGCGCTCTTAGCCCTAACAAGGGCTCTCTGCCGCCACTGCTGGTCTCCGCTGGCTTCTCTTCTGGTCTTGATCCCGCAGCTCTCCGCGACACGTCCTCTTCTGACTCTCTCCGCCGTCGAACTGCCCATGGCGGCGCGCGCGCTGACTTAAATAGTCGGCGCCGCGCTAGCGTCATCACGTAGCGTCGACGCGACGCCACGTGATGACATGGCGGGCCCGGATTGGTCCGTCGCCATGTTTCTTTTTGAAATGGCCGGGAGGTGAGCACTGATTGGCTCACCGTCCCGGCTGAACGGAGGGGACCGCCGCCCGAGGGATGACGACGGCCCCGGACAGGTAAGTCCTCTACATTTCCCCCGTTTTTAATGTCGGCAGTCCCTGCCGACAAAACCCTGGTCCACACGAAATCCGGGTCAGTATAACGTCCTCCAGGCTGGCCCAAGTTTGGCCGCTGCAATCTTCTGGGTTGAAGCGGCGGTGTCGGAAGGTCCAGGTCCACTGGAGTAGCATCCGGAGTAACAACGTCGTCGGCGGTCATTGGTGCCCACCAATCCACCCCCGTCGGGGCGGGTATAGGATCTGGCTCACTTCTCTCCTGGACGTCGGAAGGCAAATCCAGAAAACCACAGGGACGTAAGGGTCGCCCCGTCTGAATGGTTTGCACGGGCGCATGCTGCTCCCCAGCCTTACTTACCCCACATCGTGGACAGGCTCGGCAGACCTCTTCCGCCAACGCCTTGGCGCCAGGTACGCAGTACTGCCTGCGTAGCCATTGATGGGTCTTGGCCGCCCCGAGATGAGCGCCTTTTTCATGGGCTTCCAGTACCAAGTCCCGCGCCATGGACTCAGGCACCACCACCTGCCATACAGGACGGAGCTCTTGCTCCAGGTAGGCTCGGCGAACTAGCACCCCTTCCCTCACTGCCAGTTGATCCCATCTGTGCAATAGCCGTCGTCCGGCTATGGACAGTCGACGCCGTTCTTCACTAGAGGGCCAATGTCCCTGTTGCTTCCATCGGCGGACACACCGCAATGGAGCATCCTGAGCCTGCCGTTCGGCCCAATCTACGGTCGTCTTGGGCACACTCAGAGCACAAACAGGAGATGTCAACTGGGTCAGATCCGGGATCTCCTCCCCTTCTCTGTCCTCATCACTAGGCCCCTCCGGCCCTTGCAGGGGATAACGGGACAACGCATCCGCATTTCCATTAGCCTTTCCGGGTCGATACCGGATCTTATATCCGAACTTGGCCAACCGAGCCATCCATCGCTGTTCCAGCGCCCCTAACTTGGCCGTGCCCAAGTAGGCCAAGGGATTGTGATCGGTCACTATGTCGAACTCAGCGCCGGTCAAGTATTCCGTGAACTTTTCGGTTACTACCCAAACCACTGCTAACAACTCCAGCTTAAAGGCACTGTAATTATCGGGGTTTCTTTCTGAATCCCGCAGGCTCCGGCTTCCGTAGGCAATGACCCGTTCTTTGCCGTCTTGGACTTGTGCTAACACGGCCCCCAGGCCCTTGAGACTTCCATCAGTATACAGAACGAAGGGCTTTTCGAAGTCAGCGTACGCCAGCACTGGAGCCGTCGTCAGGTCTTCTTTGAGCGTCGTGAACGCCTTTTCCTGAGCGTCTCCCCAGGCTATGGCTTGATTCTTAGCCGTAGTGGCAACGCCCCTCAATAATTCGTGTAGCGGGCCAGCCACCTTCGCGAAGTCTTTGATGAATCTCCGATAGTAGCCCACTAACCCCAGAAATGCTCTCAGTTCCGTCACCGTTCGAGGGATCTTCCAGTCCAACACCGCAGAAACCTTATCCGGAGTGGGGCTCACCCCATCCCGGGACACAATATGTCCCAGGTATTCCAACCGGGATTTCAGAAGATGACACTTTCGCGGCTTCAACTTCAGGCCGAACTTCTCCAAGCGCTGTAGGACGACGTCGAGTCGATCCAGATGTTCCTTGACCGTGGGAGCGAAGATGATGATATCATCCAAATAGATCAGGAGAGCGTCGAAGTTCAGGTTTCCCAGACATCTCTCCATTAACCGTTGGAAGGTGGCGGGAGCATTAGTGAGCCCAAACGGCATCCTACAGAACTCAAACAGACCCATTGGTGTGATGAAGGCCGTCTTCTGCCGGTCCTCTGCCGCCACTGGTACTTGCCAGTATCCGCTGGCAAGATCCAGAGTGGAGAAATATCTCGCCTTTCCTAGCGCAGCTAGCGATTCCTCAATCCTGGGCAATGGATACGCGTCGCGGACAGTACAACTATTCAACCGCCGATAGTCCACACAGAACCTGATAGCGCCATCTTTCTTCCGTACTAAGACGATAGGAGCTGCCCACGGGCTCTTACTTTCGGTAATCACGTGGCTATCCAACATCTGCCTAATCATCAGCTTGACCTCTTGGTACAACTTGGGCGGGATTGGCCGATATCTCTCCCTAATGGGCAGACTGTCTCCGGTACGGATATTATGTTCCAGTTCTTCCGTGTACCCAAAATCCTCTTCACTTCGGGAGAACACTTTCTGTCTGGCCCACAATATCTGCTGTAAACGGGTAACATCTCGAGGCTCGATCCCTTCCAAGGAAACATCCATTTGTTCCAAAATGGTGTTGCCGTTCCACTCGCGGGACAGGCTATCGTCACCCTCCACTTGGACCGCCAAGCCCCCTTGTTGTCCTGACGCGGGTTTGAGAAGTATCTGCCGGTCATCTCCAATCTGTTCTGCTTCTACGGCGATAACTCGAGCGACAGTCGTACCAGGCCCCATCGTCTGAGTATGGTCCTGCACATTACATAACCGCACGGGTACCCTTCCTCGATGTACCCTGGCCAACGCACGGGCAACAAGAGGTCCTTCCGCCGTTCGTTCCGGACTGACCGGTTCCACCAACACCACTCTTCCCTCCAATCTCCGGTTTGTCCTCACTTCCATATATTGCAGCACCTCCTGACCAGGGGGTACTTCGACCGTCTGTCGATAGTTGGTCCGTAGGTAGCCAAGGAGCTCCAGTCCCGACTCAGTCGGTTCTTCATCACACCGTCGTACCATTCTCTGGAAAACCTGCTGCACGGGCCGGGGTACGTCCAACTCTCTCCAGTATCGAGCCCCTTTGGCGTGGAATAAGGCCTGATCCAAATTTTGTAGGGCGTTCATCCCCAGGATCACCGGGCCATGACGAAGCTCTTTTCCACCAACCACCAGAATGCCCTTCTTTCCCAAGGTCTGTCCGCATACTTCAATTTCCAACCAGACTACTCCCACGACAGGGATAGGCAAATTGTTGGCGGCGGTCAGCTTAATCCACGTTTGGGCCCGGCTCTTCTGCAGGTGAGCGTAGTTTTCCAGGAAACACCGCTCCGACATAGTGGTCACCTGAGACCCCGTGTCCAGCAGACACTGTTGTGGTTTACCCCCTAACGTGGCTACTACGGTAGGGCACTCCCCCACCAAATCAGCAGAGTTGGTGAAGTTGGGGTTTGCCCCCATCTCCCCCGCGGGTGGCCCCTTCACCGCGAGGGACTCTAGTTTAACGGTGCCTGGTTTGGAGGTTCGGGACAGTTTCGGGCATAATGTCCCATGCGTTGGCATCTCCAACAGCGAACGCCCGGTCTTGGGCCCTGCTGGGACCTGGGGGCGCTTCGCCGTTCCTCTATAGGTCCCCCTTCACTTCGGCGATCCCTCGGCCGACGGACTTCCTGCCGCAATTGGGCGACTTCTTCCTTCATGGCTAAGAGAGCTTCCTTTAGATCTTTCACACAACTCTCCAACGGTTGGGCCTCTGCTTCGGACGGGCTACTGGTGAGCAGGACTTGCTGGGGCGCTACCGCATAAGGCCCGTAGTGATCATCTCTGTCCCGGGACACAGCCTCCGCTTGTATTTCCTGGAACGCCAGGTGAGGTTGGTCCCGCACCTTGTCCAGTAGAATGTGCCGGAGTGGCACGTTCCAGAGCCCCAGGGCAAATTGGTCTCGCAGTAGCACATCCGAGTCTCCCATGGCGGCCGACCCCCGTGGGTCTCTCTGCCAGAGTTCTCCCGCCAATTCTAGGAGAGCGTTGCCAAACTGGGTCAGACTCTCGTCTTCTCTCTGCACACGCCCGAAGAACCTCTTCCTCAGAACTGCCGCAGAGGAGGTGTCACCGTACAATCCTCCCAAGATTTTGAAGATGGCGTCCAGGGTGTCCCTATCTGTTTGGGTCGAAGAAGAACCGTCTTCCTGGCATCCCCTTCCAGGGCGTTCAGAGCCAGCTCCACCTTCATGGCACCGGTGATATGATACAACCGGGCAGTGCCATGCAGCCGTTCCTGCCAGTCGGCGAAAGCAAGATTCTTTCCATCGAACTTCGGCAGGTGGGACAACGCGGCACCCACAGCCATCACATTAGGCGGGTTGCGCTCGGGGGAAGGCGTGGTTGGTCGTGAATCCGTCATCACGAACGCGGATCCTGCCGACTACGCCAAAATGTAAGGTCCCTAAAGGAGATGTGCCTCACAGGGCGACTAACTCCTAATACCTCCGAATTTACCACGATCCGCGTGGATGACTGGATCCCACCTCGGTCCCGGTTTGGGTTTCCTCCGGACGCCCGCACGTAACACCTAAGAGGGAAACACACAGTTAAACCGAGTCTACCCAGTAAGGGCTGTCCGAGACTACGGCAAGGGACGAGGACACGGTCAGTCCAAGCTCCTTGCCGCCTCCTCACTTTGTTCTTGCCAAGACGCGGGGGACTACAGGCACTGAAGGCCAAGACTAATCCGAGGACTAATCCCGCCTCAAGTGCCTCACACACCTGCCGGTGAGGGCCTAACCGAAAGGAGGAATCGAGCGTGATACTCACCGGGACACTCCCACTTCCGATCCGGTTCTCCTGCACCTTCCCGACTCCTGCGGATGACAAGAACACACAGCCTCCCTCTACGCTCTCCGTGAAACTAAGATGGCACCCACAAAACTGGACTAACTACAAACGGCGACCCGACCCTAACAACGTTCTAATGGTCGGCAACGCAACTACGTCAAACACAAGGACTAACTAAATGTGGTGCACTAACGGAACTACTAGTTACACGCTACGGGGAACACCAGCCGGTGTTCACAGCCTAAACCGGAGGGCGGTTCCTAACCCCCTCACCCAGGTCGTACCAAGAAGCTGCCTTCTTGCTATGGAGTCACACACAGGCCCTAAGTACGGGTTCTTTAAGCCCGGCTGAGGCTCAGTAAAACAGCACACTAACCCGCGGGCCGACTGCCGCACGGAACAGCCGATCGAACTGAACCGCCCGACTGCCTGTACTCGGGTATCTCACACGTGTCCCTACGTCCGGAACCACAGGTCCACCTGCACGGAACCGGCCTTGAGGACCCTTGATCAGAACCACGGCCGCCCCTGGAACTGCCTCAAGGTGTGCTGTACTGCCACCAACTCACTCAGCCACCCCCTCTGGGTACCAGTGTGACCCCGGGGACCTAAGGGACAGGGAAACTACATGTGTTCTCCCCTGACTATGTGTATGCTGGTACTTACACTTGTCCCCCACAGCACGGGTTAGCACAGGAAAACCACAGGAAACAAGAGCCTACCTTTAATGGGGGCCTGACGTCTTGCCCCTGGACACAGTTAGAAAGCACACCAAAATACTGTAATGTAAACTACACTCGCCACACAGACAGAATAAATAGATACAGTATACAGTACCTTGCCCGCTACTTACCCGAACACAGGACCGCGCCTACTCTCACGAGGCTCCCACGCCTCTACCACACACCACCCGGGGCCTTATGCCCTACACACCATGGGTCTCTGCCCAGCTACACACAGAGCCTTCTGCTCTGACTAATGGGCCTCAGCCCCCTCTCTAACTCAGGGCTCTGAGCCCACTACTAGGGCCTTGTGCCCTACTACCTAGGGGTCCTAGCCCCTGCCTGAGGCCTGTGGCCTTCCTAACTAACCGAGGGCCTTGTGCCCTTAATAGCAGATGGGCTACCAGCCCCTAACCAGGCCCTCTGGCCTTCCTATGGCCTCTAGGCCACTCACTACCTAAGGGCCTTGTGCCCTTGTATCTGGGCTCTCACGCCCCTGTCTGACTAGCTAACTGGGGCTTGTCCCCTTTATCATATATATACTAATGGCCTACTGGCCCACTACTTCGTTGGGGCCTAGTGCCCAGGTCCCTGGGCCTTGTGCCCCTACTTTAGAGTGCCAACGGGCCTTGTGCCCGACTTTATTATATGTACTGCGGGCGTGGGCCCGGGAGAGGAGTTGCCTGGCAAGGCCTTACCTGGGGCTGTCTTCGGGGAGCTTCTCCTGGACTCCTTCCCCGCCTGCCGCTGCTTCTCTGCTCTGCCGCCGACTTCTGCTCTTGATCCCGCCGGTCTTCAGGCAGCAGAGGCGCTCTTAGCCCTAACAAGGGCTCTCTGCCGCCACTGCTGGTCTCCGCTGTCTTCTGTTCTTGATCCCGCCGGTCTTCAGGCAGCAGAGGCGCTCTTAGCCCTAACAAGGGCTCTCTGCCGCCACTGCTGGTCTCCGCTGGCTTCTCTTCTGGTCTTGATCCCGCAGCTCTCCGCGACACGTCCTCTTCTGACTCTCTCCGCCGTCGAACTGCCCATGGCGGCGCGCGCGCTGACTTAAATAGTCGGCGCCGCGCTAGCGTCATCACGTAGCGTCGACGCGACGCCACGTGATGACATGGCGGGCCCGGATTGGTCCGTCGCCATGTTTCTTTTTGAAATGGCCGGGAGGTGAGCCCTGATTGGCTCACCGTCCCGGCTGAACGGAGGGGACCGCCGCCCGAGGGATGACGACGGCCCCGGACAGGTAAGTCCTCTACACTTCTGAGGTCAGTGGTGCTGCTGGGTCCTGTGCTGTGTCCTGTTCAGTCCAGTGGTGCTGTGTCCTGTGCTCTGTGCTTCTAAGGGCATAGTTATTTCCCCATTATTCCCAAGTTTTTAAAAAATAAAAAAAAAGTAAAAAAAAATAAAAAATTAGAAATTAAAAAAAATATATATAATTATAACCAAATGTGCAAAACCAATCCAGCAGTATAAGTCCATTGGTACTGCAATATTACCAAGTTCACACATTCTGCAGTATCAGTCCAGTGGTGCTGTGTCCTGTGTTCTGTCCTGCTGAGTTCCGTAGTGCTGCTGGGTCCTGTGCCGTGTCCTGTTCAGTCCAGTGGTGCTGTGTCCTGTGCTCTGTGCTTCTAAGGGCATAGTTATTTCCCCATTATTCCCAAGTTTTTAAAAAATAAAAAAAAAGTAAAAAAAAATAAAAAATTAGAAATTAAAAAAAAAATATATAATTATAACCAAATGTGCAAAACCAATCCAGCAGTATAAGTCCATTGGTACTGCAATATTACCAAGTTCACACATTCTGCAGTATCAGTCCAGTGGTGCTGTGTCCTGTGCTCTGTCCTGCTGAGTTCCGTAGTGCTGCTGGGTCCTGTGCCGTGTCCTGTTCAGTCCAGTGGTGCTGTGTCCTGTGCTCTGTGCTTCTAAGGGCATAGTTATTTCCCCATTATTCCCAAGTTTTTAAAAAATAAAAAAAAAGTAAAAAAAAATAAAAAATTTAAAAAAAAAAAATATATATAATAATTATAACCAAATTTGCAAAACCAATCCAGCAGTATAAGTCCATTGGTACTGCAATATTACCAAGTTCACACATTCTGCAGTATCAGTCCAGTGGTGCTGTGTCCTGTGCTCTGTCCTGCTGAGTTCCGTAGTGCTGCTGGGTCCTGTGCCGTGTCCTGTTCAGTCCAGTGGTGCTGTGTCCTGTGCTCTGTGCTTCTAAGGGCATAGTTTTTTCCCCACTATTCCCAAGTTTTTTAAAAATTAAAAAAAAGTAAAAAAAAAAAAAATAAAAATATAATAATTATAACCAAATTTGCAAAACCAATCCAGCAGTATAAGTCCATTGGTACTGCAATATTACCAAGTTCACACATTCTGCAGTATCTTGTGCTACATATAATGGAGACCAAAAATTTGGAGGATAAAGTAGGGAAAGATCAAGACCCACTTCCTCCTAATGCTGAAGCTGCTGCCACTAGTCATGACATAGACGATGAAATGCCATCAACGTCGTCTTCCAAGCCCGATGCCCAATCTCGTAGTACCGGGCATGTAAAATCCAAAAAGCCCAAGTTAAGAAAAAGTAGCAAAAAGAGAAACTTTAAATCATCTGAGGAGAAACGTAAAGTTGCCAATATGCCATTTACGACACGGAGTGGCAAGGAACGGCTTAGGCCCTGGCCCGTGTTCATGACTAGTGGTTCAGCTTCACCCACGGATCTTAGCCCTCCTCCTCCTCCCCCCCCCTACAAAAAATTGAAGAGAGTTATGCTGTCAGCAACAAAACAGCAAACAACTCTGCCTTCTAAAGAGAAATTATCACAAATCCCCAAGGCGAGTCCAAGGATGTTGGTGGTTGTAAAGCCTGACCTTCCCATCACTGTACGGGAAGAGGTGGCTCGGGAGGAGGCTATTGATGATGTAGCTGGCGCTGTGGAGGAACTTGATGATGAGGATGGTGATGTGGTTATTGTAAATGAGGCACCAGGGGGGGAAACAGCTGATGTCCATGGGATGAAAAAGCCCATCGTCATGCCTGGTCAGAAGACCAAAAAATGCACCTCTTCGGTCTGGAGTTATTTTTATCCAAATCCAGACAACCAATGTATGGCCATATGTAGCTTATGTAAAGCTCAAATAAGCAGGGGTAAGGATCTTGCCCACCTAGGAACATCCTCCCTTATACGTCACCTGAATAACCTTCATAGTTCAGTGGTTAGTTCAGGAACTGGGGCTAGGACCCTCATCGGTACAGGGACACCTAAATCCCGTGGTCCAGTTGGATACACACCAGCAACACCCTCCTCGTCAACTTCCTCCACAATCTCCATCAGATTCAGTCCTGCAGCCCAAGTCAGCAGCCAGACTGAGTCCTCCTCAATACGGGATTCATCCGAGGAATCCTGCAGCGGTACGCCTACTACTGCCACTGCTGCTGTTGCTGCTGTTAGTCGGTCATCTTCCCAGAGGGGAAGTCGTAAGACCGCTAAGTCTTTCACAAAACAATTGACCGTCCAACAGTCGTTTGCCATGACCACAAAATACGATAGTAGTCACCCTATTGCAAAGCGTATAACTGCGGCTGTAACTGCAATGTTGGTGTTAGACGTGCGCCCGGTGTCCGCCATCAGTGGAGTGGGATTTAGAGGGTTGATGGAGGTATTGTGTCCCCGGTACCAAATCCCCTCGAGATTCCACTTCACTAGGCATGCGATACCAAAAATGTACAGAGAAGTACGATCAAGTGTCCTCAGTGCTCTTAAAAATGCGGTTGTACCCACTGTCCACTTAACCACGGACATGTGGACAAGTGGTTCTGGGCAAACGAAGGACTATATGACTGTGACAGCCCACTGGGTAGATGCATCCCCTTCCGCAGCAACAGCAACAGCTGCATCAGTAGCAGCATCTACAAAATGGCTGCTCATGCAAAGGCAGGCAACATTGTGCATTACAGGCTTTAATAAGAGGCACAACGCTGACAACATATTAGAGAAAATGAGGGAAATTATCTCCCAGTGGCTTACCCCACTTAGACTCTCATGGGGATTTGTGGTGTCAGACAATGCCAGTAACATTGTGCGGGCATTAAATATGGGCAATTTCCAGCACGTCCCATGTTTTGCCCACACCATTAATTTGGTGGTGCAGCATTACCTCAAGAGTGACAGGGGTGTGCAGGAGATGCTTGCGGTGGTGCGCAAAATTGCTGGACACTTTCGGCATTCAGCCAGTGCCTACCGCAGACTAGAGGCACATCAAAAAAGCATGAACCTGCCCTGCCATCACCTCAAACAAGAGGTTGTGACGCGCTGGAACTCCACCCTCTATATGCTGCAGAGGATGGAGGAGCAGCAAAAGGCCATTCAGGCCTACACAGCCACCTACGACATAGGCAAAGGAGTGGGGATGCGCCTCAGTCAAGCGCAGTGGAGACTGATTTCCGTGTTGTGCAAGGTTCTGCAGCCATTTGAACTTGCCACACGAGAAGTCAGTTCCGACACTGCCAGCTTGAGTCAGGTCATTCCCCTGATCAGGCTGTTGCAGAAGCAGCTGGAGAAAGTGAGGGAGGAGCTGGTAAGCCATTGCGATTACACCAAGCATGTAGCTCTTGTGGATGTAGCCCTTCGTACGCTTTGCCAGGATCCGAGGGTGGTCACTCTTTTAAAGTCAGAGGAATACATTCTGGCCACCGTGCTCGATCCTCGGTTTAAAGCGTATGTTGTGTCTCTGTTTCCGGCGGACACAAGTCTACAGCGGTGCAAAGACCTGCTGGTCAGGAGATTGTCCTCTGAAGAGGACCGTGACATGCCAACAGCTCCACCCTCATTTTCTTCCACATCTATGGCTGCGAGGAAAAAGCTCAGTTTTCCCAAAAGAGGCACTGGCGGGGATGCTGATAACATCTGGTCCGGACTGAAGGACCTGCCAACCATTGCAGACATGTCTACTCTCGCTGCATTGGATGCTGTCACAATAGAAAAAATTGTGGATGATTACTTTGCTGACACCATCCAAGTAGACATGTCAGACAGTCCATATTGTTACTGGCAGGAAAAAAAGGCAGTTTGGAAGCCCCTGTACAAACTGGCTCTATTTTACCTGAGTTGTCCCCCCTCCAGTGTGTACTCGGAAAGAGTTTTTAGTGCAGCGGGGAACCTGGTCAGTGAGCGGCGAAGGAGGTTGCTTCCTCATAACGTTGAAAAAATGATGTTTATAAAAATGAATAATCAATTCCTCAATGAAGTACAGCACTGCCCTCCAGATACTACAGAGGGACCTGTGGTTGTGGAGTCCAGCGGGGACGAATTGATAATGTGTGATGAGGAGGAAGTACACACTGTAGGGGGAGAGGAATCAGAGGTTGAGGATGAGGACGACATCTTGCCTCAGTAGAGCCTGTTTAGTCTGTACAGGGAGAGATGAATAGCTTTTTTGGTGTGGGGGCCCAAACAAACCAATCATTTCAGCCAAAGTTGTTTGGTAGGCCCTGTCGCTGAAATGATTGGTTTGTTAAAGTGTGCATGTCCTATTTCAACAACATAAGGGTGGGTGTGAGGGCCCAAGGACAATTCCATCTTGGAACTTTTTTTTTTGCATTATATGACCAATCAACAGTCGTTTGCCATGTTCAAAAAGTAAAACCAAATGTAAAAAAATTCAAGAAATTAAACCAAAAGTAAAATGCCGTGTCATAATTTAAAACAAGAGGTATTGACGTGCTCTAAAACTACTGTATTGTTGTTTATATTTTATAAACACTACACTTGAAAGCTTGAGTCTTTCAATAGAAAAGTAACTGTCCATTGCACGAATATTTGCAACAGGGACAATTTTAGGGTTAAGAAAGTCAACTAATAACACTTCGACGCTGTCTGTCTTTATAAACACTACACTTGGAAGTTGTAGGAGGTATTGTGGCCCCGGCACCAAATTTACTACCGGGGCCACTCCACTGTGCAGTCCATACTTAGGTGTATCAGATATTAAACAACGGTGACAGTTGATGCCCAATTTTTTAATTATATTGTGGCCTCGGTACCAAATTGTGTACCGGGGCCACCACACTACGCAGTCCAGATACTTGTTTGGTGGAATTCAGACCAGTTGAGGGTTTTATTATTATATTGTGTGGACCACTCTATCTATACCACACTACAACTCTATACCACTCTATTTCATACTTTAATTCTATTTCATACTTTAATTCTATTTCATACTTTAATTCTATTTCATACTTTAATTCTATTACTAATTAATTACCATAAAGAGGAACAAAATAAACCAATTTTACCAAAAGTATAATATGACTTAGACTTACAAACACTACACTTGAAAGATCGTGCCTTTAAATGAAAAAGTCAGTCTTCATTGCACGACTATGTGCAACAGGGACAGTTTTTTGGGTTTACAAAGTCAAACAATAACACTTTGACCCTGTCTGTCTGGGATCTCAATGACGAATTGTCTGTACCATGTTTGGAGGAGGTATTGTGGCCCCGGTATCAAATTGGGTACCGGGGCCACCCCACTATGCAGTCCAGATACTTGTTTGGTGGAATTCAGACACGTGGAGGGTTTTTTAATTATATTGTGGCCTCGGTACCAAATTGTGTACCAGGGCCACCACACTACGCAGTCAAGATAGATAGATGCGTATCATAGATAAAGTACATTCAGTGGTGTGGGGCAAATTGAAAAATATTCAAAATGCACTGACATTATCAAAAACAAGAGGTTGTCACACGCTAAAACTCCAACATGTATATGATGGAGAGGATGGAGGAGCAGCCGTATGTGTAGTGTAATGCAGATCTGTTGAAGGTTTTTTATATATTTTATTGTGGTGCCCAGTGCCCACTCCTCTACGCAGTCCAGGTACAATTATTGGTGCGAATCATAAAAGTTCAGGGTTTTTAAGATATTGTGGTGACCCACTCCTCTACGCAGTCCAGGTACAATTATTGGTGCGAATCATAAAAGTTCAGGGTTTTTAATATATTGTGGTGACCCACTCCTCTACGCAGTCCAGGTACAATTATTGGTGCGAATCATAAAAGTTCAGGGTTTTTAATATATTGTGGTGACCCACTCCTCTACGCAGTCCAGGTACAATTATTGGTGCGAATCATAAAAGTTCAGGGTTTTTAAGATATTGTGGTGACCCACTCCTCTACGCAGTCCAGGTACAATTATTGGTGCGAATCATAAAAGTTCAGGGTTTTTAATATATATTGTGGTGACCCACTCCTCTACGCAGTCCAGAAAGATACCTTGTTGCAACGTTTTGGACTAATAACTATATTGTGAGGTGTTCGGAATACACTGTAAATTAGTGGAAATGCTTGTTATTGAATGTTATTGAGGTTAATAATAGCCTAGGAGTGAAAATAAGCCCAAAAACTTGATTTTTAAACTTTTTATGTTTTTTTCAAAAAAAATCCGAATCCAATACCTTAAATCCGAACCGAGACCTTTCGTCAAGTGTTTTGCGAGACAAATCCGAACCTCAAAAATAACGAAAATCCGGATCCAAAACACAAAACACGAGACCTCAAAAGTCGCCGGTGCACATCCCTAATTATTAACAGGTGACATTCATTGAATACTTATTTTTTCCTCTGTGTATTCTGCTTGGACTGTAGATTCCACATATGTAGTGTACGTACCCTGCAGTGTCTTGTCTGTTACATCAGAGCGCACCTAGACGAGTATTCAACAAGTAATGTTTCTTCAGACTCGCTCATTGTTAAAAACCGATGTACATATGTCCAATTTACATGCATTTTGAAAAAAGTGCAATATTCATTAGTTGTGCCTTAATAACTCAGGTCCACAGTGTATACTGTATGTGTATAGTTTACACTGTACTATGGCATATTTCTACCATGTAAAACATAAATACATGAGGTTTTAAATAGAAAACAATATAAAATTAAGCAAATGAAGTTTCTATTTTGATGTGCTGCAGAAGTATAGTCTTAGTGGAATTACACATTACTTAGGAGGTAAAATTGATAAAGCAGTAAATGCTTTTTTTCCATACTACATGTTTGAAAAAGTAATAAGGTATATCTCAGGTGACAGTCTATGAAAATGTTATTACCAATTAAGGTTGAGATTTTGCATTGTGACAAGACTGGGGGTGTTTGGTGATGACAGCTAGAGAACATCATTTTAATGAAAGTCTTTTTTGTTACATACTGTATTATAACTGTGTGATATTTCAAAGAGTTCTTTTATTCAAACATCACCAGTTTCAGATAATAATTACATTTGCCTGGCCTTCTTGAAATAAAAATTAGTCTTTTTCAAGAGGACATGTCAGCAAAGTTACAGGGGGAAATGTTTGGTTATGTACAGTAGGGCATAATTGAATTCTAAAAAAAGTGTCTTACCTCTCCGACATTGGGTAAACACCATGGGCTAGATTTACTAAGCTGCGGGTTTGAAAAAGTGGGGATGTTGCCTATAGCAACCAATTAGATTCTAGCTATCATTTTGTAGAAGGTACTAAATAAATGAAAGCTAGAATCTGATTGGTTGCTATAGGCAACATCCCCACTTTTTCAAACCCGCAGCTTAGTAAATCTAGCCCCATGTGTCATTTTTCAATTTATTGTTGATGTTGAATGTTTGATTCTCACGTTGCTTTTTGATACACTTGTTATTACCTTCTCTTGCTTTCTTTCTTTGTGATCTTTCCTCCACTCCCCTTATTTTTTTATTACCTTCTATCAGATTGCTTTCCTTTTGTGGGCCATCTCCCGCAGTCGGTTCTTGGTCCCCTGACCTGTCCTCGCTCTCTATTGGCTGCCCAAGCCTCCTCCCCTCATTTCTGGTACCCATGCTGTACCCCTGGCAAACGCACTATGGTTCTCCAACATTTTAAACGTCACAGCGCAAACCTAGTTTTCATACAAGAGAATCACTTTAAGATCCCACAACTGCAGTTGACCTGTAAGACATATCCCAACACTTGCTATGCATCCACAGGTAGCAAACAAAGAGGTACTGCTATTCTTATTCATCATAATCTATCCTTCTCCATTGACTCCCTGTTTGCTGACCCATTCGGAAAATATCTCATTCTGTAGGGTCCCTTGGGCTCACTAAACTCACTCTAGTTTCTCTTTATGCTCTTAATGTGGGGCAGGGTATCTTTCTCACTGGCTTCTTTAACCAGCTGGCTTCTCTTGCTCAGGGACACGTTATCATCTGTGGTGACTTTAACACCACAATGGACCCCGGTGTGAATCGCTCCTACATATCCCCCTCCCTTTCCTTCTCACACCAAGAATCTAGACATCTAGCTTCACTTCTTAAATCTCACAAATTTTATATTTCATGGTCACTGCCCCATCCCACAGGTAGACAATATACCCATTTTTTGACCCCCCACAATCTACACACTCGCATTGCCCTCATTCTTATTGACTCACCACTCAAACTCTTATTGACTCTGACATTTCCCCAATAACATGGTCAGACCACGACGTGGTCTCTCTCGAAATTGCCCTACCCCGCCCTCATTCCTCCTCACAAAATGGTGTCTAGATGTTACCCTTCTGTTGAAACCTGATCAGGAGTCCTCAATTTACGACTCCATTAAACATTTTGGGCCTGATTCATTAGTGATCTTATCTGCCGTTTTTTGCTTATCTTAAGCAAATCCACTCTGTGCATGCTCAGAAAAGGGAGATAAGAAGAAAATCTACTGCGTAAGTGAAAAATTTCTTGAGTTAAGATGAAAATCCATCTTAACTTCACTCTTATTTCCCCGTTTTTCTTCTTAAAATAAGCATCTTAACTTTGCACAGGATAAGATCACTAATGAATCAGGCCCCTTGTCTTTATGAACTCCTCACCAGATATCTCCCCAGCCCTCATTTGAGAAGCCCGTAAGTCCACCATACGCGGCACGCTTATTGGTCTATCAGCTGCCAGACGCAAGGCAGAACTGACCTGCATTGCTGAATTGGAGACTCAACTTTCTTCGCTTATGGCCTCATACCAATGGTTCCCAAAACACAACTCAGCTCACACTAATTTCCCTGAGCGGTCAACTACACCAACTGCTCTCTAAAAAGGCTGCCAAAACCTTTCAATGGCTACACCAAAAATATTAAGAAGAGGGAGATGATGTGGATAGAATACTAGCCCAAAAATTAAGGGGTAAATGCATGGGCAGCACAGTGGCTAAGTGGTTAGCACTTCTGCCTTACAGCACTGGAGCCATGAGTTCAATTCACAACCATGGCCTTATCTGTGAGGAGTTTGTATGTCCTCTCCGTGTTTGCGTGGGTTTCCTCCCACACACCAAAAACATACTGGTAGATTAATTGGCTGCTAATAAATTGACCCTAGTCTGTGTGTGTGTGTGTGTGTGTGTGTGTATGTTAGGGAATTTAGACTGTAAGCCCCAATGGGGCAAGGAATGATGTGAGTGAGTTCTCTGTACAGCGCTGCGGAATTAGTGGCGCTATATAAATAAATGGTGATGATGATGATACACAATCACATATTTTCTATTAAGACCCCTTCAGGCAACATCGCATACGACTGCATAAAAGTTGTACACCGCACTAAGTAAAGTCAAACCCCCCCTAAATTCTCTTTAACAATCCAACAATCCAAATAAACAATCTATTGTAAATGGTGTATGGGGGGTGCACCCTCACATCAATGTGATTCACTAAGAGGAAAATCACATACGACCCTAACATCACATACGACCCTAAAGTTATTGCTGATACTTTCAAGGATTTCTATTCAGAACTCTATAACCTTACCCACAACATTACCAACCTGAAGTCTGATCTCTAATTTCCTGTCTTCCCTCCATCTACCCAAACTCACCTTGGCTCAATCTGACTCTCTAAATGCACCCATCACCATGGAAGTAATTTGCCAAACCATTAGGGAACTGAGAAATGTCTCGTCCCCCGGCTTTACGTCTATTTACTATAAAACCTTTGCTGTATCTCTTACACCTATGCTTCTAGAGCTCTTTACCTCTATACTTCTATGCGCCAAATTTGACCCAGCCACCACTCGCACAGATATTGTGGTGATTCCTAAGCCCAATCAGGACCCATATTTTTGAAGTAGCTATATGCTCATATCACTTCTAAACGTAGACCTTAAACTGTTAGCAAAAAATACTTGTCAACTGCCTAAACTCTGTAATCACCTCACTGGTAAGTGGGTTTATCCCTGGCCACCAGGCCTCTTACAATACATGTTGTGCAATTGACCTATTTCTCCAACTTACGCGGCACTCCTACCTTGCTCTTAGCTCTGGACGCAGAAAAGGCGTTTGACAGACTGGGGTCGGGTGGCCCTATATGCAACAGACCGTGGCGGTATGAAAGGTCCCTTTCTATGGGCTGTAGCGTCTCTATATTTTAACCCCTCCTCATCTCCACATATCGGTTCTGTCCAACGGCTTTCAATCCTCCTCCTTTACAATCCAAAATGGTACCCGCCAGGGTTGCCTGCTTTCCCCTCTTATGTTCGCAATCATGATCGAAACCCTTGGCCATAAAATTCAGCACAATTACAAGGTTTTAAGTCTAGTTTCAACTTTCGTTAGCAACCATCCAAACTGAAATACCTTGTGATTTACTTGACCCGCAGATATGAACAATTATATATCGCAAACTTCCCTCCTCTCTTTGCAACCATCATAGGTGACCTTCTCAAATAGGACAAATACACAATCTCTTGGATGGGTTGCATAAACTCCCTTAAAATTAATATCCTTCTGTACCTATTTCAAAACCTCCCACTTAAGGTCCCCGCAAGCACCTTTAAACTTCTTAAACAGCTGGCCACTAAATTATTTTGGTAGGCAAGAAAGCCAAGGATTCACATGAACATCCTGCATAAGCCCTCACAGGATGGGTGCCTCGGGGTTCCCCATTTCCTTAAATACTACTGAGCCACTCAACTCACCCAGCGCGTTCTTCTCCATTAGACTCCTGGCCTCGGAGTCTTGTTTGATTTTGACGCCGTTCTCTCCAACCTATTCCCCAGCCTCACTTCTTTGTTTGAAACCCCATTACTGCCCCCCTCTTGCGCATCTCCCTCCCATCCTGGCATTTTTGCTCACAAGCTGTTCCCAAACAGTGACATCATATGATCTTGAGCCTAACCCCTCTGCATGACTCCTCTATGGAATAATCATTCCTTCCCTACAGGCACACACCCAACTCAATTCCCATTTTGGATAAGACATGACATTACATTTCTAAAAGAAATTGCCCCCTTTCAACTGTTCCATACATTTGCTGACCTACAAACTTAAAGCCATATATCCTCATCTTACTTTTTTCAATATTTACAGCTTTGCCACTTTTATGACACCATTAGACGTACAGTGACTGACATCCACCAGAATTCCTCTCTAGTATCCTTTTGCTCTCTTCGCTCTTCCTCCAGAGGCCTCATCTCCAAGAGCCACATGAACACAAATGGAAGGAGGACATGGGGGAGGCACTCGCTCTGGAGGACTGGGACAAAATTCACCTGAATGTAGCCAAAACCTCGATTTGTGTCAGAATTAGCGAAAATGATCAGAAAATCTATTATCGATGGTACATGATCCCACACAGGCTTCATACAGGCTTCATATTATCTACCCAACCACCTCCCCATTGTGTTGGCACCTCTGTGGTCAGGTGTGTATCCTGTCTCCTGTTTGGTGGCACTGTCCGAAATTACTCCCCTTCTGGGCATCTATTCATCTGTTTATGGCCAACATTACTCAAGTCTCGTTTTCTGCCTCTCTTTCCTACTCCTTACTACCTTGCCCTCTGCCAGGTGTCCCAAGACACACTTAAAAGCTAATCACACATATACTCAGTGCGGTCAAATGTTAGTTTGCTCTATTTTGGAAAAACCCTAAACCCCTTCCTCTTCCTTCCAATATCAACCGCATATGACAGGCCTACCACATGGAACACATCACAAGCATCCTTTAACATATTCCTGCCCCCTTCATTTGGGTCTGGAGTCCCTGGACCATATATCACGGTTCGCATCCACCACTGGTGTTCTGATCACTTACCTCTTACATAGATAGCACAACATTTGCACTGCTAACTCCTACCTATATACATCATAGTGAACAGTGAGTTCCCTTCCCTCTTCCCTTTTCTTCCCTCTATTTCTCTATTTTCTTTCTCTTCTGTCTGTCACTTTCTCCATCTACAATATTGTTTATGTATAGCTACGTTTGCTCCTCTCATGCCTTATATATATGTATACTTGCTAACTTATACGTCCTCAAGTGTTTTTTTTATTATCATGTATGCCTGGCACAACTGACCAATCTATATTCAGTTATGCTGTACTTTCTATTGAAAAATTCAATAAAAATATTTATAAAAAAAAAAAGTGTCTTACCTCTACACTGTTGGCCCAGAAGAGTGTCCTGAAGCATGCTAATTGCTAAAATGGGCTACTCAGTACCCTTCCCAGTGATGTCTCCTGCATGTCACTCCTCCTACTGATCTACTATACCAGCAGAGCTGAGAACAGAGATATAAACTAGAAGTCATCATTTTCATACAGTAAGGTGCGCATCAACCGCTAAAATCAAATTAGGAGCAAAAAGCAACCTTTCTGTCTCATTTTAGCTTGCTTGCCTTATCTGTGAGGTAAGTGCACTTTAAACGTATTTCAAAAACACATAAAAATCACTGTAGCTACTTTCAAGATATGAAGATACTTGATGTTGGGTTGCGAGCGTGAATGTTTTGATCAAAATATGAACTAAAAGCTCATATTTCTATTGCAGTAGATCCAGTATATATACATAATTACATACTCAGGAGAAAGGAGCTGGTTTGCTCTGTCTTATTAAGCAGAGGTTGGCTGTTACCGCATCCAAGTTCTGGTCACAAATCAGCATATGTGCGGGAAAATACTGACCCGCTTTGTCCTGCAAGCTCCTAAGCGTCCTGGGCTTGAATTATCTTCAGACGTAAGTTGATTTGCATGCCGTATGTTGCATGAAAACAGCTCTCTGTATGCTCAAGTATACACCAATGATCGCACTTGCATGCAATTCATGTATGAATGCAAAAGACACTTAATACTGCCTACAACTTGATGCTATGGGGGAGGGAAGGGTCGGAATAACATAGTCAGTGTACAGTAAGGGTGTGTCGAAGGTGTGCCAACGCGGATGATGCCAAATCAAGTCCTGTGTCAGGATTCCTAGCATGAACACTATGGACAGGGCCGCCATCCGGGGGGTACAGGGGGTACTGTTATACCGGGCCCGGGCTCACCAGGGGGCCCGGTACAACAGCGCAACACAAACTTACCTGGGGGCCCACTGTCTTGCAGTCCGCTGGTCTCCGCTACTCTGCGCTGATGTCTTCAGCCTGGCTGTCACCGTGACAGCCAGGCACCAGAATGCGATCGCAGGGGTGGAGGAATCATTCCCCTGCAATCATGTGATCTAGTTGTCACAGGCAGGTGTAAGTGCTGACTGACAATGGTGACTGTCACGGTATCAACTTTGTATTAAAAACTACACGTGTACGTGCCATTGGATAGCACAGAACATGTGTATGCAAGTAAACTATAAAAAACTGATTGTATGTACATTACACATTAAAAACATACTGATTTGTGTAATTATTATAATAATTAAAAAAGAACACAGATTTTTATTAATGACTATATTTTTATGGGTTGGTAATTTCTTTTATACATTTTCGTTTTTTGCATGCGTTCTGATGGGACTTTATATTGCATATATGTACGTATCCTGCAGTCTGTTTTGACTGATAACATACGACAAGTATTGTGTAAGCAGAACGTACTTATATCCAATTTCAAATGGAAATGTTTCTGGAGATTCACTTGGATTTCAATACAGGCGCATGTACGCTCAAGTATCGTGCTTGTTTTAAAAATGTAACTTGCATGCAGGTTGCGTTCAAAGATTAATCAGGTCCACTGTCAACATCATTTATACTCATTGAGAGCCTTTACATACTGCTTCCAAAATTCACAAATGCTTGGGAACGAGATTTAGGGGGGAAAGTATAAAAGAAACATTGGCATAAGATATTTGAGTTCACATTTGCTAGCTGAAGCAGTCTCTCAGTTGTGGAGATGAAATTCAAATTGGTACAGATGTTCTAATTAACTTAGCAAAATGTAATCCAGCATTTCAAATTCCTGTTGGCAATGTGGTTTGCAAGGAGGCTCTTCACTCCACATCTGGTGGGAGTATTTGCTAATCGTCCCACTCTGGAAGAATGATAGACTTTATGCTTCTTAAATCCTTAGGGGGACAGTCCCGAAAGGCCAATAATTAATTAATGGCCTTCCCTGATCTCTGTGTAAAAGGAATCGCTGCTCAAACATTTTAACAATGCAGCAAAAGAAATAATGCCTGTGCATTGGAGGTCATCCTTTCCCAGAATTGATTTTTATATGAATATGGCCAATTTTTCAATGGCTTCTTCCGATTGTTATCTGGAATTTGTAGCCACAGGTTGGTATTTTCCCCCTAGTTCTTCTTCCTTATATAATCATTGATAATCTTTGAGAAAGCTTGAAATCCCCCCCTTCCCAACAAAAAAAACAACTTTTATTTTGGGGATTTCAAATAGCTACAACATCTCTTCATCATCATCATCATCATCATCATTTAGTTATATAGCGCTAGCAAATTTTGCAGCGCTTTACAATTGTGAACAAACAGTAATAAAACAATTCTCTGGCTAATACATACAGACAGAGAGGTAAGAGGGCCCTGCTCTCAAGTTTACAATGGGAGTTTGATACACAAGGGGACATCATACCTTTGATGTCATCATATTGCAGATTGGTCTAGTTAGAATGCAAAGGTAAAAAGTATTTAGTGGGCCATATAAGCAGTCACACAACAATGTTGGTCAAAGAGTTGTTGTCTTGTGTTAGATGTGTAGAGTGTGGTAATAGGGTAACCTATGGAGGTTAAGAGGGTAGTTGAGGAATAGTATAAGCTTGTCTGAAGAGGTGGGTTTTTAGAGAATGCTTGAAGGTTTAAAGATTAGAGGAAAGTGTTGTGGTGCAAGGGAGGGAATTCTATAGAGTGAGTGCAGCCTGAAAAAAAGTCCTGTAACTGGTAATGGGAGGATGTGATGAGAGACAAAGATCTTGTGCAGAATGGAGGTGTTTTGAGAGATATTTGGAGACAAGTGAGGAGATGTATGTTGGTGCGATTTTGTTGATGGCCCTGTATATTAGTAGAAGAATTTTATATTGAATTTGTTGAAAAACAGGCATCCAATGTAGAGACTGAAAGAGTGACTCAGCAGAGGAAGAACAATTTTCAAAATAAATCATTAAAAATAGATTGTAGGGGCTCAAGTCTGATTTTGGGAAGACCAGTAAGGAGGGAATTGCAATAGTCAACGTGGGGGATGATGAGTGCATGAATTAAAGTTTTTGCAGTATCTTGTGTGAGATATGTGCGTATTCTGGAAATGTTTTTTAGATGTATGCAGCATGATATATATATAGAGTTGACATTGGGAACAAAGTATAGTGGTGAGTCGAGGATCACACCTAGGCAGCGAGCTTGCAGGGTGGGATTTATGGTCATGTTGTCAACAGAAATAGAAATGTCAGGCAGGAAGCTTCTCTTGTTGGGTGGGAATATTATTAATTCTGTTTTTGAAAGATGGAGTTTGAGTTGGCGAGAAGACATCCAAAATGGCAGAAAGACAGTCAGTAACGCGAGACAACACAGATGGTGAGAGATCAGGAGAGGATAGATAAATTTGTGTATCATCCGCATAGAGATAATACTGAAATCCAAAGGAGCTTATTCATTTTCCAAGAGAAGTGGTGTAGATAGAGAACAGCAGAGGACCGAGGACTAAGCCTTGTGGTACTATGACTGATAAAGGAAGCTGAGCGGCGCAGAGGTGGATCCAGAGAAATTAACACTTAAAGATAGGTAGGATGAAAACCAGGATAGGACAGTGTCTTGACCACTCTCTCCTCATTTAAATGCTACAATCATAGGGATTGTAGCGTTTTTATGAGAAGAGAGTGGTCAACAGTGTTAAATGCAGCAGAATTATTGACAACCTTGGTCAACGCAATCTCTGTGGAGTGTTGAGAGCGAAAGCCTGACTGAAGAGAATCCAATAGGTTGTTTGCTGTAAGAAAGTGTGTGAGGCGAGTGTAGGCAATTCTCTCAAGAAGTTTGGAGGGGCATGGGAGCTGTGAGATGGGGTGGTAATTTGAGAGAGATTTTGGGTCAGAATTTTGTTTATTCAAAGTAAGAGTAATCACTGTGTGCTTGAATAATGATGGAAAGATACCAGAGTAGAGAGAGATTACAAATTTTACTTAGAGGTGGAATGAGCACAGGAGACAGGGACCAACCAATTTGTGGGGGTATGGGATCGAGAGGACAGGAGGAAGAGTAGGAAGATAAGAAGAGAGTAGAAACTTTCTCTTAATTTGTGGGATCAAATGAAGAGAGAGTGTCCAAGGGTGCTGGGAAGAAATTGAGCTGATTGGTAGTCGAGGGAGATGATACCATTTCAAGTCGAATCTTATGAATCTTGTCCTTGAAATAGGAAGCAAGATCCTGGGCGCTGATGGTAGTTGGAGGGCTTGGGGTGGGAGGGTTTAGAAGAGAGTTCAATGTGTTAAACAAGCATTTGGGGTTAGAAGCCTGAGCATAGATGAGAGATTAGAAGTATGTTTGTTTTGCAGCGTCCAGAGCATTTCGATAGGAGTGGAAGATAGCAGTATATGTGATGAAATCATTAGAGGTACAAGATTTACTTAACATTCTGCTTTACGAGAAATGTTTTGTAGATTTTATGTTACTTTAGTGTGCCACGGTTGACAACGCAGTCTATGCAGAGTATGAAGAGTCACTGGAGCTACTTGATCAAGGGCAGTTGATAGGGTATGATGAAAATGAGGAACTGCCATATCAGGGAAGGAGAATGTAGAAATTGGGGAGAGAAGGTGTTGGAGAGAGGTGGAAAACTGTTGAAAATCAATCAATAGATTTAATATTCCTACAGGTATGAGGAGGCTTGAAAGAGTTTGACAGCAGAGAGGTTAAAGGGGGAGTGAGCAAGTAGCTGATAAGGTGATGATGCAAGAGGGAGAAAGGAGTGTTAAAGAAATCAGAAACTGAGAATAGTCTAGAGAAAACAAGATCAAGACAGTGGCCCCATCCTGATGACTAGCAGAGTTAATACACTGGTAGAGCTCAAGTGAGGAGGTTAGAGAGAGTAATTTTGAACATGGATTAAGATAAGAAGATAAGAAGTGAGCGAGCCATATAGACAAATGTCCAATAAATTGTTGGTGGGGTCCAGGGGGCGATAGATGACAGCAACATGCATAGAAATTATGTTAAAAATAGTAACAGTATGTACTTAAAAAAATGTGATCGTGAGTGATGGGACATTTGGTAAAACTGTGAATGTGCACTGTGGGGAGAGAAGTAGTCCAACCCCACCTCCTTGTCTGCCTCCTGGTCTGGGGGTGTGGGTGAAATGGAGGCAACCTTGTGAAAGGGCTGCAGGTGAGGTAGTGTCTGATTGCACGAGCCATGTTTCTGTTATTGCCAGAAGGTTGAGGTTGTTTGAGGGGAAGAGATCATGTACGGAGGTAAGTTTGTTACAAACAGAGAATGCATTCCAAAGGGCACATATAAAGGACTTTGGGAGAGAGGAGAAACAGGGGATGCATTTAAAATTTGCTGGATTCCGGTAGCGTTCAGATATATGTGTGTGGGAGACGTGAGGGGGAACTGGATTAGGTGATATATCACCAGCTAATAGAAGCAGGGAGGAAGAAAGGTAGGAAAGATGATTGTAAGATGCGTGTCTTTTTAGTTTCTGGCTACAGTGTGAGGCTGTTATAACTATTGCATTTAAGTAGGACAAACGTTCATGAGTGTTAGCTAGAGGTGAGTGGAGGAATGAAGGGCCAATATGGACAGAGGTGTGTGTTGCAGGAAGGGTAAAGGATGATATAGTTCTAAAGATAACACCATGAAAGGAGAGCAAGAAAAATAATTTCTCAAACATTGGGATTTAAGAGTAACATAGCAATGATTGAGGGAATTAAAATAATGACCTAGTTGCAATGTCCTGTGCAATCAGAGAAGTAGCAGAGTAAGGCTGCAGCAGATGTAGATTATTTCTGGATCTCTTCAATTGTTGTTCCATGTTTGTTTAACTGTATTTTCTAAACACTTTTTGTGTTGACCTCTTTCTCCATTTGAGCAAATGTGCTGTTATAATCCTATCATACGTGGTATCATCTCTATCCTATATAAACTGCTCTATTCAACAATACAAAACTGATAGCATGAAATGGAGAGGGAGAAGGACTTAATCCTCCTCTTGAGTAAGATATATGTTAAAAAAAAAATCAGCTGTAGCCAAGTATTGGAAGTATCCTGCTTGTCTTTCCTTTAATTTTGCTCTGAACAAAATTTGGTTTACTGTTATTATGGAAAAATAACTTTCCAATTAATTAAGGGAAAAAGCAGAAAAGTTGTATTTCATTTTGGACCAATGGATTTCTTCTGCTCCTCCAAACAGTTTGATAACTTACAGATTTTACTTCTGCCGGTCTCTTTATGACATTATACCCCAGTTTTATGGCCTTTTCTATTCAACTTTGTAATGTAAAATCACTTTTTTCTTTATTCTTTCCATACCCCAAACTTTCCCTGTCCATACCCTCCCACCATACAATAGTTTCATGAACAAATGTTTGTATAATGTTTCATTGCTGAGAAAGTAGAATCTATGTTTTTGTGTGATTGTCCCCATTTCTACTCATGACAGCATCACATGCAGCCCTGTCCTCGGTAATATGATGACAGAAGATCGCCCACTCACCTCCATCTCTTCAAATACTCTGTGCTGTTGTGAACATTCCAGTAATATGATTGTTCTATCCCTTCACAGTTTAATACTGAGCACACGAGGATGAGCAGCACATAAAGACTGAGAACAAAAGGTGCTCTGAGCTTAGTCAAATGCACTTTAAAATGCCAAATGCATTATTTCCCTCAATGTCGTACAAGGTGAAAACCTTACAAAATTACTTTCTCATGAGATTCTAAGGTGGGATTCCTAATAAAGGGGATATACATTTTCCAGAAAAATAATGAAAACACTTTATTCATTTGTAATTAGAAACAAGAAAGTTCTCACATACTAATGTGTACCTTAGACTGTTTCTCTATGGTCAAGTCATTGCTCACATACCCAAAAGCAATAAACACCCATTTTGTACCTTTCCTTAAAAAATATACTCTCACATAGGTACACACATCCATTTTTCACAGCTTCATTTTTCTACCACATAGGGTTAAATGTATCAAGCTGCGAGTTTCCGGTGGGTATGAAAAGTGGAGATGTTGCCTATAGCAACCAATCAGATTCAAGCTACCATTTTGTAGAATGTACTAAATAAATGATAACTAGAATCTAATGCCAGCTATTATAAATATTGTTTTGAAAAATGTGTGGGACATTGATCTCCATCGCATTCGATGTTGCTTGAAAAGACAAAACGCAGGATTTGTAGAGGGGGTTTCCACACCATGCCGCCAGTGGGTGTGACTAGCATGCATGGTGGAGTGGCTATAATTTTAGACAGTGCTTGGCTGCTCTCCAACTCTTCCTATCCCCATAATATACATGGGGAATGCTGCGTGCACTACTGTTAGGTGCATGCAACTCTCCCTTTTCAAGCAGAGCCGTGTGAAGCAGGAGCAGGGTCCAGCCACCTCAATTATACAGTGCCCCAGGCTTGGAGGGGGTTTGCATGCACTAGGAACCCCCCCCCCCCCCCCCTCGGTTTGCCTATGGCTTGGTCACAGCCCACTGAGTGCTAGATGGCATGAAGTATTGTAAAAGGATGGGTATCTGCTGCTCATTAAGCTATGAATGAGGAACAGTACTTCTCATAGGGATCAATGGTCCCTCGGATAACTGTATTTTACCAGTTTTATTCATGAGAACGGGCTGCTGATGACAGTTCAGTTGCCAACACTGGGGCCCATAAAATTTGGGATTTTATTCATAAATGAATGTTTTGCTCTAATTTTGCTGATACTTAGCTGATTTAGGCCAATATGCCCCTTTCAAAACTTGAGGAACTGAAACTTTCTAAAGAAATAGCTTGGTTTTGATATAATATTAAGAATAATGTACTAGCCACTGTATGGTTGCAGACATCCCTGTTTCCTCCAATGGGATAGGGACCGATGTATATGATTAAATATTGTCTATACAGTGCTGTGTAATATGGTGGCACTATATATATAAATAAACAATAATAAATAATACTGTTCTGCAAAAGAAATCTTGTTTTTCCAAAATGTGTGCACCTCATTTACTCTTAGCAAAGAATCAGTCCATTGCAGTATTCTCCCATCTCACTTTGTGCACTTTATACTGGTCATCTGTCCTGAATTTGCTGGGATGGTACCAGGTTCAAGTCTTGAGTCGTTTTGCTTCCCAGGAGATACTCTTCAACTCGTTCTGTAAAGATTTTGTACCTGCTGTGACTGGAGTGTCCTAACTTGTGTGGTCACTAGAGTACAGCATTCTGTTTGTTATTCTACAGCAAATTGTGCGCTCTTATCCAATGGTAACTCAGACTAAGAGGCTTTAGTCCCTTTAAATCAGAAGACAGGGATAGTATGTATTATATTTATCCATAAAAAAAAAGAATTAATTTTATATATTTGTGGTGCTCTCATTTGGTGTTCTTCTGAGGTGACTGCCTCATTTCTGTCTTCTTAGTGAGTGTCCCTGACCCAAACCCAGAGACAGACAAGTTTCCAACAATCAGGACAAGACCCCCAATAATGACATGCTTTTATTAGCAGAGTTATTTAATGATGATTGCTATGGTGATAATTAAGATAATTAAAAGTTCTACAATTACTTATTAAAGAATTCATAAGACACTGCTCAAAAGTTATTCATTCTATATAAATCAATGAATTACTTAAGAATAAAAAGAAATAGATAATTAACTAAATAATTTAGTCTCATTATTTCTAGAAATGATTAGCTCTATACTTAATATGGCAAATGCTGTTTTCAGTAGGTTTGTAGTTTAGTGAATACTAACCTAAAATTTGTTTCAGTCTCTGTCTGTAAAGAAGACAGACTAAAGAGAGGGTTAGGGGAGGATAAAGGGGAATGAGTTAGGTAGGTCAGGTGTGAAATAGAGGGGAAACTAGTTAGGAGGGAGCCAATGGAAGAAGGGAGGGAGTAGATTGAGGGATGGTCAGAAGGTATTAAAAAGTTTCAAATTAAGGGATTCAAGGAGTGTAGACTAGAATGTTTTTTTCTGAGTTATGTGTGATGGGAACTACATGTTTTGTACAAGATTTATATGGATAAGGATTTTTCTGCCACTGGAAAATATTTTTTTTTTAGTATTTAAGTTCATCTTCTGAAACTTTCTGATGAAATAGCTTGGTTTTGATATAATATTAAGAATAATGTACTGGCCACTTTATGGTTACAGATATCCCTGTTTCCTAGGCTGTTTTGAGTACTAGCCACCAGAATGAGGTCTATTTTGTTTGTATTTATTTATTTATGGCTGGTTTTCTGACTTTATATTTTATCTGTACTTCATTATAGTCTACATTAGCTGGTCAATTTCTTCTAGTCTGTTTTGTGTTGTTTTTGCATTAAATTATATAATTTCCCCTATTCATTTGTTTCACATTTTCTTAAGCCTTTCGGTTTTTACTTTGACAATTTGTTGTGCCTTTTTTTGGCCTCTTTCTCTACCCAAACACTGTCAGATCTATGGCTGAATTTTGAATTATTGTTGAATATTTGTTGCAGTTATGAAACTTTGCCCCACTGCTTTCCCCCTGCTAATTCTCCCACATAAATTTTGCTTGCGTTCCTAAATGGCTGTTTTGGGATTAAAATGTTATCTTGTATTTTATTCTTAGCCTGATATTGTTTACTTGTGGCCTGCTGTCTTTCTTTTAATTGTTATTCAATTTCTTTGTTGTGTTTATTGTTGTTTTTATTGTAGATAAATGGGCCTGTTATTGTAAGGCCTTTGAGAAAAAAACACTGGACCACTAAGAAAATATTAAATTAACAGAGAAAGGCTAGGATGCTCTAGGGCATCAGTACTGGGGCTGGTAAATATAAATTTATTAAGTCAAAGGAGAGATAAAAAAAAAAAATTATGTTTAGACAAAAGATATAAAATCACTAACTGTATTGGAATTTATTGGATTAATTTAACATAGTGTGTCTTTTTAATGCTACAAAGTAAGTGCTTTAAAACAAGCTAACTAAGAAAATTTGTTTTTCTTTAGGTACACTTATTTTTGACCACCTATGAATACACTTAATTTAAGCATTTATATTGGTGCTAAATGGCAATAGTGCTTTTTCACCTTGTGTTTACTGTTTTCATGATGGCTACTATTACCCTTGTAGGGCTCTACATATTAGCCATCATATTGGGATTTTGTATAGTAGTCACTGTATACTAGCCACCAAGGGATATTCAATGTATACTAGTCACAAGTAAGTCATCTTCATTGTATACTAGTCACCAAAACGTGGTCTTAGCTGTATACCAGAAATGAGAAAGGGTCTCTTTTGTATACTACCCAACAGAAAACAATCTGTACTGTATTACAGATGTAAGAAATATTTTTGTATACTAACTACCATAAAAGTATCTGCTTAAAATTGGGTATTTTTTTCTAATGTTCACCAGGATGTGGTCCCCAGACTAGGCTCTGCTGTGTATACTAGGGAACTTGTTTGGCTTTACTTTGTATAATGGTCCTCAGAATGGCATCTACTTTGTATAATTAAACAGAATGTTCTCTGCTCTTTAAACCAATTGCCAGATTGGTCTTTGTTTTGTATCAATAACAATAGAATGAGCTCTCCTTGTTTTTTGATCAGCGGAATAAACTCTAATTTGTATACTGCTTATGGTTACTGATATATGGTCTTTATATTGTATTATGATGAGCATACCCTTTCTACATGCAGACAAACAATTTTTTTTTCAATAATAGCAACCAGAATGGGTTCTGTTTTCAATACAGACTGTGAGAATTGGCTGCTTTGAGTACTAGCTACCAGAATGAGTTCTGCATTTTATAATGGTTATCAGATGTGTATCATATTTGAAAGCAAGTAAAACATGCTGGACACTGGTGAGTGCAATATGCTGGACAGTGATCCAATTAAAATACCAAACACTGCTAAGTATAATGTACTAGGCATTGCATGCGTACTTATTTAATAGCTTTTTGAAACCTGAATTCTATTCTTAATACACATTGCACTTAACTAAATTGTTCTTATACAAGTTCATGTGTAGTACTCATGGTCAATTTATTAATCTGACAAATGGCCTTAAATATAATAAACTGCATCTAGCCTCTAGGGAAGAGAGCAATTAAATGTAACATGCTCATTCAGCGCTTGAAGACCATTAATATTGTTTATTTTTAAAGCAGCAGACTGTAGCACAACCATGAAGACACTATACATACTTAGTGTCCCCCTAGTACATATACAGGTAGGCTGTGTAAATAAACTCAGTTATGGAAAGTTGGGGAATAGGTGATGGGCATAGTTAGGTGAGAGAAGGCAAAATTTGAATGGAATTTGTTTAGGAGGGACAACACCTTGGGTGTGACACTATAGTGCCAACCATTTTGTACCTGCTTCTGGGTAGATGATGTCTGTTTTCAGTGTACGGACGGTATTTAACTGCTGCCAGCTAGGCAGGTTTCCTACTTTATATGTCTTGGTAGCTCTAATTAGGACCATAAGAACCCATAGACTAAACTGCACCCTGCACTGCAATACCATGCAGAAATCTTGTACTGACAACCAGGTATATCTGCATTGCTGTTTGGTAACCATTGTGGCCATTGTGGCCCAGTGGGGACAGCTATGACGATCATAAAACTGGGTGCCTACCCTCAAGCACTTTGAAAATTGTCCAGATGAGATACAAATTATTTTTCAGTAAATATGCACAAAAACATATGGCCTACTCTGTCTACATAACTTTCTTATGCTTTCCCAAAATAAAATATAGTAAACACAGTGCCACATTGTGGTTAATTTACCCTTAAATATGTAATATATTTATTATTATTATAATCTCAGGCATTATTCGTTTTACTGAACATGTTTAAATATGCTAAATGTATAATAGGCAGGGCAAGGTTCAGCATAAGGCACAGTCTACGGGTAGCATAGGTTGAGAAGCACGTATATCTCTGCAGTGTGTAGAAAGATTTATTTCTATCAGTAAATAAATATAAGCCAAGGGAATAAGTAAAATAAATTGATGTGAAGTAAATTGAGAAAGACTGATGAGCATGATTCAACTAAAGGGAAAAATGGTTTAAGACAGTTCTGTTATATACTGAGCGGTAAGGATACGTGTATGCTTGCGGCATTCCCTGTATTATATTGTGGGTGTATCAGGGGGGAAGGGGCGATTTAGGGGGAGGGGGTTCGATTTGGGGGGGGGCAATTTAGTCCCCGCCCCCTTTTTGACAGCTAAGGCTGCCTGTCTGTTCAGCAGAGGCAGGCAGGGAGGGTGTGCTGCCCGGCCACTCTGATTGTGTTTTAAACACAACTGGCTATCATACATCCAGGGTGGACGATTGTTCCCCCTAGCAGGGGGGACCTGTGCATAGTGTGCAGCCGCCGGCAGCAAGCCCCTGCAAGGGCCCCGATCGCCCCCCCAGGATTTAAGTTTTGTGTATACATATATATATATATATATATATATATATATAAACAAATGAGAAAAAAAGAAGCGCCAGAACATAGTGTGATATTGCCAAGTTAGAGCAGTGATCAGATTGATTATCAAATTATCCTCGTACCAGATGAATAATATAATTTCGCTTATCTGAGATAGTATCCCTCTGCGAACTCCAAATCCTTCTTATGCAGATTAGGGTATTCCAGACTAGAACTCAGATAGAAAATAGCAAACAATAGAGTAGTGCGTTTTAACAAAAATGAAACATCATTTAATTCATAAAATTGTATCCATAAACAGCAAATTCATTGCCCGTACATTATATAAAATCAATTCAAGCTTATCTGTGCACTAGAATCATCCACAGTCCAGTTATGATCTCGCCAGACACCGGTATTCCTGGCTCCTTGACATCAATATACCGACAGGGGATATCCCCTGTCGGTATATTGATGTCAAGGAGCCAGGAATACCGGTGTCTGGCGAGATCATAACTGGACTGTGGATGATTCTAGTGCACAGATAAGCTTGAATTGATTTTATATAATGTACGGGCAATGAATTTGCTGTTTATGGATACAATTTTATGAATTAAATGATGTTTCATTTTTGTTAAAACGCACTACTCTATTGTTTGCTATTTTCTATCTGAGTTCTAGTCTGGAATACCCTAATCTGCATAAGAAGGATTTGGAGTTCGTAGAGGGATACTATCTCAGATAAGCGAAATTATATTATTCATCTGGTACGAGGATAATTTGATAATCAATCTGATCACTGCTCTAACTTGGCAATATCACACTATGTTCTGGCGCTTCTTTTTTTCTCATTTGTTTACTTAGATTGTACATCTGCAAGCTGATGTATCAAAGGGAAGCAGCCTAATGTATGTGATTTTAAATATTTTGAGCACAGGTTTTTAAACACGTGATCATTGGTGTTTGCACTGAGCGCCGTTGTCTTTTTCACATTGTTTTAATATTTCACTATTGCACTTTAAGACTTGGCAGCTGGTGTTTTCTGGTTTCACTATGTTTAGATCTAACATTGATATTAAACGAACAGAATTCTGTCAGAAAATATTTAAGGATAGTTCAAGCTCTGTGACTAATGCAGATGCTATGGAATCTATGGATCAATTCTTTTGGGATACTGAAAGATTATTATCTAGGGAGATGAGGACCTGGTGGGATATTACAGGCCTGGAGGAATATATTAGGGTCAAACGTATACCAAGAGGTTTGAGAATAAAGAAAAATCCAACGTTTGGACAGGATAACCCGCACTTTATTAAAGATTGGGAGAGGATTCTTAGTGAGTGCTCCTTTAATCTTATGAAGCTGATTATATCAGAGAAACAAAAAAATTTGGAGATTATCAACCAAGGGTTGAAAGAAAAGGAACAGCTAGCTGAGGAATTTAAGTCTAAAGAGGATTTTAAGATAAATGAAGCTGTGCTTCAGAAGAAATTGGATAGAATGGAATCGGAGGTGATTGATAGAAAAGAAACTAAATTTATAAGGGATAAAAAGGATTATGACCTGGATATGGTCTATGATTGGAATAAATATGTAGTACAGAAACGTAATCCAAGGACACCATGGGTGAATAGAAATAGAATGAATCAACAACCAAGTGAAGGGTGGAATATAGTGAATCCCACAAGGAGAAATGGGAGGTTTCAAAATGCCTATCCATCTAGACCCCCTTATCTGAAATTACAGAATAGATTTACCCCCCTACAAAGAGACCAATTTTGGAGTGTAGATGAAGATTTTTTGTCTCAGACTCCCACCCCAAAAGGAGATACAATATTCAGGAGAACAGGGGTAAGGGAGAATATAAGAGTAGCATCCCCTCTCAAAAGAAGGTATATAAAAGAAGAGGGAAACGAGCTGGAGCTAAGGGAAAGAAAAAGAAGAAATTTGTAAGTGAGGTGGTACAAACGAATGAGCAAGGTATCTTTAATTTGTCGAAATATCAACTATCTGCTGATGAGACTAAACTTTTACAGAAGGGTTTCTCTTTTGCCCCTACGAATCAAGTGAATGAGTTTCAATTATTTGTAGATCTAAATAAGTTTATGAGGAGACTCACTCTTAAACGTCATTTTAAGAAGAGAGAACTTGAGAACGCTAACCCCCAAATGTCAGTGATATCTGTATATTCTAAATCTGGCTTAAAGAGACCTTCCAAGTATAATCCCATTGAATCAAAAGGAGAAAATATTGAGATCTTTTACCAGTTGGTGAAGAAAGACCTTATTGGTATAAATAGATCTAAGAAATTTAAAAAGAATCTCTCTATTTTGGAAAGGAAGGCACTTAAACATCTTATGGATAATGATGAGATCATAATTAAACAGGCCGATAAGGGGGGGGGCATAGTGATCCTTGCTAGGAATGACTATATACTGGAAGCAAACAGAATTTTAGGGGATCCAAAATCATATAAAACTTTGGAGCAAGATCCCACTGATATATATGTTGATGAATTAAGGAAGCTACTTAATGAAGCTCTTGCTAGAAATGTTATCAATAAGGATGAGTATTATTTTCTCTTACAAGAGAATCCAATTATTCCCATCTTTTATTTTCTCCCGAAAATACATAAGTCCCTAGTTAATCCTCCGGGAAGGCCCATCATTGCTGGAATTAATTCTTTAACTGCATCAGCATCCCAATATGTGGAAATTTTTTTAAAGAAGTATGTAACTATGTTGCCAGCATATTTGAAAGATACCACCTCTCTGCTCCAATTGTTGCAAACTCTCGAGTGGAAAGAGAGCTATAGATGGGTAACTATAGATGTGCAGGCTCTCTACACATCTATAGGACATGCTCAAGGGGTTAAAGCTGTTGAACATTATTTGGAACTCGATAGTGATATTACATCACTACATCGAGATTTTATTTGTAACTTGGTACGTTTCATTCTTACACATAATTATTTTAAGTTTTTGGACACATTCTTTATTCAGTTGTGTGGCACTGCCATGGGCACAATTTTTGCGCCCAGCTTTGCCAACATTTTTATGGGGAAATGGGAGGCTGATTTTATCTATTCCAATAACCCCTTCAGGCCCAATATCATTTTCTATAAGCGTTACATAGACGATATCGTCTTAATATGGGAGGGCTCTGTTGAGAGTCTTGATTTGTTTTTCAATTATATTGAAGTTAATACACTGAATCTGAGCTTCACCCATAAGACTGACAGTGTTTGTATAGATTTTTTAGATCTAAATCTGTTAATAAAAGAGGGGCAAATTGAAACTAGCACGTTTATAAAAGAAGTGGACAGTAACAGCTATGTCCACTATGAAAGCTGTCACCAAAAAAAATGGAAGGATAACATCCCATTTTCCCAATTCAATAGAGTTAAGAGGAATTGCTCTAACAATGAAGTTTGTGAAACCCAATCTGAAATCTATTTTAAACGATTTAGGGAACGTGGCTATCCTGTTAATATATTGGATGATGCATTAAGTAAGACTAGAGAGAAGGGGAGAGAGGAGATTTTAACTTATAGGAAGAAAAATAATAAGGAAATGGTTCCATTTATAACAGAATTCTGTATTGATGAGAAGAGGATTAAACATTCTCTTAATAAACATTGGAGCATTATTAAAATGGACCCTATTTTGGGGGCAGAATTAAATGATAGACCCGATATTGTATTTAGGAGAACTAGGAATCTTAAGGCCATCTTGGCCCCTAGTATGTTGTTGAAAAGGGTTGAATCGGTAAATAAAGGGAATTTTTTGGCAGATTTTAGTGCAGGCTTTATGAAGTGTAGTAGATGTAATGTCTGTAAATGGGTTGATCCCAAGAGTAAAACCTTTTTTGATTCCACTGATGTTAATGAGTATAAAATTAAGGGTGGTATGAATTGCATGACTACATCGGTAATTTATATGCTCGAGTGCTCTTGTCATCTGAAGTATATCAGAAAAACTAAGAGAATGTTGAAGCTTCGGATTCAGGAGCATGTACGAGCTATTAAAAATAAAATAGAGACACATGGAGTCTCTAAGCACTTTTCACTTTTTCATAATGGGGATCCTAGGCATCTTAAATTTAAAGCGATAGAAAATGTATTTTTGGGCCCTAGGGGTGGGGATCTTGCCCGTAAATTATCATGTAGGGAAATGTATTGGATTTTTAAGTTGAATACACTTGCTCCATCTGGCTTAAATGAAGCATTTGAAATAGCCCCGTTCATTTAAGTTATTAATTTTCTCTTTTTTGTTTTTTTGTCTTTTTCTCTTATATTTCCCTTTTGTCTCCTCTATGCTCAATATCATATATATGACTATCTGCTAGTTTATATGTATAATTATTGTTATAGATTTTATGCACTGAATAGTGATATATTGGCTCTCTAGTCAGTTTATCCTCTGTATAGCTTAGTTCCTCCATTGTCCAGATTTTGTGTATTGTACTTGGAGGGTATAGAAATGATGGATTGTTACATAATATATAAATACTTACCTGCTGTTCCTTGTATGTTAGGTCCTAAGTTATAAAATAATTTTTATGGTTGATGTTAACTATTTTTATTGAAATCTATTATGTGGATAACTATTTTGGTCCAGTTATTAATAATACTGTTTAGATCCCCTATATAAGGGAGACAGTAGTGCGATTAATACAGACTTCGTGTCTTAGTAGTAAAAGTTTTGTATCCTTGAATTGAATGATTTGTAATGGAAGTGACGTTTCTGTGGAAAACGGAAGCTGACTGGATAGTCTGAAGGGCGGAAGTGTTAGTGAGGCAGCGCTTCATACTGGCACTGACAACTTCCGGTTTCCGGCGCTTCTAACGTGGAATTGATGAGAAGTGGGCATTATAAAAGAGGGCTTGTTATGTCTGGCAAATATTCATCCTTTTGATAAAGTCTGATAGACGAAACGCGTCAAGGATCTTCTCTGAGGTGCACTCGTTTTTGGAATCATCAGCTGAGGACGCTATTGTCACTTACTTGAAAAGGGCTGAGGAATCTTATCCCCTGTCGGTATATTGATGTCAAGGAGCCAGGAATACCGGTGTCTGGCGAGATCATAACTGGACTGTGGATGATTCTAGTGCACAGATAAGCTTGAATTGATTTTATATAATGTACGGGCAATGAATTTGCTGTTTATGGATACAATTTTATGAATTAAATGATGTTTCATTTTTGTTAAAACGCACTACTCTATTGTTTGCTATTTTCTATCTGAGTTCTAGTCTGGAATACCCTAATCTGCATAAGAAGGATTTGGAGTTCGCAGAGGGATACTATCTCAGATAAGCGAAATTATATTATTCATCTGGTACGAGGATAATTTGATAATCAATCTGATCACTGCTCTAACTTGGCAATATCACACTATGTTCTGGCGCTTCTTTTTTTCTCATTTGTTTACTTAGATTGTACATCTGCAAGCTGATGTATCAAAGGGAAGCAGCCTAATGTATGTGATTTTAAATATTTTGAGCACAGGTTTTTAAACACGTGATCATTGGTGTTTGCACTGAGCGCCGTTGTCTTTTTCACATTGTTTTAATATATATATATATATATATATATATATATATATATATATATATATATGTGACACAGGCACCCTTAAGTGATTCATACTCAAACAACTTCTTGTTGAAAACAGTGCTTTTATTGTTCCGACAAAAGAACACACTTTTTTGTTGTCAGGATTTCTCATTATTATATGTAATTATTCTTAAAATACAATGGGAAAATTTTCAAATATTCATGTGTATTGATTGTACATATTATGGCTGGTAAAATCTCTTTGTGTACAGAACTTCCTTAAAGTAATAGCTGAGTAGGAAGCAATTTACATAGATGCGTATTGCATATGTCACCTTGCATAATTTTACACCTGCAGCCACCCTGTGTGTCTCTCAGAAACCATAGCTGTGTATTGAATATGTTAATTGGTTTTGCCTTTATTTGAAGTCTTTCTTTCTTTCAAATGCACCCAAGAAACCACACAGTTGTAATGAATAGCATTTCTTTTCAAACAATAGCCAGTGAAATGGATGTAGAAAAAAAAAGAAATAGCAGAACTTCTTTATCCACTAATATATTTAACATTTAATCTGGCTACTTCATTCTTACATTATTTTATCATATATTTGAAACATTTTCAGGTAATTTTTCTCCAGTTTGTGGAGCTTTTGTTTAACTTCATTGATATTAGCCCATAATTCTTTTAAATATTCGTTCAGCTCTTCTGGACCACACATTCATTCGTATATAATAACCTCATGTTTGCAGATGTGTCTGAATAATTTGCTCTGCACTTTCCGTAGGATATGAACCGATAGCACAAACGTTTTACCTGATTTTATTGCCATTAGAGCAATGTACGTACTTTATAGCACAAGACTTTCTGTACATTTTGTTTACAGGTGTGATTGTTAAATATGATAGTAAATGTTTTTGTTTATTTTTTATAGCAAAGGTTTAATATTCATACTAGGAAACCAAAAAAATCTTATGGCGCTTAATATGGTAGGTCAGAAATCACAGGTTGCAAGTGGTCCTACCCCTTCAAAAAGTAACAATAAATATAATATTCATACCTAGGTGCTTCTGGCTTTATTTTCCATCAAAATTTGCTCTATTTTCACTCTCCATACTCGAACATTGGGATCATTTTGATTAGACCCACTTACATGGGATATATTTCTCCTTCATTTCGGTCTAGGATTCCTTAAGGAGAGCTCAAATGGATTCAGAGTTTCTATTCTGTATATACTAGCCCTTCTGTTGCCGTATCATTTTGAAGCCGTTTATGACCTATTGATTTTATACTTTAGTGAGGTGGTATTTATGTTTTTAACTATGTCTATATTAAATTTTATGTTTTAATATTCTTAGTGGGGCATTCAATTGACGGTGTGATCGTCGAAAATCGAGCGCTCTAAAAATATTACCGTTAATACGGTAATTACTCGCTGAATTTCAGCTCGCAGCTTCCTGAGCGTGAGCTGAAATCCAGCAAGTAAATTACCGTATTAACGGTATTTACGCACAATATTACCGTATTAACGGTAATATTTTTAGAGCGCTCGATTTTCGGCAATCACGCCATCAATTGAATACCCCCCCTTTTTGTGTTTAATAAATTGTAATATTTTATGTGATTATTTATTTTATGGTTACATTATTGTGCTATTTGGATGTAATCCTTAAGGGGTAATTTTATTTCCACACCGCTTTTTTTTTTGTTTTATGTATTTGGTTTCCATGTATAGGGTTATGCAATGGGCCCTTAAATAGCAGCAGTGTTAATATTTCCCCGGATATTTATTAGATTTTATGAAAGCCCTTCTTATATTTTATTTTCTGTTATATTGTATATTTTAACCCATCTAATAGCGCCGAAGTGTGTCCTTTAGGAAATTTTTTGCCAGAACCTGATGACTATCTTTAAAAAAGATTGAGGGCTCCAAAAAATCAGGGACAAGGGCTGAAGATGTTTATGTGCCAAAGTCGTGGTATTTTGACCTCCTGCACTTCACCCGTGATAAGGAATTTGCTAGACAGTCCACCTGCAACATGGAAACAGAGAGTAGTTCCTCACCTGAACTTCTACAAACTGATGACATACCAGCAAGTGGCACAGTAACTGAAACATACATTTAAAATGCATAAAATATTCATTTACTTACATGTACCTCACAATATAGTATACAAGCATACAATGCTACTGCACATACATTAAACAATATCATTCTGCCAGGACACAGCACCCTCACCATTAAAAATTCAAAATAGGCCTCCCTATTTAATTTTGCTATGTGACTAGCATTTATCACCTGGGATGATTCTAGTGGTGTCAACCCAACAACTTACGCTACTTCTAGAATGTTCTCCATATTGCTAAGTGTACTACGCACACTGTGACTTTTACACCTAAGAAAGTTGTGTAGGACACAACAAGCCATCATCACCTTGTCTACTTTGTCTAGGTGCAGATTTATAGCTGAATGAAAAATTCTAAATCTGTTGCTCAAAATACCAAAAGCATTTTCTACAACGTGCGTAGCTCTTGATAATCTATAACTAAAGATCCACCTTTCTGTTAACAGATTTTTTTTGTGGATAAGGTTTTAATATATTGGTGTGTAGCGCAAATACTTCATCAGCTGCAAAAACAAAATTTAGTCCATATTTCATGTCACTTCGTGTTGGCAAATTAAGTTCATTATATTTAAGTTTGGCATGGAAAGGGGTCTGCTCTGATGCCCCAACATCTGTCACCTTCCCAATTTTTAAAATGTCCACAAATAGTTTACATAGTTTACAACCACTATGGCCATCAGAACAATGCCTAAGAATACTTCATAGTTGTAGTAATTGGATCCAGTTTTTGAGTGTGGTATAATTATCACATGCCATCAATGGCACCGCTACAGTTTGGGAAATTCCAAAGACTTGAAGTTGCTCAACTGTTGCAGTAAACTGAAAGACAAGAATTGTTTAATTGTTAAATTGGTACATGCGTGTAATGTTATACTCACTACGCATTTTGTTTTCATTACACAGCCTGCTGCCTTATCTATAGCCAGATTCTGTGATGTGGCAGAGCAACATGACGTATGCCAGCACAACAACGTATGCCAGCCAGCGGACAGTAGACAGCCAAGAGACCACAGATCTACCCACAAAGCCACAAGGGGATCAAAGTGACAAGAGGAAAGTGATGCGCTCACATGAAAGATGATTCTGCAACCCAATTAATGTCAAAAGAAGCAGACTAAGTTGATCTGCTAGGAGCAACTCTTGCAAAGAAAATGAGAAATGCAAGTAGAGAAATGCGAATACAGATCAAACGTTCGGTGTATGACATCATTTGTAGGTCAACAAGTGGGAATCTATCACATGACAACTGTATTAACACAACCCCCTCCCCCCAGAGGAGCAAGGACATTTGAGGTTGACCCAATCATAAAGAAAACAAATAATAAACATCCTAACTAACCCTCCTATCTAACCTTGTCACTTGCAATGGTTTACGTTAATATCGTGTGAACCACTTAAGTCGGATGACCATAAGAAATCGTTGGATCAATATCTCATTCTAGAGCATCATATTTATCTACATCCCAGATTACCAACATGGCATTAGCAAACCTAGATGTTCAAATGATCTCATCTCAAAAACACCCATAAAGGGCTGCACTCGGCTGGGAGCTATCTGTGACTCCCCAACACAACCACATCATCCTGATGAGGATGAATAGCAAATTGTGACTCATACCAATGATGCCATACCTTGTGATACTTATGCATGGCCTTCCTGCTTTCACACATGAACAGCTCATGCTTCTGCACTTCAGTAACCAGAGTGGTCCAGTGGAGGACACTGGGTGGCTCGGACACTATCCAACCCATAGCAAGAATAACATTTGCAAGGGAGGCCAGAGTAAATATATATTTAAATAGTGGCTTATCTAAACTCTCTTCCAAAGTAGTGCTGAACAGACAAACATTGGGGCACAAATAAGGGGTGAGAGGTAACATGGAGGAGATGCAACAATATATTCCAACCCAAAAGGACTGAACGACCAGGCACGTCCACAATAGATAGAGAAAACCCCCCAGCACACTGCTATAGCCAGCAAAGGAGCTGTCATTTCTGCTTGTACATAAACATGCAAAAGTCTCAGTTGCACACATTTGCAGCACGGTCAGTAGAGTATTATTAAATGAGGCCCTAAGGAAAACTTATCTGCCCCATTGGTCAATCTGTACCCAGTCCAAAGCAAAGTTAAACTGTTTTTCAACTAACACTGAACTACCTCTAGAGTGTGTGGAATGAGTGGTAGTAGACCCAGTCCACCCAGGACTTATTGAGGGAGAGAACCTAGCTACCTGTAAGGTGGGTTTCCAGGAGACTCATCACATCAGGGTTGGTATGTGGGTTCATTCATTCTCAGGAAATTCTTGAAGTCACCAGGGTTGTTGCCCCGTACCTCCTGTAGCCGGGGTATATGAGAAAAAGAGTCTCTCCTTTGATACCACTCTTTAGTCCAACAGGTCCGATTCTGTCTCTTTTTTCCCTCCAGGTCTGTGCTTGCAGTGCACTTGCCATAGCAAGTAGCAAAAGACCACAAACTTGCTGTTGTTCAATTGTAGCCAATATACTAAAATAAATCGTAAAATAAACTGTAGTAAATGTGCATTTGCAAACAAATGTACACTATATACAAAGATGTGGTGTAGAATGAATGGCGATGACGTGTTTCCTTTTCCAGAATCTGAGTTTGTGGGAGTTTTTTGCTGGTGATGTTCAGCCCATTATTTACATTTCTTTGATATATTACTGCTAGGAGGCCATATATCATTCCAGTGTGTACTGAATCACAATCTTTTGATACAACCTTATGCCTGACAAAAATTGGTGGCTGGATGGTTAATCATGCAAAAATCGTTTAAAACGTGTATAGTGTGGTAGGTACAATTCTGAGGTATGTACCCAGCCTTAGTTCCCAGGCATCAAATGCCCCTACAGTCACCTCATTGTTTGCTTTGTGTGGATGTGCTAGATCTAGGTGTGAGCAATTTCATTTCCCTGATTGACTAGAGAGTCGGTGACTCCTGAAGTTAAGTGTGTGCTTGTACATCTCACAAGCTTTTTCTATAGAAAAGAAGGAGGCTCTATGTGACATGCCCTTTACAGCTGTCCCTCATTAGCACATTAAGACTGGACAGGAGAACCACTCTAATAAAAATAAATCTGTCAGACAGCTTTTACATTCCAGTATAACATTGCAGACACCCGTAAGTCCATTTCCAATCTCAAGAAGACTCAAAAACCAATCAGGAAGCCCTTTCATTTAGAAGTTCGGATTTCCAAAGCCGGAGGTCAGGTCCGAGACTACCAAGACTCTGAAAGATACCAAAGAGTAGGTTTTGCACAGACTCAAAGCAATGTGAGAGAGGCAGTGTCAATTGTCTGGGCTTCTTACATAAAAGGAAGAAATAACAGTAAATTTAGTTTAGTTTCCTCCCTTTATCACCTTATACTCAGAAAGGGGACAAGAATTTGCTACAGGTCCTTCGATCAGAGTTAAAACTTCCATTGAAACAGATTTTCCCTTGTTCAAGGAACTGTACGGGCAGCACGGTGGCTTAGTGGTTAGCACTTCTGCCTCACAGCACTGGGATCATGAGTTTGATTCCCAACAATGGCCTTATCTGTGTGGAGCTTGTATGTTCTCCCCGTGTTCACATGGGTTTCCTCCGGGTGCTCCGGTTTCCTCCCACACTCCAAAAACATACTGGTAGGTTAATTGGCTGCTATTAAATTGACCTTTGTCTCTCTCGATCTGTGTGTAGGTATATTAGGGAATTTAGACTGTCAGCTCCAATGGGGCAGGGATAGATGTGAGTTCTCTGTACAGCGCTGCGGAATTAGTGGCGCTATATAAATGTATGATGATGATGATGAACTGTAGTCCTCAGCTTGATGAGGTCCTTCATTAACCAAGGGAAAAAGAGAACAGGCCAATATGTATTGCAAAGGTTGAATCAGTCACCTATTTCCTATCAAATACAGGACAGCTCTTTCAGTCTAGTCTTCAACATCAGGTTGCTAAATCACTTTCTAAAACAAGAAAGAATTTGAATGGAATGTTTGCCAGATATCTATTACTTATTAACAAAGGGATGTTATTGTGTGAAGATGTCATGAGTTGTGGCGGCTCAGCACTGCAGGGACTCGCTCAGTCTCCCAGACCTCACTTACAGTTCTCGTCCCGGCTGTCACTATGGCAACGGCCAGGACGCTCTTCGCTTCACTGCCGTGACCCAGGCACGTGTGGAGGTACATCTATTTAATTATTTATTTAGCCTCCTGTGGCTGATTATGTGGGCTGTTGCCTTGTGTTCTGATTGGGCAGTTCTACTATTTAAGGCAGGGAGGGCTTAGTCTCCCTGCCGGTTATAGTGTCCGCTGCCTGTGTGTTGCTGACCTGCTTGTTTTCCTACAGTCCTGATTGACTCTTCGTTTTGACCTTGCCTGAACTCTTGAACTTTGACTGATTGCCTGTTGTCCTGACCTTTTGCCAGGATTTTGGATATCGCTTCTATGACTGTGACCCTGACCTTTGTCTTAATTTTGGACCTGCTTGATTGCTGCCAGCCCTGACCTTCGGCCTGTATTATGACCCTTCTTCTGGCCACGGTTCCGTCACCCTGGTCTGGCCCGCCCTCCGGCTCCAGTCTCCCAGTTACCTTGTCCTACTCCGCGGTTATCCTGATAATAGTAGTACAGGCTTGTACTACTATAGAGATAAGTCCCTGGTCATCCGACTACCGGCCAATTTGTACAGTTCTATGAGAAAGGCAGCTGCTATAGATGAAGACCTCTTCTAGCCCGATTTAAAAAAGGCTTATTAGTATCTGCGATCCTAACATAAGATAGATTTAAAGAGGTTTTCCATTCTACATCCATTCCCCCAAAGCACAGATCACCTTTTTCAAGGACTAATATGGTGATTGGCCTGTCCACTGTCTTATAAACTTTCACTTGAGTCTTGAAAGCAGTCGTAACAATTACGTAAACAGAATGTTCATTGCATAATTTATCTTGACAGCATGCTCTTAGTCTATCCAGATCACAGCAATTTGGTGCATCACAAGAACTTAACACTTTCCCGTCCTACAATTTGGGGTTTCACATACTATTACATGTCAAGGGTTTAAATTAAATACCCTTTCCTTTTTACTGGCAATGGCTCCAGGAAGGTGGCTGAAAGTATAGGAATTTGTACAAGGAACCCTTAAAAGGGTAGAATTTCTCTACATTGTCTAGAAAGAGTCTTGAGAAAAATGATGTCCATGTACCCAGGTTTTCTGCATGTGCTTTTCCTATGCAGAGAATCGCAGAGTCTGCTAGGGTCTTTGATTCAAGCTCACAATATTTGCCCATACATTAAATCTCTGATCCACCGGAACAGTCCCAGTGATGCAGTCTTTTTTAGTCTCCTCCACGTCCTATTTTAGATCCCACACCTTATCTGAGCGTTACAACAGAAATTTCCATCAAGAAAAGGCAGTAAGAGCCATCTGGACAGCCAAGAAATCAGCACTATAAATAAATCTGCTAAAGTTATGGGAGGCAAAATTGGAAATGAAGGCCTTAGTTCCCAAGTAGGCTCAAGTAGCCCTATTCAGCTATTCATGGACAACAGGACAGTAGGTTCATTTATCAACATGATGAGGGCACTTATTCAATTTCTTTATGCAGCGAAGTGTTGGAGATCTGGAATTGTGTGGCGCAGACAAATAATTTTTAACAACAACATATTTGCCAGGAAAACTCAATCAATTTACAGACTCATAATCAGCAGATCTGCCTAGACAGGGTAGCACTAAAAAGCAATACCTTGCAAAAGATAGTACACTCCTTCGCTAGTGCTGAAGTGGACCTTGTCACGAACCCTTCTAATTCATAGACCTCTTAATTCTTTCCAAATTATGGATGAAGGGAGTGTGGAAGAAGGACAAAGTGTCCTTCTCTTGGGGGGATCTGAGGTGTCCCTATGCTTTCCCCCCAGCCCTGTTGTTGAAAGTCCTGATCAATCAGCTGCCCAAATGCTCCAAAACGAACCTAGGATTCTGAAAGGAATGCTTCCAGGGAACTCTAAATTTATTAGACACTGCTTCAGTGCATGTGCATGCTAACAGATTTAGCGTTAGCGTCCCCCACAAAAGCTTTAATTAATGCTTCGTTGAGACCCTGTACTAAGGCTAGATATTGCATAATAATCAAATAATTTGACCTTTGGTGATCTCAAGCTAACTCTGCTCACATCCCTTCTATATTTAGCCCTAACCTGTAACCTACTAAATACGAAACAGTGTTGGCTTCTTCTATGATTAAATCATATGGGTCCATGTTCTCTCTAGTAGTTCCCAACTTAACAGAGGCTAAGTTATAGCTGTGCCCGCTGTGTGGTATCTACATCTCAAGAACTATTTTACCTAGATACTCCAACATATAGAATGTTAACTCTTTCTTGGAGACAGGTTTTAATATCTAATATCATGTAAATTGGCATCTATATTAGCCTTGGAATCTGTGGCTAGGTGGGCAGAACTAGTTCTCATTCACATTACAGGCTGCTGGTTACCACAGACACCCACTAAAATCTCATCCTGAAGTCAGCCCATGGTTGAATTTGATCTGATCCAAGATTCTACAGAGCCTTATTGTGTGTTGTGTCTTTTTCGTCAGCCTACATCATCCTTACAGCTTTTCTGAGGGGGAATGTCGCGGACCTGTTGAAAACCTCTGGCCTGCAAGATCCTCTACTATCATGGGGTGGATTGTCATGGTTATGAGGGAAGAAGGTATCAAGTTTATCAAATTCACTGGCCACTCACTTCTGGGACAACTAAAGTGGTAGCAAAAGGCATACCTTTATATGCAATTATACATGCTGCTCGCTATTCCTCAACTTGAATATTTGTGAAACAATATTGGAGAAATCTGATTTAAAAAGTATCAGGTTTCTCAGAACAACCAGCAGGTATGTGGCAGTCTGCCCCCCTAGCTGGAACTATGTGGTAAGCCTCTAGATGAACAGAATACAAGTTTACAGGAAACTATGACCAGCCAGCCCGATTTGTTCCAGGAAAATTGGATTGCCATCTTGCAACAGCTCCCACCCTACACCTATTGCCAAGGTCTATTGTTTCCTCTGAAGAAACAATTGGTTAACATCATTATTATATTCCTGCTAATCCCACTAGTCACAGGAAGGGGCCAAAAGAGGCCGCACACCAACGTGCCTAAGAAGACAAAGTGAAGCTTCATTTTGTACGACAGCTTAAGCTTCAAGATGGAAAGTTCTAAGACAGCCACCAGTTTCCAGAATCAATAATATTTTGTCTTCCACATCTATGTCACCGATTTCTCCATTTCATTGACAGTTGTGTCATTATGTACCTTGCATCTTCATACATTATATTTAAGTAAACATTTGGCAATGGTTGCAATACAACCTGTGGCATGTGTTAATTTATACTCAAGGGATCACTACATCATTTATTTGCTTGTGGTTTTCCATTTCTCTATGTATTTGCCATCAGTAAGCTTCTGACAAATCTAACTTGCGGGCCTCGCACACGCGTATGTGACCGTGTGCACCACTCACTTTGTGTACAGGCAAGGAAGTGAAATTTCTTTCACTTCCCCCTACCTTCAGCATAGAACACAAACATATTTCTCTAGAACAAATCAAATTGCAGAGCATAGAATCCTGGATACTGATGTTGCATAGAGTCTTCATTTCACCTCCAGCAGGAGGTCTTCATATTTATTGTGGCAGGTCGTGTGGAGATGCATGAATAAATTGTGCAATATTGAGCACATTGCCTTTAATGTATAACCTTTAATGCATACCATGGTCAGTCTTGTTTTTTTTTTTAGAAATATTTTTATGAAATGACAGTACAGATTAAGAATTACATATGAATGTTAGAGCACTTTACAAGAAAGATAAATAGTATACAATATTATCTCAAATTAAAAGCTTATATGGCAGTATGTTGTCATTATATAGATAAAAAGGAAGAGTAGGGACAAAGGAGGAATTGGAGGGGCAGCATGCCCTCTTCAAAGGAGAGAATTAAGAAGAGAGAAGTTAAGAAATAAGATAATGAGCCTAGTGAAATATTAATTAGTCTACATAATAAGAAACTATATTAGAATGTATTATCAGCGTTATAATAATTATTAAGTGATTTGCTCCATTTTGTAAACATACCAAACATTATTTTTTTTACGGCTGTAAAGCAGGAGGGGGTGTCTAGGCATTTCCATATGCTGGAATTTGGAAAATTACAGCACTACAAACTAATTTACTTAGATATTTATGAACACCTGGAATCAGCAGGGACAATTATGGTGAGAGTAATATTAAAGTTAGTGATGCATTTAAATATTTTTTTTCAATTTCAGACTGAAATTTTCCCAATTTAGGAACGTTCTACCAGATACGAGCAACAATACCAGTTTTGAAAACACTGTTGTCAGTAACAATCCGAAGATGATGTAAATAAAAGACGTGAATCCTGGAGAGAACAAGATACCATCTATAATTTAAACTTATAGGAATTCTCTCTGATTTTGGTGCATATAGAAATTTTAGGTAATTTCTTATGTATTAAAGACCAGTCTTTATGAGTGTCACCCCCCATCTTCTGTGCCCATTTGGTCTAGTAGGGATATTTTCCTGCTGAAGATGGGGCAGTTATTATTTTGTATATAGATGAAATTAAACCTTTAGAAGCAGAGTGAAACACAAACAGATTGGAACAAGAGGTCTTTTGAAGACCCAAATGCCGGATTTAAAAATATCAATGAAAATGTTCTGTAAAAACAAGTAATGTAGATTGATAATCTGAGGATTCTGGGAATGTGTCCAAGGTCAGATCATTGAGGTATCTGACTTCAATTGAATGCAAGCTGAGAAGGAATTTGGATTCATACAAGTAAGAAATTATGAATTGTTTCAAAGAGGACATGGGGTATTGTCCAAATGAATTTGAACAAAGATGTCTGATCCCAGAGGATACAGGTAAAAACCATGGTAAATATGTGCTTCATCAGCCTGGTCCAAGAGATTTCGGAGCCAAAGGCAAGTAGCTAATGATGTAATTTGTAAAAAAAACTGCTTCAAAGTCAGTCCATAACTTAGAACGAGAGGGAGCATGCATTTGAATACAATAAAAAAATACTACATGACAGTCCATATTCCTCAAAGTCTAGAAGGCCAGGGCACCAATGGTGATACGTCAAGGACATTTCCCAGCCCAAATACATGTAGAAGTTGTGACCGTGTGAGGGGCATAGGTGCCATCCCCTGGGGTTAGATTGTAGCAAACAGCAGTAATGAAATCACACAAGTCCGGGGTTTTTGATACAAATGACCTCAGCCAGTTTTATTAAGCATATTCAAAACTAACAAAATATAAATAAAAGGCCTTGCCTGTCCAGCACTAACTATACATTCATTAACAGCCTCTCTCAAGTGTGGGACCTTGTGTCCCAGACACATACCAAACAAAAAGATGTTTGTTCACCATTAGTAGAGTCTCTCTCAGGAAGTATCCAACCTCCTCCTCAGCTCTAAGAGAATGATTGAGCAAAGCTAGAGCCTTTTAAAGGCACCACTAAGGTGCAACTCCTGATTGCCAGCAGGTTTATAGATAACCTGGAAGTCCCTAATGCACTGGTTCCCAAACTTTTTCAGTTTCCGGTACCCTTAGAATCTCCATAATTATTTCAAGGCACCCCTCCAAAATAATTACAGAGCAGTCCCGTTTTATAAGTAGTTGGGTCAAAATAACGTAATAGTTCAGGACAGAAATACTTAGTAAGTTGTTTGCCAAATTAATACCCATAAATCCAAGGGAAAAGAAGATTTGTATATATTTTTTTTAATTATTTTTCTGTCAAAGAATAATTAAAAGCTTACATTAAGAGGAATAAGATCAAAAAAAAAGTAAAACAACAACATGTACAAAAATCATCACACTGTGCCCCTTCATCCTCACACTCTGTGCGCCCCTTCATCCTCACACTGTGCGCCCCTTCATCCTCACACTCTGTGCGCCCATTCATCCTCACACTGTGCGCCCCTTCATCCTCACACTCTGTGCGCCCCTTCATCCTCACACTGTGCGCCCCTTCATCCTCACACTCTGTACGCCCATTCATCCTCACACTGTGCGCCCCTTCATCCTCACACTCTGTGCGCCCCTTCATCCTCACACTGTGCGCCCCTTCATCCTCACACTCTGTGCGCCCATTCATCCTCACACTCTGTGCGCCCCTTCATCCTCACACTCTGTGCGCCCCTTCATCCTCACACTCTGTGCGCCCCTTCATCCTCACACTCTGTGCGCCCCTTCATCCTCACACTCTGTGCGCCCCTTCATCCTCACACTCTGTGCGCCCCTTCATCCTCACACTGTGCGCCCCTTCATCCTCACACTCTGTGCGCCCATTCATCCTCACACTGTGCGCCCCTTCATCCTCACACTGTGCGCCCCTTCATCCTCACACTCTGTGCGCCCATTCATCCTCACACTGTGCGCCCCTTCATCCTCACACTGTGCGCCCCTTCATCCTCACACTCTGTGCCCTCCTTCATTCTTTTACCCCTCTATTGCTGTTTCCTATCACCATTTCCCCTCCATTTCTTTACTTACCATACTTGGCCTTCTTTCTTTTATTTCTTCTTTCTTCCAACTCTTCTCTCCTGCCGCTACTTCCTGAATATGTCGAACGTGATGACGCCATGCCCGACATTCAGTGAGAAGTGAGGAGGATGCTGGGTCCCGGACGCCACCGGATTTTTCATTTTTTCTTCTTTCCCTGGCCACGGCACCGCTGTGACAGTGTGGCGGCACCCCTGGGAGCTGCGGCACACACTTTGGGAACCGCTGCCCTAATGGATGGAGCCCATCCTCTCCCTACATCCATAACACTAGTGACCGTTACCATATTTTGCAACTGCTGGGAGACACTTTTTCCCAGACACAAAGACTCTCCCTAGTGTTTTACTGTACAGAAGGCAGAAAGCCTGGGACATATACCTCTATCATTCAACACTAATCCAGTGACTTTGTCACAAAGTTCATGAGAGATGCTGAAATACTTAATGGGATTGCAGGAACAGACACCAAGAGTAGATGCTGGAATACATACCAGTAACATATGCTGGAGTAGAAATACGCTGGAGATGACGATACCAGCAATACGAGTAGCAGGGAGCACACTAGATATGAAAATCTGGCACCATGTCGTAGTGCTGGCAGATATAAATAGTGCATGAGTAATTGAGGGGGCGGAGAGTAGCCACTGATGCGGTCATGTGACATCTTTAAGAGATGGGCATACACCTGATATTCCAAGATGGAGTGCCAAAGCACACCGTCGGGACATAGAACTGCACGCTGGACCTTGGTAAGTATAATGGAGGGTTCGATGCGTAATAGGGTAGGCTCTGAACAAACTAAAAAGGGCTTCTTAGGAAACTTTAGGTGAAATTTCTTCAAGCGATATGGAGCATGCGTCAACCCAAGCACATTCATCTATCCTTTAAACTTTCCAATCCACTAAAAAATTAATTTTCTCATTGGAAGAACTAGAGTCAAGAATTTGGCTGACCTCAAATTCATTACCATGGACTTACATCTACACCTATACCTTCTGCCTCGTCATTTAAACACTGAAGTTCTATACTTTCTCCACCATGATAAAGTATTCATTTCAGGCACCATCTCCGCACGCATAGTAAGTGCCAGGGAGAGTCACCTTCCTCTACAGGCAGCGCGTCCTGTCGGAGGAAAGGGACGCTTCCTTCTTTCGGCCCAGGCCTCAGTGGTGTGCGCATGTGCAGTTCTCCTTCACGTCCCCGTTGCTTAGCAACGGGAATCTCAATTTCTTCCTGTTGGTAGTCAGCTGTTCTGACCGCCGATCCCACTGCCACCAATCATATTCCTGGCTATACGACTTAAATAAGCCTCCTGCACCAGGTGGGTGCCAGAGTATCTAGGTCCCCTAATTCTCCACATTTCCTGCTCAGCTTCTTGCACTCTGCCTGACCTCTTGGATTCTGACTCTGTTTCTGGATTATCCCTCGGCCTGACTGCATCTCCTGGTTTGACCTTTGGCTTCCTGACTTTGCTTCTGTCTGCTCCTTCAGTACCGCATGGCTTGACCCTGATTTGCATGACTAAGATTGGTCACCTTGTGCTTCGCTGGTGACCAACTTGGAGGGCTGTGACCTGCACATCTATAGCAGCGAAACCTAAACTCCCTTGCGGTGTGTCCCTGGTGAAGATCGGAGGCGTGTTAGATTTCGCGCCTTCCTGCTTAGCAGCGTCAATACAAACAAGTAGCTTTCATTTTGCCAAGAATGTGACAATTCACTAAATTCACTTCATTTCAGTATGCACTAGAGACCGTCTATGGATTTAACGGTGGAGGTGGATCACCACACCACGTGCAAGGAATTTTTATGCTCGAGAATAAAAACTCATTATGATCCCAGACAATCTATTATTATTAATTTTTATTTATAGGGCGCCACAAAGTATCCTTAGCGCCGTACAAGGACAAACAATGGCACAGTACAAGGTGAAACAGCACAGTACAAGTAACAGTAAGCACTATAACTCTGGGGGCTCAGTCACAGCAAGAAAGAGAGGGAGGGGAAAAGTGAGTACAGGCAGGTAACTATGGCCCAAGAGGGTGGGCACGGATGACAGGTAAAGAGTCACTGAGTCCCTGTGCTTGGTAATCTACACGGATGTCAGAAGTGGAGCTCTGTCCTAGATTTTAGCTATAAACATTGTATGGATTTATAGATGATGTATTAATGGAGGAAGGTAATTCCGGGATACCTTATTCTTAAATAGAGCCAGGTGGTTTCCATGTGCATCACAGGGTTTGGGACCAGATGCCATCCTTGTTTGCTTGGATATCTGTTCCCTTCATTTTGGCAACAGAAACCTGAAATCAGCTGGAACTCCTTACACGTCACAAAATCAGAGAAATGGTTAAACTAGGGAGGCTCTATTCATTACTGAAGCCAAACCTCCTCATAATTCAGTTTGTGCTGTTATTGTTTTCCCCTGGATTACACCATACTCTTGGGTACCAACCCAGCAGGGGGGAAAACCCTCTTCATCAACTCCCACATCCAACTACTAAAGTACATTAAGGACAATCAACTCAACGGAGAACTTGTGATTACATTGCAATGTGGAGTCCCACTTGTGGTACTTTTAGACTGCTTAAAAGGAGTCTCCAGGGTGCTCCAGTGTGGGAAGAGTCTGGTGTTCAAGATTCCACTTCTACCAGCTGGATAATTGCTGCATTATGCACTATGTGCCTAAACCTTTGGTTCAGTGGTCAACACTCCATAGGGTGAAGATCGAGGATCAGTCTTTCTGGTGAGCATACTGGAGTAGGGAGACTGGGATTCTGATTTCTACAGTTCTTACGCCACTGACAGCTCGCCCAAGTTTTGTTAGTGCTACAGCTTGGCTGGAGCTATGACAACAGCTTGACTGAGGAGTAGTTCAGAGAGATCCGTGAGAGCCAAAGGCAGCATTGCTCCAGCAACTGCCTCAGCATCACACACTTCGTTGACAACTTGGCAAGGTACAATCAACAACATGGTCGGAGCCTATACAAATTGGTAGTGCCGAAACAGCTTGACCGCGGCAATAATACTCTCAGCGTGCTCTTCTACTACTGTTGGAAGTTTCTACAGTAACTGCATTAACCACTGGTGCAAAAGAGCTTGGCCCAGGATTCTATGACAGCTTGGCTGGATCTTTAAAACTCTATAAAAACACATTGGTCTCATAAGGATTTAACTGTTGAATGCATCCACTATATATCATCATCATCATTTATTTATTTATATAGCGCCACTGATTCCGCAGCGCTATACAGAGAACTCATTCACATCAGTCCCTGCCCCATTGAGGCTTACAGTCTAAATTCCCTAACATACACACACACACACACACACACACAGACTAGGGTCAATTTTGATGGCAGCCAATTAACCTACTAGTATGTTTTTTTGGAGTGTGGGAGGAAACCCACACAAACACAGGGAGAAGATACAAACTCCACACAGATAAGGCCATGGTTGGGAATTGAACTCATGACCCCAGCGCTATGAGGCAGAAGTGCTAACCACTTAGCTACCGTACTGATCCAGCCTATTTACCCTAGAACAGCATGAGCAGAGAAAGTGTACACTTGGCGAACTGGCGTACCTTCATTGTTGTTACCTCAGAAACAGCTGGGACTGTAATAGTTTGGTCTGGGTATTTTATTCCATCACATCTTAAAAGTAAATAGTATCTGGACTCTGGGATGCCGTGGGACGTTTCTGGGAACTGGTGAATGTTCTGGCTAATGTTAAATCATATTATTATACATAGATGAAGTAGAGATACTCTTGTATCTTTCTACTCTTCTTGCCTGTCTGATCCAAGAACCCCTAGATACTGAGATTATTTTAAATTTAGGCTCTAACATCCCAGTATCAATAGTGGAAGGAGTAGAGACAGTGGTAAAGCTATGCATAATGAGCCTTGATTAAAAGAACATGAGACATTGCAGAGTGATACAGGTAATTTCAACCCAAAGGCCACTGGATTTAATCTATCACTTCAAGAATTCTAAATGGACCAATATACCTGGGAGCGGGCTTCATGCAGGATACTCTTAGGTCAAAGGATGAGTTGATAATCAAACCCTGTCTCCTAATTACATCATAAGAACAGCCAAACATTTCTTATCTAAAAATATTTATAACTGATGGATTCTTTCTTTAGCTAACCAAATATTAGTGAGATCCTGACAAAGAAATGACCACTGCCACTTCAATTTAAGTCAAAGATAAAATCTTCAGCAACAAAGGTTGGAGACCATATACAATGAAGAAAGAGGTAGATGTGGACTGTTCGGGAAAATGATTGTTGTGGACGAACTCTGCCCATGGAAGATGTATCCAGTTGTCTTGATTAGCAGAAGTGTAGATTCTAAGAAACTTTTCCAGGTCTTGTTTTAATCGTCTGTTTGGCCATTTGACTGGGGATGACAGGCTGACGAAAAGTTGAGCCGGAAGTTTAAATGTTTGCGCCACAATCTCCAACATGAATTGCACTCCACAATCGGACACAATTTCCTGAGGGTATCCATGTAGTCGAAATAGTTCTTTGATGAGCAAGACAGCCAAGGGTAGGCCTACCAGGAGAATGAAGTGGACCATTTATTAAACCAATCCAACATTACCCCAAGTGTTACATTTTGTACTCAAAGGAAGGTCGGTAATAAAATCCATGGCAATGTGGTTCCATGGTCTCCGAAGAATGAGCAGAGGATGCAATGACCAAATTGTGCTTGGTGAGATTTATGTTGAGCGCAATTTGTGAATGCAGTAATAATGTCTCTTACATCCTGGCAAACAGTTGGCCAGCAGTAGTCCCTAGAAATGGGTTGCAGAGTTTTATGGGAACCAGCATGACAAGCAAAGCAGAAGAAATGTGCCAATTATAGTAGTTTCCTTCAAAACTTGGGAGAGACAACGGTTTTGCCATGAGGAGGTTTCACTGAAGGATCTGTAGAGGTAATAAATATACCCCTTAGTATCCACTACAGGTCGGCTCTCTGGAACATCATGATCCTGAATATCTTCAAAAGAATGAGATATGGCTTCTGCTTTCTGGTTCTTATTACCAAGTCTACATGTTATATGGAGATTGAAATGTGCAAATAACAAAGACAATTGGACCTTTGGGGGAGGGGGGGGGGGGGGTTCAAGCACTGAGCAGTTTTAACATTTTAAAAGTGTTTATGGTGGATTCACACTAATTTTTGCCACAGGTTCTAGGACAAGGGTGAAGATCATGGCTGACAGCAGACAAGAATCCATTAATAGAAAAAAGAAAACAGAGGGTTTGATATAGGGATAAGATGGCAAAAAGGAAGTTGTCTCTAAGTCCTATATGGGATACGGTCAATTACATTGACTTCAGGCTATCGAATGCCTTCTTTGTGTCTTAGGCCAAAATTAAAGAGGGGCTTTTAGTAACTTGAAGCTGGTCAATTATGGTAATAATTATTCTTGTAGTGTCTCATGCCTGAGATCCTTGGATAAAGCCTACCTGGTCCAGATGAATTAGGTATGACACTACATAATCTATTTGCGAAGATTATTGCAAATAATTAAAATGTTAAGTAAAGAGAATTTGCCAGCTTTGTGAATCACAACAATTTTAGAGCATGTGGTGGAAGAGTCAAAATTTGCACCATTTAAAAGAATTAAAAGAGTCTGTTAAAACAAGGGCTAAAATGTTTTTAAACGTCTCATAGTAATAGACAAAAAAAAAAACACATTAAAACCAGTTAGTATTGTTTTGTTATTGCTTAACTTAGCTATGGTTTGGTACGGATTTATTTTCCAGTCTCAGATAAAAAAAAATAAAAAAAATATGTATGGTATGTATGGCACAGGCATAGATACTGGCAAAAAGTAATGCAAGAGTTATGTTTAGATAAGGACCAGTTAACATGACCAATTATTTATGTTTGGTTACCTGTAGCCAACTGCCAGCTTTGAGTTTCTACTAGAATAGTCTTTGTATTTGCAGCAAGTGTATGTATGTTGCACACACTCTTCTAGGGGAATTAAATTGACTGCGCTATTTTCCCGCACACTATTACCGTTAGTATGGCAATTTTAACGCAGATTTCTGCCCGCGGCTCACAGAGCTGCGAGCAAAAATCAGCGTTGAAATGACTGTACTAATGCACCCTATTACAGAACTATTGGCAATAGTGTGCGGGCTGCATTGTTCTTACGAACAACGCTGTCAATTGAATTCCCCCTTTAAATGTTTTATTCACAGCATTGTCTTCCATCAATTGAAAAAGTATAAGGTTATGCATACTATAACCTATGTGCAGAAATTAAGAATAAACACATTTTGGTTTTGCATGCCAAATAAGGGAAAATATTATTAACATATTAATTTTACAAAAGTTTCCAACACATTCCCATGCTTGCTAGGCAAAGGATATAGTGTGGAGAATGAAGGATGGCCAAACATTGTGCCGAAATTCAGCCAAGGTAAAGAAGCTCGGACTTCAGGAGTGTGCTTTTAATAGAGGAACACTTTGCTGGCGTGAAGATGGATGTCAGCATTGATCTACTGGATGAGGGTAGGAGACTTGCTATACACTCCTTGGGATTGTTTTTAGCGGTTTTTAATATTCAGTTATGTATGCTTGTAAAGTGAGTGGAATACTAGGCGGGATAACAGAAGTGTTTTTATAAGGATAATGCACTGTAGTTTTCTTATTTTTATTCCTTGGTAATTCCAAGCCACTCAGAAAGCTTATCGCAGACCACTCGCTTTGTGGGGAAGGTGGCGATTCCTAATATGGAACTAGAAGACGAGGGACCAGATAACCAAACAATACAAGTACATAGGGCATCTTTTTCTAATCTGCATCTCAGGGGAATGAGAAATAATATGCAAAGTTAAAACAAGCACTATCTATTTTACCTGTTTTTTTCATTGTTATGATCTATACTGATTAAGACATTTGGAAAATCTTTCTGGGTAAGAGCAACAAGTTAGTATGCTGCCTTATTCTTGTGAAAGGTTTTCAGCACACCGATACATCAATATGATCGGTCACATGAAGGTAGCACTGGGTTCTTATAACTTATTTTTTTTAATCAGTAATACGATATTAAGGGGCACATTTATCAATATCCGCAAAAAATGAAAAATAGTTTTCAATCCTTATCGCATTGATAAGGATTGAACCATTTCTCAAAATGTATTAAAAAACCAACACAGAAACAGCAGTTCCAATAAACTGCTGGTTGTGATAAAAAAAAAATACTTACCACGCCTTCTTCGTAATGCGCTCATCTCCGGATTTCCTCATGTCTTCTTTACTGAGTATGTGCACATGTGCAGAATGAAAATCTGGAGCCTGCACACAGGAACCCTCCAATAGAAATTATATCATGTGACTGGGAGGGATCACATGATCCCTCCGCACATGCACTGTCCAACTCTGCTCTGAAGATCAGAGCTGGACATAAATGAAAAATTAAGTGAAGACTTCATTTACAATGATGTACGCCAGCGTACATTAACATAACAAGTTTCCAAAAAAAAAATAAAAAAAAAAAAATCTCTTTTTCGGAACTTGCTAAATTGCGATAGGAAGCAGTCACTATACTATTTTATGGTGACTGCTCAAAAAATGAAATAGAATGCAAAGCAGCAGCGCGATGCAACATTCATAAATTCAAGGAATACTCAAACTTGTGTCGGAGTGGCGGTCAGTATACTTTACTTCAATTACACTGCTTAATAAATAGGCCCCTACGTTTTTTTCATTTTTTTGGACTGCACTTTTGTATGATTTACCAAGTTCCAAAATTGAGCGTGTTCCCAATGGCTGATACCATCTGAAAATGGCGTTAGCCATTGAAGCCTATGGGTAGAGAACTGTGTTAGAAGAATCTTCAAATCATCATTTATTTATATAGCGCCAACATAGTTCATAGCGCTTTACAATTGGGGACAAACACAGTGAACTAATAAACAAACTGGGTAAAACAGACAAAGAGGTGAGAAGGCCCTGCTCGCAAGCTTGCAATCTATGGGACAACTACAGCTTACCTGCTCCAGTCACTATTGTAACTATGTAACGCATGGGCAAAGCAACTTTGCCAGAGTGACCAGAGACAGACAACGGGACTTTTAAAGGTGAAATCATCACCGGGACAGCCTCCTATTGGAAGCGCTGTCCCCGGATGATTTTTTAATAAGTGTTTACAAACAAAAAAAAAAATCATCTGTCAGCAGATAATTAACAGGGCAAAACTCCAGTAATAAATATGCCCTATGGACTTGCTGATTTCAGTTTGTTGATATCACAAACAGGTTACAGTGGGCTGTATTTATTAAGAAACGTTATGCTGCGATCCATGTTACCTTTGCCAACCTAAACAGCATAAAAAGTAACTATAGCCCAGTTATGAATGTTATACTTTTGATTTTTAAATGCTCTTTAATAAATATTGACTTACAATGTCCCGTGAATAATAAAATATAGTAAGGACCACGCCTTATATACAGAATAAAAGAAACTCTAATGTCAGTCTCTCCGTTTTGAAATACGCTGACGATGTTAAGGGAAGTGTTCCTAGACGCAGAGGGCACAGGGTACCACTTATGCCCTCTGTGGTGGAGCTCTCTGGCTTGATGAGCACCAATCTGCCCCGGCGGTCCATGTGCTATTACTTATAATAATAAAGGTCAGATAGTTTGGGTAAAGAGATCAGCTCGTCTACCAACGGGAAACAAGCTCGCTGGGGAACACGAGGCCCAATATCCCTAAATTGATGCATCTGTAGTTGACAAGATATTTTCCTTAGCGGATGATCCGAGTCTACTGGACCCTCTCCTGCCCGTGGCTGAGGAGCAGCCGTCACTCTGTGCACCCCGCCAGCATGAGAAGCCCAGCACAGCTCGGGCAACGCGTGACGTGAGAGCGGCCCTGCGCGCCGCCTGGAAGAGGAGGGGGATTCAGAGGAAGGAGAGCTGCCGGGGTCCCCCCTCTCCTATCAGATACTGTTGTCGTCGCCGTTGCTACTCTAGCAAGACCGCGGCATCCGGATTGTCGGTCTTCCTTTCCTTTTCTTTCCTTTACAGCCGGAGTGCGCACCTTTAGAACTGCCGGTTACCCGTGTGGAAGTGATGGGGGGGGGAGGGAGGGTTTGGGGTTATGATAGGGGAAATAGGAGCTCTGCGTACAGCATGTAGTACGTTGTGCTACAGTGCGAACCAATCGGGGTAGTGAGTTCATGGTGCTCCGAGACGCGCTCTGTAGTTCGAACCTGAACCCGGTGTTTCTAATTAGAACCCTGAATACAGAACGTTCCGAACGAACGTTGGGTGTTCCCGACCGTTCCACAGCTCCCAGCGGAGAAACTATCGGGTCTAAACCGCAGGAAACAGCGTCCAACAGCCACGGAGAGCGCAACGCGTGGATTACTCACGGGGCGGTTAAGTGACTAACAAACTAGCAGGTTCCTGTAGTGAGTTTTGTGAGCGTCATTATCTATTTTAATTATCAGTCTGACACTCGTCTCCTCCCCTGCCCGGGCTGTGGTAGGGGCGGGTGCTTGGAGACTGGACTGGCTTTGACGGGAGATGACGCTGCCTCCAGCGTCCCACATAAAGAAGATCGGAGGAAGGGAGGAAGAGGGGGTTGTACAGTCTGGAACTGGCAACAGAAGTGAAAAGTTATATACAGAGACTTTGGAACGCCACAGAACACTATAGACAACCGCGGGAAAGAATGGCCGCAATTACCTACAGATTAAGGCGTTCTGGGTGATTTTCTTTTTTTTTTGGACCCCTTTGGAACTAAATTTTTAAGGTAAATTAGTGTTGTTTATGTTCACTCCGTCTATGGTCCAACTGTTACGTTATTAAGTATGTGTGCAGGAGGTTGTCGGAGAAGATATTCGTTTACATATTCTAATTTATGATGGATTGGTTATATTTTTATGCCCTGTTAAGCGCTTGATAGTTAATAATATTGCTTATTGGTTCCTGATGTTTTGTATTGCTATAGGTCTTTGTAACACCGTGGCAATGTAATAGTAACCAGTCAGCTGGATGGAGTGGGTAGCTATTTACTACCACTTGATAGGGGAATTGTTTGAACGTGTCACTCAGTTAAGTACATGTTTTATCTTTAGGTTGCGTTTCAGATATTTATCCGTTTAAAAGGGGTTATAATCGCTGGTGTAGTAACTCAGTGGCTTTATGCAGCCAGCTGAACTTACTGTTTTCTTCCCACGGTCTATATATCTGAGTGTTCTTCCTTTTTATTGTTTAGTTTTGAAGTGTGTTATGACTCTTATGCCATAAATAATTGCAGGATTTGTTCTGTCTAGTGTACAGCCAATCCCCATTGGCTGTATACTTTTTGCAACGATGACTTCTCTTTAGACCCGTGCTTACCTATAGGCTATATTACACAAGTTCTTCCTCTATTGTGCCTTATCTGTTGATTACTAAGCAGTGGGTGTGTTACCTTTTTAGGTATTGTTGTGTTACAGTTGCAAGCAAACAGTCTCTTTTGTTATCTCTGTTGTGAGCCCAAGAAAGACACTCAGCAAATAATTTGGAAAAGATAAGGATCCAAACTGTGTTGTAGTGTAGAACTGAAATTAAACATGCATATATTGAATCTGACATTGTGTTTTGTATTCCTCACATTCCATTTATCCCTGCCACATCTCCAACTTCTCTCTTCACCTTATTTTTTGTAAGCCAAAAAATCTGTCTAGTGGTAACATATTTTGCCTGTGTTTTCATGACAAGCCTTTTTCTTTTTGTTCTTATCTATCCTCAACATCCACTTTCCTGAAACTCCACACACTTTAATTTTTTTTTTTTTTTAATAAAAACATTTATTAAAAAGCAATTTTGTTTGTGGCTGAATAGACAAGAAATAGTGATTTAAAAAGACAAATGCTAAAAATAAACTTGCATTTTAAACTAAAAGCTAAAACATGTTCTTTAGAGTTGTGGGGAGCCATTCCTGCACATGGTAATTAAAGTTCCCACAGTAACCAACTAATGCCAACATAGGTAGTAGTGTCTCGGGGTATAAAATAATGTCCCAAAACAGTTTCTGTACTAATTTCCGGGTACTATGGAGCTTACTCCACGATGGTGCAACATCCCAGATTTGCACAGTCGTGGAGTACGTTCCAGCGGCACTCCGTGGAACATCGCAATCAGTTCCTTTCAATTGTTTAGGGTCTTTGTATTTAGAAAATGTATAACTTTTGTGGGGAGTAATTCCTGATAGTGGGAATTTAAGGTCTTATTATACTTTGTGGATAACATATGGATACAGTTACTCCGCCCCATAGTTTAAGGCAAAGTCCCAAAACTTTTTCTGTCTTTCTCACTAGGTTAGAATCTCAGTATTTAAGTATCATGTATTCTAAACAATCATCTGTTAAGGGGAGTCATTAATGGAAGTGGGAATTGTAGCCCTTATTAGAACACATGAATGTTATATGGTCAATATTGTCTGAGTACTGTGACCCGGGGTAAACAAGTGACGGCCCAAGATTTCTTACTGTTAGATTAAGCTCCCTTAGATATGACCGCTGGTGTGTGATATATATATATATGTAGGCTTGGATGTAGCTATTTTTCATGGTTTAAACTAAACCTAAAGCAAGTTGCAATCACATTGTGTGAGAACTAACAGTTGCGTAAAAATAAAATAGAAGAAATATTGTGTCTGAAGATCAGATTTTAACATATGGTCAGCAGTAAACATCAGATTTTCTTTTAGTTTAAGCTGTTGTGGCTACCTGCTGGGTGTGTTTGTTTTCTCTACAGAAAGGTTGAAGAGCCTTTACGCTACCAGAAAAATGTTTTTAAAAATAAATTTGAACCTCTTATCTTGGTGCTTTTTTTTTTATACCTTTATCAAAAAAAGTTTTATTTCTGATAACTGATTCCCATACATCTCATACCTGCCGGCAGCTATTTTTTGTGTTATATTAGCTAATACTGAAAATGTGTGCTGAAAATGAAAGCATTATTCCCAATGGCCCCATACCCACTAATTGCGTTCAGGAGCATTGCAGTAGTGTTTGGTTTTCCAAATGCTGCCTGCTCCATTCATTGCGTTTAATGTAAAGTTAAATGTCTTCAGGTCATTGAATTGACATCCAGTGATCTCTCAGCATGCAGGTTAAAACCCTTGTTAACTGCATGTCAAATGTGTTTGCTTTTGACCTGCAGCTTCACTTGCATTTGAATTGGGTTTTGTTTAAACCCAGTGGGGGTACCTTGCTGTATCATACTGGTTACAACATTTGTGTACACACCTGACCTGTTCCCTGTATAAAAGTGGAAAATGCATAATGTAACTAGTTTACTTTATTCATGTGTTTGTGTCTGGAATGTATACAACAAAATAACACTTGTATAGGTTTACCCATGTACATATATTTACTTTTTTTTTTTTTTTTTTTTTAATTAAATAATTATCAAAGCCTGACCTGAAATATGAACTGGATGAAAATACACTGTTCCTTTACTATTGGCAGTAAATGGAGAAGAAAAAGCTCAGGGGCTAGATTTACTAAGCTGCAGGTTTGAAAAAGTGGGGATGTTGCCTATAGCAACCAATCAGATTCTAGCTGTCATTTTGTAGAAAGTACTAAATAAATGAAAGCTAGAATCTGATTGGTTGCTATAGGCAACATCCCCACTTTTTCAAACCCGCAGCTTAGTAAATCTAGCCCCAGGTCTTGCTCTGTCACTCATTGTTGATCTTATGTATTTTCAAGCCTGTTTTGTGGGTTTCTTTCAGGTAATCTCCATGAAAGCACAAAAATAAAGCAATGACAGAGCTGATCATTGCAGAATGTTTAAAAAAATTTTTTTATTTCATGCTAGAAAACAAATCTGACATCAGAACATTACAGATTGTCCTGCCTTGTGTGCACTTATCTGCAGCACTAGTTTAGCTAGTGGGTAACCTTTAGAATACATAGTTGTCCACTATCAGAGTTTATTGCATGGCCATTCCCTTCCCCAGTTTTGATTGGTAATCCAATGGTTCCTCCACCATGAATCAAAGGAGTTGTCAACTTTAGGACAATCCCTCTCCTTGGGTCGTGTTCACAACCTCAGCTCTCGCCCTTAGCCTGTAGCTCTCCAGATGTTGTGAAACTCCAAGTCTCCAGCATGCTAGTTATCTGCTGAAACATCAGTAACTTCTCATTCATTAATGTGCTTCAGTGTAACAATTGCTAAACTAGTGATGGGCAGCAGACGGCCCTTCACCTGCAGCCACCAGCCCCTATTCTGCTTTATTTTCAGATTTGCTTGTAACACTTGTTTACAATGTCTGCTGATGGTACTGAATTGTTGTCTTTCTGTGATTAAATGTATTTTCACTTTATAACTGATATTAAGGGTAATTTGCAGTCCTTTTGAAGGTTAGAGTCACCCTTGCGGTCCTTAAAGTGCATCATGTTGCGTTTTTACAAGTCTCGGATTTCATACCTTTTATTTACCGTTTCTGTTTGGTTTTTTTTCCATAACTTTACTTTTTTGCATTGTTTTACATCTGATATTGCTACACAACAAGTATGTAAGTTATGCTTAAAGAGTGTCTAAAATAGTTAATTCCTGCAAATCATTACATAGTAGACATGCTAGCACAGATTGTGATTGGCTTACAGAGGGGGGCATGCTGACCCTTGCCCACACTAAGGGCTGTTAAACATGAGAATTGGAATCAAGCATTCAACATGTGCTGTTAGAGGCCTGTTGAATGTCCTCTTCACGTCGTTGGCAAAAATAAAATAATGTCCACAAACAGACCTGTACACCATTTTGGACTAGTTTGGCTTAATTTACTTCATATCAACTTTGTCTGGAGCATCCAACAGTGTGATCGTTGGTCCACTGTGCTGCAGGGAGGATTTCAATGTTCTGCTAAAACCAAAGTTTTTATCTTTGATTTTAACAGGAGCTTTTTTTTAAAATGTCTGTGATCACTGTAATTTAAGTGATCAAAGCTGTAATTTGTTTTGTTTCTGTTATTTTTATGAATTTTATTTGCGTCCCATATTGCTTATCTGCAGTTAAACAATAACCAAGACTTATGGTACTATGGCAAAATTTTATTATTTGACTCCATTGTGAATTTGCAGATCCTGTTGCTACACTGCCGTTTTACATAAAGACAAAATATTATGTAGGACATACACAGTGGAAACTATGATAACAATGCATCTTAGTTGATGTGTCTGGTGATAGAAAAAGTGGCTGCTTTCAGACAAACCCCTCATATTAACAGCTTGGTATGAAAGATTAAATAGAATCAACATAGAGACAGCATAAAAACACTAAACTAATTGGGTGTCTAATTTCCTTTTGAAAAATGTCACAATAATATAGACCAGTAAAGTGAATGCTCAGTTGTATCAGAAAATGTGCAATTCTATATCCTGGTAGTTGCTTATTACTGACTTGATCAGTAACAGTCTCCATCTTCTTTCACACTTGTTGAGACCTCCATAATGTATGTGACCTTCTGTTCAGATGCCTTCTAGTCCTGTGAGGCTGGACCCTGCTACTGTAGCTGTGAGGGAGTAACGTGAAGGGAAAAACAAACTATTTTTACACAAAACCCTGTTTGATCAAAAGCTACCGCAGACAATGCCTTTATGCTGTTTGTTCACAGGTAAATGTGCTTTTAAAGGATAAAAGTAGTGTTCCCTGACTGGGAACTACTCTTACTACTACTCTTTTTCCTTTAAACCTCTTTTGATGACCGAAACACTTTTTATATTGTGTTCATTAGACGTTGAATGGTATTAGGCTGTAGAAGAAATGTGTGATTTGGTAGAATATCTAGGGTTGAACCACTAACAAGCTTCAGATTTCTGGCTGGGGAATTTGTAATGCTGTGGGATTTATAGTTATACTCCTTTTAATTTCTTGTCTTCAGTCCTTGTGATGCTTAAAGGTAAACTACAGCCAAAATAAGGTAGATTGTATTACCTTTTGGTCTTGCAAATGCAACATGTTTTGCTTTGATTTCTTCAGACTTTACATTAGTGAAGGTTCTCTTCCTCCTTCCAAAATAAAATACATCTCCAAAGTCTCCAGCTATTTCAGCACAAACTGTCAGCATGGACAATTAGCAGAATCTATCATATTTTACTTTTCTTTAAGAATACAAACCTATGGAACACGCCACTCTCCTAAATTCTGCATATATTTTGTATCTATCTCTGCTGTCCCTCTCTCCCTCTCTGCCAGTCGCTACCCTGGCTCACCATGTCCTAGAGATTCTAAATTCTTCACCTGGAAAGCCCTCAACCGATTGCCCCTACATCTCCCACCTCCTCTCTACCCTTACTCCTTCCTGCACGCTTCGCTCTATCAATGCTCCCTGTCTCACTACCACACTGACTGTCTCTTCCTGCTCCCTCCTACCTCCTTTGCCTGTGCTACCACGTCCACTCTCTGCTTGGTGCTGCCCTATTTGTGTCTTCCCTTCTCTTTAGGATGTAAGCTCTCACGAGCTGGGCCCTCTTTCCTCGTGTTCTCCTACTACTATAGCATCACTCTCTGTTCCTCTAGAATTGTTTCCCTATCCTTGTTTTCTTATAGGCCTACTTCACGTGGACATTTCACTTGCTCACTGTCCTGTAAATAATTTGATCTGCATTACCAAGTTATCTGTGTGTGATCTGTTAATTACTAGATGTCTAGTCTTTTTTTATTATGTTTAGTTTAATAATGTATTATTGATCAATGCTCTCTATGTATTGTATATTTCTGTATATTGTATGGTGCTGTGGAAGTTTTGTGACGCCTGTATAAATAAAAGATGATGGCATTATTATTATTAATAAGAAGGCACCGCAAGTAAATGTTTAATATACTACAGAGTTTAATAGAATGTGGTGTTAAACTGTAATTGTTAGACATTTTAAGAACATGCTTAGTTTCCTACACTTTTTTTATTTTTTTATTTATTTTTTTAGAATATTAACAATTTTGTTTTCCCCCAAAAAATGTTTCCAAAACTGGACAGGATGTGACAATGAGTTGACTCAACAGTTGTTTGAACGGTATTATCAGCAGAATCACCAAAGTCAGCTAGTCCTCTTAATGTACCTGTACACAGGCGGGTTTGGCTGCTCGGTCTGACCACTGCACTTCTGGGCCTGTCCAATTTGGTCACACGTGTGTGTGTGTGTGTGTGTGTGTGTGTGTGTGTGTGTGTGTGTGCTTTCGTGGTGGAAGTCCGACATCTGTTCCAGTTAGCGTGGTTGGATCATGTACGTGGTTAGATGTGCTCACCGTTTTACCAGATTTAGGGGTCTACTTCTCATTGCTGGCTACTGGGTACCAGTACCGATCATTCTGTATATCACTGCAGATTTCAGATGCATAATGAAGCTATTTACCATGTAAGGAGCCATGCCTCTTCTGATTCCCTATGAAAGCTTCCTCCTTTGCGATAGAGGATGGGGGTTTCACAGACTGCAGTGATTGTATTATTATTATCTTTTATTTAGAAGGTGGCACAAAGGGTCCGCAGCTCCGTACATGACATATACAGAAAGCAGTGACCCATGACACAACATGATACAGAAAGAACAAAAATATGTACACACACATAACCTGGTAATGCAAGTCAAATTATTTCTGGGACAATGAGTGAAAGTGATGGTAGAAATCATCGAGAAATAAGCTGAAGCTTAAGACAATAGAGCTAGGGAAGCAGGCCAAGAGGTACAGAGGGTGATAAAATAGTAGAAGGAGCACACAAGGAAAGAGGGCCCTGCTCCTGAGAGCTTACATCCTAAAGTAAAGGGGGAGACACAAATAGGGTGGTACTAACTGGGGGAGAGAGCTGGGACAAGAGAGTTAGAAGGAGGACTGATAGACTTGAATAAAGAAATGAGTCTTAAGGGCACGCTTGAAGTTTTTGAGAGTAGATGATACACTGATGGAACGTGGAAGATTGTTCCACAGCTGGGGAGTAGCCCGGGCAAAGTCCTGGAGATGGGAATGAGAAGAGGTGATCAGTGAAGTAGTGAGGCGGCAGTCCCAGGCAGAGCGGAGGGTTCGGCTAGATGTGTAGGTAGAGATGAGACTGGAGATGTAGGGATGGGAGGATTGATTAAGAGCTTTAAAGGTGAGTGGTTTACATTTAATTCTGTAGGCCATGGGGAGCCAATTTAGTGACTGTTGGAGGGAGACTGCAGAAACAGCGGCGGGAGAGAAAACTGAGGCGGGCAGCAGCATTTTGGATAGACTTAAGAGAGTCAAGGCGAGAATCAGTTAGGCCACAGAGAAGGAAGTTACAGTAGTCAAGGCGAGAGATTACAAGTGAGTAAACAAGGGTTTTCGTAGCTTCTGCGGTGAGAAAGGGGGTATCTTGGATATATTCCAAAGGTGGAAGTAGCAGGATTTTGAGAGGGACAGACTGTGAGGCTTGAAGGAGATGGAGGAATCAAGGATGATCCCAAGGCATCGGACTTGAGGGACAGAAACGAGGGTAGTGTTATTAACAGAATTAGTGGGTGGGAGAGTACTGGAAAGGGGGAAGATAAGTTCAGTCTTGGAGATATTGAGTTTAAGAAAGTGTTGGGACGTTCAAGATGAGATGGCCGAGAGACAGCAGGAGACACGAGACAGAAGGGAAGGGGAGAGGTCAGGGGATGAAAGACAAATTTGGGCATCATAAGCATAGAGGTGGTACTGGAGGCCAAAGGAGCGGATGAGGACACCAAGGGAGGAGGTGTAGAGGGAGAAAAGCAGGGGACCAAGAATGGAACCTTGAGGAACGCCAACAGGTAAGGGAAAAGGGGGGGTGGGGATGTGGAGTCATGTGTAAAGCCTGAGAAGGAGCAGTTGGCGAGGTAAGAGAGGGAAACTAGGAGAGGACAGTGTTACAGAGGCCTATAGATTTCAGAGTTTGCAAAAGGAGTGCGTGGTCAACGGTATCGAAGGGAGCAGAGAGGTCAAGAAGGATAAGAAGGGAGTAGTGTCTTTTGGATTTAGAGAGGAAAAGGTCATTAGTGGCCTTAGTGAGGGCAGTTTCAGTGGAGTGGAAGGGACGGAAACCGGATTGGAGCCGTTCAAGGAGTTTAGAATCAAAAGGAAGAAGTGAAATAGGTCGGTAATTAGAGAGAGAGAGAGGCAGGATCAAGGGACAGTTTCTTGAGTATGGGGGAGACAAGAGCATGTTTAAAAGAGGAATGGAAGATTCCAGAGGAGAGGGATATGTTGAGGAGGTGGGCAAGGTGGGAGCAGGCTTCAAGTGAGAAGGAGGGGATTGGGTCCTGTGGGCAAGTGGAGGGGGGAGAGGAATAGAGAAGTGTATGGACTTCATCTGTGGATACTGATTGAAGGAAGAGAAGGAGGGTGAGAAAGCAAGAGGGGAGAAAGAAGATAGCAGCCGCAGAGGAGGATGGGAAGGGGGACAGAGTGGGTAAGAAGGGACTGCTGGGAGATGTCATGATGGATAGACTCAATCTTGGAGGTGAGGTGGGTAGCAAAGTCGACAGCAGAGAGCCTGGAGGAGAGGAGGGAGTTGAAGGTGGCAAAAAGCCGACGGGGGGTTGGTGGACTGGAAAGAAATGAGAGCTTTAAAGAAGGATTGTTTAGAGAGCGATAGAGCCGAACTGTAAGAGGCAAGTATGAACTTGAAGTGGAGGAAGTCAGCCAGAGCTGTTCTGCACTGCAGGAGCATTTTTGAAGATGGCGGGTAAGTTTTGCATGCACAGTGTAGTGCTCATGTGCTGGCAAAATAAGTAACATAAATGAATAAACTACATGCACTACAGGTGGGGAGGCTGATTGTAGTGTGTTCAGTCCATATGAGCTATTTAATGTCTGGCACCAGAATTCACATGTTTTCTTTAAGCATTTATTTGACACTTAAAGTCCCATCATCATCTTTAACGGTGGTACAAAGAAAAGCTATCTGAAAGAAATGAAATGATATGTAAATTGACTTTAATCCCTGAAATTCACCTCTGCTCACCTTTTACACAGCACAACTCAATCTGCTGTAGCAGCTAGAGGAGCAGCCAGACAGGGAGGGATGAAGAGAAGCTTTATAAATAGACCCCTTACTGTTGTGTGTGTTTGTTTTGGACACTCATTCCGATGTATTTAAGCTCTACAAATCAATGTACACATTTTTTCTATTCGTGCTAGTATTACTTGGCAACAGTTGTCTGATTTTTAAGTTTGAAGTTTATGACTTTAAAATATGAATAATTATTATTTCTTCCTGGAAATGCCTTTTTAAATCTAAAAATTTGATCTATATTAGAAATTTACTTTAAAAAAAAAAAAAAAAAGAAACAAAAAAACCCCAGTGAATAATGTTAAGCTGCTGATCAGCAGTGAATGGGGTTAAACTCTTCCAGACCGGAGCATGTCCATACCTGCATGAAGCAGAGACAGGCTGGCTGCGGTCAGTGCAGTGTAGGAAGCCGGCTTCCCGCACTTGCAGTGACCTCATGCCACATGTTTACTAGAAGAGCCAAGCAAATTATAGAGGGTATGTGGGAGCCTTTCCCTGTGGTCACAGGGGTCCAGTCTTGGTGTGGAGGAGGGACTCCACCGGTCAGTTGCTTGCAGAGTAGTGTGGTTTCCCTCTCATCCATCAGCAGACCGCCATAACCCTAATTAACTTATTGTGCTGTGAGCAGTTGTCACACGTACACCCAGGACTGCTATGTCACTTGTTCTAATGGAACAGGGAGAGGTGCTGCTCATTAATGACACATGAGTATTGAACAGGCTGGTTTGGATTTAGCGCTGCAAAGCAGAATGTAGTGGAGGATTAGTGAGCACTTAGGTGTTTAGCAAACAGAATTACTGATCAGTAATGGCTATGGGGTTTGTATATTTATTAGACCCTCTGGTTTGTTGCCATGATGCAATCTGTGGTCCCTGCATTATTATAGACCTTTTTTGTGATTGTAAAGGAAAGTTAAAATTTGAAGACCTGTTTGTGGTCGTGTGTGTGTTGTATTGTTTGTCTGTTTCTGTTTCATATGTATATAATATTGTGTGCGCGTATATCCTGTATTTATGCAAAGCTGTGTATGTGTCATATAGTCATTTTATGTAATGCTGGATATATTGCATTGGATTCAGTGTCAGTCTGGAACAGCTGCCAGCTGAGGTAGGGCACAGTCATAATGTTAGAGACTGGTGCAAGTGTCTTTTGTGTATGGATGAGAAATGGAGCAACAAGGGGGGGGGGGGGCCTGTCTGGAATCTGAGGTTTGGCTTGGAATGTCTATGTGGGGAAAACCCCTTCAGATTCAGCATAAATTATTCATGGTGTTGGATTGCGTTCATCCAGTCATTATATTTAAATACAAAGTTGCTTGTAAAACACAAGAGCACACTTGCACCCACAAACTTTATAACGCCATGGTGCCTTTTATGCTGGCATATTTGCCTCCCAAATTACGTACACTATGCAGCCAAACCTTTTCCTTTATTGCAGTGACATAGTGGGGTCAAATTGACGCAATTTTGTAGTCCGCCTCTGGTCAGATGTCCATAGTTCTGCAACACTTTGCTATTATTACTGTGACAAGGTGTGGTCAGATTCTAGCCTCGCAGCAGGGAGCAATTACTTGCCTAGCTCCTCCTCCAGCGCCATTGTTCTGAATCTGCATCTCTGCGCAGGAGTGCCACTTAGTCATGCAAAACCGCCACTATCCAGTCACAGCCTACAGGACACACCCTTTGAATAACTAGGTTCTCCTTTTTCCTTACAAATGCAGGCGCTCCTGCTCCTAGCAAAACACTGTATATTGCTAATTGTTTTCCTGTGCTTTTTTTTCTTTAATACAGTCCAGGCAGTCAGTCCCTTTGTACAAAAAGGTATGAGACTGATCAGGATGAAGGTTTTGGGCACTGTATAAAACTAAACTAGGAGTATCATCCAACTGAACCTTGTAACTTACTGATTTACATTTATTTGCTCTAACCCACATTTAAAGCAAAGAGCAGATATTTAATGAGCATCCACCATTTCCGCTTCTTAACAAATCTACCAAATAAAGATCAACTTTAAAATATATATATATATATATATATATATATATATATATATATATATAAATTTTATTTATTTTTCCTTTGGTTAATCCAAACTTGGGGTTCATTTGAAGCTCAGTTGTCTGAGACTAGGCTTCCACTTTTTTCCTAAAATCACATGGGATTTCACTAGTAAGTGTATTCTTGCATCAGCTGATGTATTGTATTGTATTGTATTGTTTTTTTTAGTATACAATGGTGGAAACTGCTTTGAGATTTATTTGCTGTACTTTGCTGCCTGAAAACTCAGAAGATATTTAATTGTTGAAGTGTGTCTCCTAAGAACTGCAGCTGGGATAAGTTATCCCATCTATCCAATTTATTGGTTGGAGTGAGGGAAATGGGGAATCTTCACAGGTCATTCCATATATTTTTGTTTTACCTGATCTATTCAAGTCGCCATGCTTATCTTCCTATGATACAGCCTTCTGATCCGTCCGCATTAACATGATTAGTCTGTGAGCTCCCTTTCAACCGTTTTTACCCTTTCTGACACCCAAAATAAAAGTGCGCAGTTCACAAAACCACTGCATAAACATCCGGTCGCGTGGGGTATCCTGGTTTTTATTTTAAAATGAGGGGGCCCTAAACGGGAAGTTATTTTTAAGTAAATGAGGGAAATGCTGAGCAGTATGCAGATGGGATTTATTAAAATTGGCAATTTTAAAATACAATAAGCAAGCAAGCACTTTAACCTTTTTTTTTAATTGGCAGAAAGCGTACCACAGTGAGAATGCAGATTTCTACTTTTGTTGTGTTTTATAATGTTCCAGGCTGATAAGTTACATTTTATCTGCGCAAAGCTCAACTGACAGAGAATTACCACAGAGTCTATTACAGGCTTACGATAAGCAACAGCACATGTGGAGTGCAATTATTTTCATAGGAAAAGTGTGGTTACGTCCTGTGAGTTTTTATAAATTGTACAGATCCCCCCCCACTTAATAAAACAGGCCCACAAAGTATCCAGCTATTGAAAAACACAGAGGCTGCCAGACAAATTACTGGCGGCATAATCCGTTCGTAATGCTTGCTAGAGTTTCTCATTTGTTTGTTTATTATTTTTTTAATTTTAAGAATCTAGTGCAGCTCAACAATTTTCTTTTTAGAAAGTAAATTGTTTTTTTTTTTTTTTTTTTTACACTTCAGAAAAGATGTTGTTTTTTTTATCTTGGGCCTCAACCTACAATATGTAGACCCTTTGTTTACACCTTTTTTATTTATTTATTTATATATATATATATATATATATATATATATATATATATATATATATATATATATATATATATATATATATATATATATATATATATTTTTTTTTTTTCCTGTACATTGCAGAGCACTGGCAGAAATACATTTTATTTTATTTTTCTTCTTTTGTTTGGTTATAGAATCGTATTTGGACCTATTTTTCTGGTTGGAGAGTCTTCCACATCATTAGGAGGATTATTTTTACTTTGTACTCGAAAATTGCTTTAAGACCCCATGATCCCCAGGACTCGGCAAAGTTCCTGCACAGAGGAAGCAGATTGTGCGGAGTCAGGGATCTGATCTGACTTCATTCGAGGACTGCTGTACATTCATCCAGGAGCACAGAGTTTTGTCATGGATCTGAGGCCTACCGTGCTGTTTCTGGTTTGGACTTCCCTGATAGTACTGTGTAAAGAGTTGACTGGACACAAGATCTATACAAACACGTGGGCAGTTCATATCCCAGGTGGTCTTGCGGTGGCTGACTCCATATCCAAGAAACATGGCTTCATTAACCATGGACAGGTGAGTGTAATATAACTGGAAACTATACATTTGTATATTTATTTATTTTTAGAACAGTCTGTATTACATTTACTTGTGCTTAATGCTGCTGTTCTATAGGTTCTTCCTCTACCTACATCTTTTTCAGCAAATGACGTGAAGGCTTGTTTACTGGCATCAAATATTTCATGGGGGATGCAAAATAAGCGTTGCATAAACACTGCATGCCCTTAAGTTATAAAAACTCGGAGTGCAGCATTAATAAAGCAGAACTTGGCATTTGCTATTTAAGTATGTGCAAGTAAACAAGGTTTTGGTTATGGCTGTAAACAAATGTGGGTACCTGAAGTGCTCATGTGACACCAGCACTAAGAAAGCCTGTTTATTGCGTTGGCTTTCTGAATGGTAGCTAGAGTCGGGGAGGATGTAGTATTGCCCCTCCTCTGGTAATTTAATGGCTATGTTTTTATCTCTGAATAGCCTACTGTACTCTAAAGGATTGGTGGTCATAGTAGGTTGCAACAGGTTTTGAGATGGGTCTGCTCGCTTTGTAGGCAAGGTGAAAATAACTAAACTATGCAATGTATGAGTTATTGAATAGTACATTCATTTTCAATTTTAAATGTATGCTTAGTAATTTTTATATAGCATTGCTGGTATAGTTAACATTTACGGCTTGGTTATTATTATTGGCCAAAATCCTAGCAGTTCTTGACCTATAGATTAGGATCCAAAACCTGTGTTAACTCTCATATAGAAGCCCACAACCCACTACTTGATATCATTAACAAAATAAGCACAAGTAAGTACACCAATGTAAGTTAAAAAGGTCTACACAATATTTAGAATCTAAAAGAACATGTCCATCAATTGCTTTGTGTCAGATCAAAGTCCATGGTCCAAAGGTTAAAATCTTCAGCTAAACAAACTGATTTGAGAGATTTATAAGTAACAAGCCTCCAATAACAATATTGCACCTATTTTAATAGAAGTTTCAATATTTCTTTTTGACCCATGGCCATCACATTTGGCATTTAAAGTATGGTTTAAAGCATATCTGACATTAAATGCTTGACAGATACTTACAGCGTTGAGCTGGCCTGAGTTCAAACTGATGATCTTGTCGATCCTGGTATTTCTTCCTTGACACCTCTCCTCCTTTTGTGTCTGTCTGTAGGCAGTAGGAGAATCATTGCACAGAATCATTTTATGCTGTCTTCTCTTCTGCCAGGCCTGCTACTTTCTAAATGTACAGGACACAAATGTTTTAATAGCTAAAAAAAGCCTTGAGATTTGAGGTAAAGTGACTGTGAGAGGAGATTTAATATTTACTATTCTTATAGCTGGCAGTAAGGTATATGTATATGAGATAAGTGTGTGTGTAGACAGGTTCTGACTCACAATATAACACCCAGGGGTATTGTTACTAAACTTCCAGTTTGAAAAGGTGGAGATGTTGCCTATAGCAACCAATCAGATTCTAGCTGTCATTTATTTAGTACTTTCTAAAAAAATGACAGCTAGAATCTGGTTGCTATAGGCAACATCTCCACTTTTTTCAAACCTTCAGTTTAGTAAATATACCGCCCAGAGTCCTCTTTGTCATCAGTACAGCTGATTATGTCAACCAACCGTACCTTGTGGGGGAATTATTGAATACACCAAACAGGGGAAGAATGTAAGTGGAACAAACGCTTAAGTGAAGCTGTCCATGAGACATTAACCCAGATATTTTATAGATCTATGCTTTTTGTGTGTCTACAAGAGAGCCATTATTGAAAACTTGCTTGAAATCTCGCCTAGTTTGCTAGAGAGCATATAGAATGCTCTAGTACCAAATAGAACGAGGTTCTATAGGCTGCAGAATGTTTTCGACCTCAGTGCTATGCAAAAAAAAAAGCTTTGCACAACGATAGCCCTTAGCATCACTCGTATCACTACTGTCTATCATGGTAACTGGAGCATAATGGTGCCGTGCTGCTTCTCTGCTTTATAAATAGTAAGCAAAGGATAAAAACAAAGGGAAAACCTGCCGCTGTCTGCAAGAGACGTAGGACTTGTTTGGGTCATTATCCTGTCGGAATATACTTTCCCTAAGCATACAGCAAAAGCCACGTTTGAATGGAAGAAAAAAACAACCAAAAAATAATTTTCTGGAGCAGCCCCATGACACTCAATGGTAAAAAATGCAATGTACATATATATGATGGTAGAGCTGTACCCAAATACCCACAGCTGTATGGTAAATATGCTTCTACTAGCTAGTAAAACAAGAAGGGTGAATAGGTTATATAATTGATTTGTGTTTTTTTGTTTGCTAAGTAAGAACAAACAAAATAAGATTTTGAGTCAGTTGATTCCATGATTTCAGAAAAGTGAATACTAAATATTACTTATTGTGTGTGTGTGTATATGTATATAATTTCATGTTAAGGTCTATACAATAAAGTGAATTAGGAGCTAGATGGATTATTTGCTTAATAGAATAATCTTTTGTTAATGTACCTGTGTGCAGGGAGCTTATTTGCAAAGTTTGCGTGACTTTAAAATCACAGGTGGTTCTAAATATGGTCTTCTGTTCTGCAGCCTTTTGTATCCTAGGCAAATACCTTTCTACCTGTTTTGTTCATGATGGATCTACAAATCATGTTCTGCTTGCTTTTCTATATATTTATTTTTTAATGGCATTGAGAATACTTTCTATAAATAGATAAGGGCATATGGCTTGGTAGTGTTTTGATCAAGTTAAGTAGTCCTTCGGTTACTTGATGCCTTCTAAAGAGTCCAAGCAGGATTGTGCCCTCCTACTTTGCACAAATGATTTAAGTGCCACTTCCGGAGCCACAAAATGGGCTACTGTGCCTGATGTTTTCCTAGTGTCAGTGGGTGTATGCCCCCTTGGCCGGTCCCATAGTGGGCTACTTTGGGCTTGATCACTGGGCTACCTGCCTTTTATTTTTTTTAAAAAAAAATTCCTGATAGGCTGCTGAGTCACCTGCTCCCTGTATTAACACATTGAATGGAAGAGATTGTTGAGATTAAGCTCTGAAAACGGTGCACGTGTCTCTTTCTGAGATTAATTGCCAGGGGAGGTGCATCCTCCTTCACTTCAATGTGTCACCCTGGGATCGATTTATCTCATGAACACTTCTCTAGCTAGAAAAGGCGCAGCACTCAAGCGATTCTGTGTTGCACCAACATAAACCTTCAGGTCATATTAGTGTCTCTATTATTCTTCAAAATCATGGTAGCTATAATATATATATATATATATATATATATATATATATATATATATATATATATATATATATAATATATATAATATATATTTTAATCTCATACTGTATACTAAACCCAGAAAACTGTGTGCAATTCATGTCACAGGGATTACTAGATCAATCAGGGCTGTATTCACTTTGTAGGCATAGACTAAGTTTATGAGCCGGGCCACCTTACCTCTTTGCATGTATTAGCCAGCATTACTGTTTTTTTTTTTTTTTTTGTTTTTTCCCCCCGAATTGTTAAGCACTATGGAATTTGCTGGCGCTTTATAAATAAGATGATGAAGATGATGGGGAAAAAACTAGTCACATCACTGGGCAGGTCAGATGTGTTAATTTTATTTAGCACTTGTGTGACACACACCCACAAAGCACATCATTAATAAGCCCTTCTAATGAACGTCTGTGCTCTGAATTTTCAGTACTAAGTATTTAGCAGTGCATTGCAGCTGATTTCTATTTTATCCGTTAGTTGTTATTATTATTATTATTATTATTATTATTAATTTTTATAGGGCGCCACAAGGTGTCCGTGGCGCCGTACAGGGACAAAAACGAATTACAATACAAGGTGAGACAGCACAGTACAGTAAACATAAAGCACAGTAACTCAGTAAGCTCAATGCACAGCTAGTGAGGGCGGGGGGAGTATCCGCAAATGACGGGGCCCAAAAGGAGGGCGCGGAAGACAGGGAGACCCCCAGAGGGGGGAGGAGGGCAAAGTAGCTGGAGAGTTAGAAGTGGTGGAAACAGGAGGAGAGATGGCCCTGCTCAGAGGAGCGTACAATCTAAGGGGAGGGGTGGACAGACGGAGAAACACTAGTTACAAGGTTTGCTTACAAAACAAAATATGCCCCAAAGTCCACAAAAAAGAAAGGTGGTTTTATTTGCAATCCATATGGAAGTTTCAGTGTACATCTACTGTGACTAATTTTCAGCCTGTATGAGTCTGAAAGGTGTCATAGTATTATGATCACCTATTGGTTGCCTGGCCCTCCTGCAGAGGTGTAGCCATCAGATACCTTAGAACGCACACGCCAGGATGTGCCTTGTGTGGCTCATGTTCCCGAAAACAGCATGAGGCCAGGCAGATCAGCGTTGAGTCAGCCGATAAGTTCTGCTCTGAAAAATACAGATGTGAGTCATTAGTGTTATTCTGTGCTTGGGGTCACCATACAATGTTACATCCTGTACTTGCCCCAAGGTTTCTGGTTAGTATCCGTACTGAAAGTTTCTCTTTCTCCATGAATTTTAAGGGGATCTATTTTCACGTTAAGCTATAAAAGTAAGCAGTTTTTTTTTTTCTTTAAATAAAATTCCTGTTTTGGATTTTTATGTGGAGAATGCATTTGTTGCCACCCACGTGCTTATGGGTATGAGTAGATCTTGGCAGCAGTTCACAAACCACAGGTTCTGCCTTCAACTGTGAAGATCATTTAAGGGTATGAAATCCAATTGGCAGCAGTTGTGACCCATATGGGGGGAGGGGGAGGTTACAGGCCTGTGTTTGATTCATGAAAACAATCACTCCTTCTTAAATTTGCATTGTTTATATTACACAATACTTGTGGCTGTTCTTTAGATCCAAATCACATGCATTAGTTAAAAACTGCACTGATGGTATTTTTACAAACTGCAGATAATAAGACTGTAAAGCTATTCTAAACATTTTTTAAGGAACATCTAAAACAAAAGCCTACATTGCATCAAAGAACACTAATAATCACAAATAAATATACTATAGTTCCATTTCTTTGACAGAACTTGATAGGTTTGTCGTAGAACTTTTTTTTTTTTTTTTTCCTTCTCTCCCTTCTGCCTGTACAAGACCTGAGGTTTTATATCCATTGCAGCACATCTCTGAGAATGGAATCAGCCCCTAAAACTTTCGAACAGTGGTAATGCTGCTATAGAAAGCTAAGTTTGTCACTAAAAAAGCATTCTGGTACATAACCTTGTGTGAAAATATGTATTGTATAAGGGCAAATGACAAGTGGTCATTTCATTGTAATTGCCTGGGAACTAAACTCTGTCCCGTTACTTTACAATTATTAGTAGCTATGGACATTTATACTTTGAACGTCATTGGCTGCTGGATCTAGTTTCACAAGGTTCTAGAATTCCATAGTTTTTGAGCAGCATTGAAAATGTGAGAAACCTTCATCACTGGGTGGGAGGGGGGGGGGGGGGGGCGGCTTTGTTTTGTGGGGACTTCAGTGTGTAGACACCTGAAAGCACTTTTTTTTTTTTTTTTGCTCCCTAGCTGTAATACTTTCCATTCCGTATGCAGACCCCTACAAGTTTGATAAAGTTATTAGATATAGTACATTGTATTGCATCCATTTAGAATTATTACATGGTAATAAATGAAAGTGATAGAAGAATTGAAGTAGTAATAGAATAGAATGTTTACATTTTGTCTATAAGTAAAGACAAACTAGTGGGAGAGTCAGGGATGGCGTAGGGGGAGGTTAAGCGTTTACTATTGTTTGCTTAGTTTTTAGGTAGTTGCAATGAAGTTTAGAGAAGGAGTTCAGATCTGAGAAGTGTTAGGTGGGGTTGTAGTGTATCATTCAGTGGATTAAAAGTCACTAAGGTAGTTTAAAAGCAGTGTTTTAAGGGGGGGGGGGGGGTTCAGGTTCGTAATAACTCGTGGAGTTAGGGAGTCCAACTGGTTTGGAAGTTTACCGGTGTGTTCAGTGTAGCTGTAATACTTTGCATTCAGTATGTAAACCAAATACTGTTTATGGTAGCAGATATTGAAGGAGCGGAATCATTCTTCCAATGTGCTGCTATATAAGGCATTTTGCTGCCTTTTTAAGATGCTCTCTATCACTTTTTGTGCATATCATTTATCTGTAATGGGTCTGGGGAGAAGAGATCTAAAGGGGAATCTGTCATTTGTACCTGTGTGATTGAGTTGATGTGTATGCACTTGTCACTGATAGGGTCTTATTGCACTCAGTTTCTAGGCCGGGCACCTGCTGGCTTTAGATTAGCATTTAAAAGTGCAACTTTAAATACCAGTTAAACCACATGTGAAAAGCATTTTACTGGTGTTTGAGAAGTTATTGGCGGGCACTCAAAGTTAAAGGCATTATAGGGATAGGATTACACTCCTAAAATGGAGCAGGCAATGTCTGGAAACCACAACTCACCTGAGCGTCGGTAACACCGCCTGGTGATAAGTGGTCATTGATAACAGCTTCAGTTTTCAGACCCGTTCCATGCTAAAACTGGTAGCTCCACACACTCAAAGCCTGTGAGCATGAATCTTTATAAATGTGGGTGGCCAGGTTATAACTGGACAAGTAGTGTATTCCTATATACTCCTGAACTGTGTGTGTAGACTGTACTCTAGTTTAGTCAGTGTGGGTAGTTCTTCTTTTTTTTTAAATGCTTATTGGGATGAACTGAATCTGTTTAATATTTAAATGTGTTTCCATACTTCAGGGCAATGCATGTGTTGGGATTTCACAGCCCCATTGGGTCACATGTATTGGTAATGAAAAGGCTAACAGTGCCATTAAGTTAATGGGGTGTATCTGTTTTACTGCTATAAAGCTTCTGTAGCCTTCTCTGTGCAGCATCTCGCTTGTTTGCTAATGCTGGATCTGATAGGAGAATCCAGGTGTGTACTATCTTGTCAGTCTGTGGTAGAGTTAAGCAACTTGTGCCTCTCAAGCTGTTCTAGAACTAAAAGTCCCAGCAAGCTGTCCACCAGGCAGGTGGATAAGGGTAGCTTTTCTGATTTTGCTAATTTTCTTTCTATTTTTTTCTTTTTTAATTTTCTTAATGTGATGCTTCGTAAAACAAGGGGTTACCTAGGAAAACAAGTTGACGTACACTCTACAGCTACAGTTTTCTTTCCTCCTAGAAAACACTTTCATGTCTGTAGTGATTTACATTCAGAGAAATAGTTTAATACATAAATTTTTTGCAATTGACGCACAATGTTTTAACTGGTGACATTCCATCCCTTGTTACAAAGTGAGTTCTTTGGAACATTTTACTGACCAGTTAAGGTTCTCTGTCCTCTTGTAGGCTTTTGACGCTTTGGAAGTGTTTTATTTAAGTGTTTGCAGCCCTGAACCAATGTTTGGGACTATTCCAAACGTAGGTGTCGGGGAAGTAACTGAACTTATAGTGACATTATCTGAAGCCAGAGAAAGCTCTGAGCTTGTTCTTCAGATAATGAGGCAGAAAAGCTTGCAGATATAACAGATTGCATATCATTTCCTGGCACAGTCTCTGTCTAAGCATTCTAAATAAGAACAGTCTTCACCTGGATTATGTGCACATTTGTTCTTTATTGCCTTTGGGGACAGCTTCTTCCTTATTTTATCGGAGCAGAGTGACACTGACCTTTTGTATATATGCAGAGACTGCAACATGTCTCCTGTGTCCGAAGGACCTTAAGGGACATGGTTGGGACTTATTTATTTCATTTTTATGTCACTCATAACAAAAATCCAAAGCATACTGGGTTTGTTTTTTTTGCCACAAAATGTGTAAGTTTTATGGGTACATATTAACTACATGGATTTTATTTTATTAAATAAATATGTGGGTACAATTCTCCATAGATTAGTAATTTATTTAGTGCCACCAATTCTGCAGCACTGTACAGAGAATAATTGTCATATGCATCAGTCTCTGCCCCAGTGAAATGGTCTAAATTCCCTAGCGCACACACACACGCACGCACACACACACACACACACACACACACGCACACACACTCTAGTGTTAATTTGTTTGCAGATAAGTCCCTGGTTGGGAATTGAAGTGATGACCCCAGCGCAGTGAGGGAGGAGTCAAACCACTTGGCCACCGTGCTAGTTCTCAATAAATCCTAAAATTCTATGCATGTAATCTCATGACGCAACATATATTATCACTATTTATTCAGCAAAAGAAAAAAAAAACTACCATGAAGAAGCCATGTGTGACAAAGTAAGTACAACCCATTAGTCTGTAGCTTGTCAGAAATAACTTGAAGTAATCCTTTTCATGAGTTTGTTTTTTGTTTTTTCTGTTTCCTACTTTTGCATTTTAGGAATTTTGGCCCACTCCTTACAACATTGCTTCAGTTCATTGATGTTTGAGGGCATTTGTTTATGTGCAGCTCCCAAGTTTCTGCCACAGCATCTCCATGGGGCTTGAGGTCTAGACTCTCAACTTGGCTGTTCCAAAACCTTGAGTCTTTTCTTTCTCTGCCATTCAGGTGTTTGGATCATTGTCATGTTGCTTGATCCATTTTCCTTCAGACTTCTGTAGTGTGATGTCTGATTTATTCTAGAAGACATATGCAGAAGCTCTTGATTGACTCATTGATAGCAATGCTGAAGTTTTCTTCTGGGTACCCGGCCACGAAAAACATTTGTTCAGTTTTTTTCTAATGGTAGTCATTACATTAACATCTCTTGTTGATACAGGCCTCATCCCTTGATGTAGCATTTGTGTTCTCTTCTTTTTTTTTTTTTAATCTCTTGGAGCATCATATGTTTTGGTGAATTTTCTTAGATTTCCACTCCTGGGTAGATTGGCAGCTGTCTTCTGTGCTTTCCTTTTTGTAAATCTTGCTCACTGTAGAATAATGGATTTCAGTCTAGAAAGAGTTATAAGGCCACATTCATACAATCTGAAGAGCAGCAACAATTACTTCTCCTAGAGCACTGTCGTCTAACCTGTGGCACTCCAGGTGTTGTGAAACTACAAGTTCCAGCATACCCTTCCAGCAAAAAGCTGCTATATATTGGCAAAGCATGCTGGGACTAGTAGTTTCATAAAACACCTGGAGTGTCACAGGTTAGCCAACACTGTCCTAGAGCATTGCAGATATCTTTTCTTCTTGGCACGGCGTTGACACAAACTTGGATGCGCCAGACTGAACTTCCAAATGTTCTGCTTTTATAAAGAGGTGGTAGTCAAATAATGAAGAAAAACTTATTTAGCAGCACCTAGCCCTAATTGTCTGAAAGACGGAAGGGTGTACATACTTTCTCACATTGTCAATTATTCAACAAAAGCTAACATAAACAAGCAAAGTAAAATTGATTGTTATTTGTCATACACTATATGGACAAAAGTATTTGGCCACACCTGTTAATTATTGGGCTATATTTTCAGGGCTTGGGTTAGGCCCCTTATCTCCAGTGATCTTAATGCTTCAGTATACAAAATCATTTTGGAAAATGCTATGCTTCTAACTTTGTGGAAACAGTTTGGGGAAGGCCCTTTGTAGTCCTTGCTTTGTGCACTGGAGCAGAAGCATGTTGGAATAGAAAGACATGGTTCGATGAGTTCAGTGTGGAAGAACTTGACTGACCCGCACAGAGCCCTGACCTCAACCCCATCGGACACCCTTGAGATGAACTAGTAGGAAGATTGTGAGCCAGGTCTTCTCATCCAGCATCAGTGCCTGACCTCATAAATACTCTAACGAATGAATGGGCACAAATTCCCACAGAAACACTCCCAACATCTTGTGGAAAGCCTTCCAAGAAGAGTGGAAGCTGTTATTGCTGCAAAAGGGGGACCAACTCCTTTTTAAAGTATGTATTTGAATACAATGTCATTATTGGTGTAATGGTCAAGTATTTGAATACTTTTGTCCATAGTGTATAACATCTAGCCCCTAACAAGTTTTGGGACTTGTTAAGGGCTGGATTAATGCTTTATATCCGTATATATAACACAGATTTGAAAGTCTGTACTTTTTCACATAACCAGGGTAACAAAGAAATATAGTTATGACTTGAAGCTGTTTGTTGTAGTTGCTGCAGAGAGCACATCAGAATGGCATTGAATCCTAGGGTAATGATTATAATTGTTCCCAATGAAGTATAAAGCACAGCTTAAAGCCAAAAAGATAAAACCACACATTTTTAGTAAAATTTGCAGGATGGCAAGTAGAAGCCAATATATTCAAATTGTCTAGGGTGACACTCGCCCCACCTCCTTGTAATCCATGTGCATCAGTCTTCAGAGTTAGATTGCGTTTGGCAGAAACAGGGAGGGCAGTATACGATTACAGTGTGTGCTCTACTGTACCGAGGTTTTCGCAAGCTAAAATTTCAAGGACTTGCACAAGTTATTCTGCTTACACTCGAGGCCTGTGTATAGGTTTTTTTTTTTTATATGAACAATGTTGGTAACTTCTCTTGGGGTACTTTCTATGGACAAAATGTAGGAATATCTCCTGTGTTCAGCATATTTTACCTGTTAATGCTACATGAAGGTCATCTAGGAGCTAGGTAAACCATATCTCTAATATATAGTAGACTTTACAGAAAACACTTACCTCCTTCTATATACCGCTTGGGGATATTACACCCACTTCAGTCCACTCTTTTATCTCCACCTCAAGCCGCTTCTTCATCTTGCTCCTGCACCATCCCAAAAACCTTCTTTATGCATCTTCTCACTCCTCAAACCCATCTTCTCACTCCTCAAACCCATTCACTGCCCACTCAATTCCTTTCTCTATCCCATTGCAAAATTTTTGACTTTGTATCACCAAACTGTACAGATTTGATTTTTCACACAACTGTGAACTGTCCAAAGATGGATAAAGGCTTTAATTTCTTAAATAAACTAAACTTATTTCAGGAGACTTTTCATGTAGTTAGAATATAATGAAATCTAGGATGAGATTTCTCCTCTCTGAGCACATCACTTTGTTATCATTCAACTATTAGTATTTTTAGAGTAACAAAAACTAACCTTAGCGGCTAATCTCTTTTCCAGAATTCTAGAAGTTGATCTGAACAGCAGAAAACCAAATACTTAGTGTGTGTACCACTCCCCCACCCATTCCCCCTTCAGCCCCCCCTACTCAATCGCCATTGTTGACGTCTTGCACAGAAACATCTGGCTTTACTTAGTCAAATATATTTTATTTCATTATTTCAATTTTTGTGTGTTTGTATTTCTGCAAAGCCTTTTACAAAGTCCCATTATTCTCTGAACAGAGCAAAAGCCTTAAAATTGTGCAGATCTCTTGCCAATTTCCCGCAACATGCTAAAACTGAGGAATATTTGCAAAATCTAGTTTAATCCCCAGCTGTTCCTGGAAGGAACAGCTGTACCTGGTGTGCACAGACCCACCAGCCTCTCTGCACTGAATACCATTTCTCTTTGCCCTTAAAATCCTTGACAGAGCAATATCCAGCCTGTAAGTTACCAATTGGAAACCTTCTTATTGTGCCTGTAAAATGTAACTAACTGGTTGACACTGTATTCAACCTGTCAACTGACAAGTAACTGGTGACAATCCAGTCAATTGATAGGCTGCGTTCTCAGGAATATGTTTATTCTACGGAATAGCTTGTAAGCAATAGATTGTAAGCTTGCGAGCAGGTCCTTCTCACCTCTGTCTGTTTTACCCAGTTTGTTTATTAGTTTATTATGTTTGTCCCCAATTGTAAAGCGCTACGGAATATGTTGGCGCTATATAAATAAATGATGATGATGGCTGCCTCCACTGCAAGTAGGAGGTGAGTGTTTCATCTGAACGAAACCATGCTCCCTCAGAAGCCCTACAAGTAAGAACTGACAACTCTCTAGCAAATGGTTTTTACTGAACAAGATCTGATTGACGATAATTTATTTACTAAAATATATTGAAAACTGAAAATCATAGCATCTAGTGGGGAAAAAGGGGCTTATTACCATTTCTAGAAAAGCACAGCCGCTGATGTGGTGAATGCGATTATAAGCTTGCGAGCAGGGCCGCCTTACCTCTTTGTTTTGCCCAGTTTGTTTATTAGTTTACTATGTTTGTCCCCAATTGTAAAGCGCTACGGAATGTTGGTGCTATATAAATAAATGATGATGCGATGAGAAGTCTAGCAGTATCATAATATTACTCCTCTGACAGTTGGCAGCCATTGTATTCTACTTAATTCTGACAAATGTTCCAAACTTTAGATCAGAAGGAAGATATACAGTCAGAAGAGAGCAGCTGCTGATGGCTCCTAAATGTTGGTCTACTTGCAACCAATACCAACCTCACAATGGTTAGGTTTCTCTGTTACAGCTAGTTGTTCAGCTGTTGACAACTCTGTCACCTGCAAAAGGAACACAAAGAAGCCAGAAGAACACGACATTCTGTACAGCACAGAATAGAACTCTTAGTAATTGCAGGTTTGGTGTCACGCCTGCGAATACCCCTTCCCTGTGCAGAAGAAAATGTTCATGGCCTAGATCCTTCTATTATTTATTTTTTTTTTCTATGAAAAGGCTTTTTATTTTCTCCACCATAAAGAGCCGTTTTTTATTTCACTGATGATTACAGTGACATGTTGCTGTCGTCAGTTGCTCTCTCAAGGTATATGAATACAAAGGGAACAACAGGCAGGTGGGGGCCTCCATAACATGCATCCTGGGTTCTGCACAACAGGGAAAAGAATAGCCGTGAAATAGAAGACTCTGACAGGATACAAGGCTGAGCACATTATAAAATCTGTATCTCTGGAGGGCTGTAGAATGGAGGCTTATTATGTTGCTTTAATAAGGTATATCTTTATTGCACATACCAGAAACCTTTTACAGTTAAGTTCTGTAAGTATAACATGCATATGTAGCCACTGCCCTTCTCGGAACTAATGTTTTGTGTATGCTTATTTAGACTTTTTATTGTTTGAATATCCTATGCTCCACTGCGACTAGATCACAGAATGCAATGATACAATTCAGTATCCCAGTCTAGAATGAATACGTCTATATAACCCCTGTCCTATATTTGATACACTCTATTAAAAAGTGCATCTAGTAGTTTTCTTTCCTACAGATTGTTTATGTTCGATGGGCTGTGCGGATCTAGTCCTCCCTCCATCTGTGCCTGTCCCCCACAATGCATTACAAATCCAACATACTCTGGTTTGAACGAAATAGAGCTGATAACATTCTGCGCTTCTCTGTTCATATGGCTGATGTCATCCAGATGACCCTACAATTTGGGGGGGGGGGGTGTTTTGCTTGTTTGACCTAGATAAAGAAAAATATCCATCTACTACAAGGAAACCCTGTCTACAGTGGCGACATTCTAATGAAAAAGTTGCAGAATACTTGTTTTACCAAACATTCTTTAGAATCTCTCTCATACATGGAGCTGCCAATGATTAATTTCTCAGGAGTGTTCTACAAAACATTTTGTCGAAAAACCGTTTAATGTTTCAGTATACGGACAAAAACCATTAAGTGCTTGTGACTCAGTGGTATTCTATTTTATAACTGGCGTTGGTAGCAATATTTTTTTTATGTTACGAAATGGCTAGTAAATGTGCATGAGACTTGGGAGCAATTTAAAATGCATCATTCACCTACTAATTAGAATGCAGACTACCAATTCACAGGCTACGCGGTGTATAGGTGGCTGGTAGAATGTGGTATATCTAATGCATTTTCACATTGCTGATAAACTGTAATTTTAATGACTGACTAGTTATCTCAAAAAGCAGAGCAACTAAATCAACACTTTTATTACTAGTACTAAAATATGGTCATGAAACTTCTGTACAAGATAATAATTTCAAACTGGCCTGTGATCTTTTTTAATGTTGCCAGTTTCTCAAGAGCTCTTTAATATATTGTGCTGGCTGGACACAGTCAGTCTACTGCATTTCTGTCAAAGGACCGTAATGAGACAGGAGTTATGAGTTTCATCAAGGAACCCCCAGTATACTAGTCCCAGGCTTTTGCTTCATGGAGTTAGACAGGTATGAAAGATGCTGATCCAATTAGAACTTGTAGGGTCATTCTAATATATTCCTTATCTATCACATGTTCTTTGAGTCCTGTGCCTCGCTAGTTGCTGCTCTTAAACTTCAGCATTCTCCCTTCTCACTCTGAACTGTGTTAAATACATCATCAATTTGGAGGTATGAGTTAAAATTGGTTCAAGAGCGTGCGTGTCCAACTCCAATCACACTGATGGCCGTATGATTGGGTAAAACTCTGCGAGGTCCGTACACAATCTATTGGACTAAATATTGCGTTTTTTTTTTTTTAATTGTATTGTAATAGAAAAATATAAAAGGAGAAAATATGTTCGTTAAGTGTATTTTAGTGTTGTAAATTTCATTATTGCAGTTTGTAGGGATTATGAGAAACCGTACCCCAACTGCAAAATAATGTTAAGGTAGTTTATTCATATTGTCCCATAAAACTGTGTCGGAGGGTTGGAGCGGAATTGAACTTAAGTGGCCGAGGCCATCTATGCACTCCCATGACTTGTTTTATTTACTTATGACGTCCTGTATAGTAGTCTACCAGTGATGTAGCACATTAAATCACAAAATTATTTTTTAAATCCCTGTACTGCTATTATCTTAAACACAAACCTTCTTTGGACCAGGCATAATGCTTCCCCTCCTGACTTTGCATTATATATCTGTCACCTGTCATTTGACTTCCTGGACATTTGAGTATTCAAACCTTTTATTTTCTTTACTTGTTTAATAAAATACAAATACCAGGAAGGCTCCCTTTCCTTTAACCATTCAAGGATTCAAACCATGCAGATCGCAGCACATAACATTGGATTACAATTAGTCTCTGTCTCTCCTTTTATATTACACACTGTAATTTATACAAACTTGCATGTTGGTGTCTGTACAGTTGTAGAAATGCGTTTTGTGTACATGGGCAACGTCTCTGTAGGATGCATCTGTTCCATAATTTAGAGATTTGCCATTAATTCATAACTTTGCTATGTGAAATGTTCAGGACACTGTCCGATAAGGATACAGCTGAGTAATGTGTGGAATTTGATTTCTAGAAGAGACTGCTGCTGGATGTTACTGTGGTATGTATCTGAAGGGATAGACATCTTGATGCCCTGTCTAGACTTTGCTTTTGGTAAAATCAGTTACTTAAGCTGATTTGCTGCATATTTTAAAAGGTGAAAGGGTTTGTAAACCAATAATCCATGAAGTAAAAGGTGGCACAACAAGACCAACCTAGACTTGCATGACATGTGAGTGCGGAAGGGCTAATCAACACAAAATCACTTGGAGGTAAATGTTTCAAGCTGCGAGTTTGCAGCGGGTTTGAAAGTGGTTGCTATAGGCAACACCTCCAATCAGATTCTAGTTATTTAGTACAGTCTACAAAATGACAGCTAGAATCTGGTTGCTATGGGCAACATCTCCACTTTTCAAACCTGCCGGAAACTTGCAGCTTGATACATTTACCCCTGTCTAAAGCACCCGATTATCATGACTGAGACGATATCACATTAGTGTGTACACTCCCACAATCATGTTTTATCATACCAAAGCACATTGTATAGTTTCATTTGATTTCATAACTGGTCTAAAAAATCTATGAATGATGTTGGGCAAATTCTGAAGTGTATATGCACTCGCGACCAGCAGTGTAGGCAGATCTCCAGAGTCCCATTCCTTTCAGCAGATGAAGAGCACAGATCTGAAGGTAAATAGTGGAGTTGTATATACATAAATCTGCATGCTCGTCTGAACTTTCAGTCGTTGGTAAAATCATTACAGAAATTGCGTCTGCAGTAAATTTCTGTAGTGCGTGTGTGTACCCAGATTTTTTCCTGGCCAAGCTTTTTGTAAAATCGTTGGATATCTCAAAGGGAGAAATTTTCTATTGTGTGTGTGTGTGTGTGTGTGTGTGTGTGTGTGTGTGTACCTAGCTTAAAACCCCAAAAATCTATCTCGTACGAAGAAGTGTATTTACTAAACTGCGGGTTTGAAAAAGTGGAAATGTTGCCTTTAGCAACCAATCAGTCTATTTATCAACCAGAGAACCCTTGATCTTGTTACCCACTATATTCATTCTATATGACTTCTTTTTAGTGCATTGATACGAAAGAAAAGAGGAGCAAGCAGAGCAATTATACATTGCAGAGAAATGTAGTATGTTTCTTTGTGTGTGGTGGGTGGCTTTTTTTTTTTTTTTTTTTTTTTTTTTTTTTCCCCCTTTTGCCACAATTTTTTCCCTTTTATTAGATATTTTACACGTTTAGTAACCGTGAAAAGCAGAGTGTGCAATGCAGGCTTCTTCTTTGAGAGTCTCATTAGTAGCCAAACCAGTTTTGCTGGTAAGACAGCACACATGTCATGTAACGGACCATTATGGCATTCTAAAATAACACAATTTCTTGGTATAGTGATCTATGCTCCATCTTAACAATTGTACCCCTTGTCTGGAATAGAAACCTGATCGATCAATCCCATTATTATTGCTGATACTTCGGGGGAGATTCAATTAGACGCACGGGGTCTCCGGAATGTCCACGTGACACCTCGTGGCGGAGATTTGACAAAAATCTCTGCTCGTTTTTTTTCCTCTCACCCCAATAGAGTTGAGGGGGAAAATGAGCGGAGATTTCTACTGTAATTGCCGGAAATGTGTGCAGTGCGATGTCTGCAACACATCGTTGGCAGTTCACCCCCCCTCTTGTCTATGAGGTATGTCTACTAAATAACGAGACTTTGATTCCACCTAGTAAACAAAGCAGTCAGAACCAGTTATAACTGCATACGTAGTAACCTTGAACCTGCCTGACAAGCTGCAACACTGACATTCAGTTGACTGTGAGTCGCCATTTAGTTTGGTTGTGTTTTCTGTAGAGTGCCGAAAAAATGCTAAATTTAAAAGTTGAACAACGTGTCCATTTGCAATTTTTAGTAAAATTGCACAAAACACCAACAGAATATTTTCAAATGCGTACTACGGCCTATGGGAATGACTGCCTGTCTCGTGCGCGTGTGTATGAGTTGCACAAAAGATTTAGCGAGGATCGTGAGAATGACGAATATGAACGCCTTGGATGACCTTCCACTTCAAGAACCGAAGAAAATGTAGAAAAAAATCAGTCAGATTGTTCGACAAGACCGCCGAATCCGTGTTCGAATGATAGCTGGAGCAGTGAACATTGACAAAGACACCATATGGAAAATTTTGCGTGGGGATCTTAACATGACGAAAGTTTGTGCAAAGTTGGTCCCAAGGGTTCTCACACCAGAGCAAAAAGAACGACGCAAGGAATGTTGTGTTGACATTCTGCAGCAACTTGACACAGATCAAAACCTGTTTCGTAAAGTAATCACTTGTGATGAGACATGGATCTTCTAGTACGATCCTGAAACCAAAAGACAGTCAATGCATTGAAAAACGCAGTCATAACCAAGAATGAAAAAAGCTCTTCAAAAAAATCAAAGCAATGCTCATTGTTTTGTTTTTTTTTGTCGATATCAAGGGTGTAATTTTGGAAGAATGGGTTCCAGAAGGCACAACAGTTAATCAGCATTATTATAAGGAAGTTTTGCAAAAGCTGAGAGTGTCAGAAATAAATGGCCGCAACTGTGGAAAAATGGTTTCTTTCTTCACCAGGACAATGCGCCTGCTCACACAACACTTTATGTGAAGCAGTTTTTGACCGACAAACGCATTACTACACTTGAACACCCTCCATATCGCCTGATTTAGCACCTTGCGATTTTTATCTTTTCCCAAAAGTTAAATCCGTGCTTAAAAGAACACATTGAGTCAGTTGATGCTGTAAAGAAGAAAATGGCAGATATGTTGAAACAAGTGACAGAAATTGATTTGCTCCATGCCTGCGACCAGTGGAAAACAAGACTACAGCGATGTATTACTGCAAATGGGGAGTATATTGAATGGGACAAACATTAAATTTGCAATACCAATAAATAAAGGTGAGTTCTTTAATCAGTCTCTTTATTTAATAGACATACCTCGTACTGAGCCATATGTGCATTCTATTCTATATTGTGTTGATTACAAATGAGACCTAGCTCATGTAACTAGCTAATACCAAGCCATAATATTTTTGTGACAAATTCTATAGGATATGTTTGATTCTACCTTCCCAAAACAGAGTGAAAAGTCCTGCTCATTTTAATAGTAGGTGATTTACGATTGCTGACTGTATAACAGCGGCAGTGAGACCTATAGGAGATCCTTGTTTGAATCCCATTGCTTCTTGTGTCATTGAATTTTTCAGACACAATTTCTTTTTGTGTCTGAAAAACTCAACCGCGACTTGTCCAGAGTACAGATCTCCATAAAGCGTGTGCTGTATTACAAATAATAAAATACAAATATACTTTTTTATTTTTTTCTCTTTGAAAATGTAACTTGGGCTCATATTTTTGGAACCATGTGTTTTGTATGAGATGTACAATCAGTATAAAAGAAACTTGTAGCTATCATTGGGAAGTAATGTTTTTTGTGACGCCCCATATTAGTTACAGGACATTTAAGTACTCCAAAATTCACAGTGAAATTTCTCACGATATCCCTTCATTCCCCACCCATATCATTTACTTAAATGGCACTACATCATATGCCCAGCTCACATATTTTTCTGTTGATGTAGATTTTGTTCCTTTGCTTCCTGTTTTTTTTTTTTTAAAATAAAAATAAAGGTCCACTTGGGTTGTGCCAGGAAATTCAAGGGAGAAAGGCTTGAATAAAAAAAACGATATTACTTTCAGGACGCATTGCAAAAGTTACATAGAAATCAGTATGCAGCAGAGGTATCCAGGTTTGATGGATCTTCGTTGGCAGCACAATGCAGCTCATCAAATAAACTTGTCTTAAGTGTCAGTTCTGCATAATGGAAAGAGATGATTTAAAGGCAGGGCTCAAAAAAGCCGCTTAGAATTTTGACAAGTCAGTGCATGGAACTCCAATCTCCTATGCTTATTCATAGCGTAATTCTGCTTCTGTTCACTCTGAAGATGTGGCTTTTTCTGTTTCTTTTGTTTAATGTCTCTGAGAAATGTTGATCTCCTACAGAGTTGAAGGAACACATAGTATTAACTGTGAAGCAACACGTACCATACATAGAACTGCAGGATCCATGCTACTCCGCAACATCCACTGGCGTTTCCTTTGCAATAAAAAATGTAAGTTCAAAAGCCAGTAAAACGACATGTCAAACACATTAGCCATTGACATGTAGTTACTCGCATTCAGGAGAGTAAAACATCACTGGCAGGTGTAGGTGCATGTGTAGGTGCATTGGAAACAATGGCTTACATCCTCAGACCCGTTTTGGTGTTATAAGCCTTGAAATCCATGATTTGGTGTTTTCATAGTACTCTCTTAGGCTACGCAAACGAGCGTCTGTCTTCCTCTGAATCAGGCCCTACTTGTAATTTTAAACGTAAATGATTTGCAGACACTTATTGTGACTTGGTTGCTTAGGATATAGGATGGGATTTGAATTGTGTTGTAGCAAACAAACTTTTTTTATTTTATTTTTTTGCACACATGTCCGGAAGTTGGACTATCTTGGTTATTCAAGTTTAAATGTTGCGTAGCAATTGCGTTCTCAAAATGTCAGTCTGTGCTCCAGCAAGGGGATATGAAAAACATGCACTGCTAGGGGTCCCTGAGGACTAGGTTTGAGAAACACTGTCCTATGGGATTGTGGGGATATTTTTGTCTTAAATTTTTTTTCTTTAAATTATTTGGTCCTGTATAAAAATTGCAGTGTGTGGGTAAAATTAACACCGCCACATGCTTCGATCTTGCCACTGCTAATACCGCTTTCATAGTGCCGCCCAGGCAATATCCTGGGTATATGAACCCGGGATATTGCCGGGGGACAGAGGCTCCCCCGGAGTCAAATTCCCAGGTAGACCTCGTTCATACTGAACATGGGTCTGCCTGGGGTCTCCATGGCGACATCAGAATAGGAGCTCTGATTGACTTCTCGTGTGTGTGTGTGTGTGTGTCCAAGCCCAGACGACCCTGGTCATCTGGGCTTGCCTCAGCAAAAAACAGGCTTTTTCGTGCAGTATGAATAGGGTATAAACTGGATCACGATCTAATTTTAGATATCACTGGTACTGGTTAGTGTGGTCAGTAATTGCGCACACAGGTCAATGGATTTGATGTTCCATCTACATTTACTGACATACCCAATAAATACCCTGTATAATTTAGTGTGTTCATTATCGAGCTTTGTAGTTGCACAGAGTCTGATAGGTGATCAGGAAAAAATGCTTCCCCTTGATCAAGCGTCTCTAAAATATAAGCTTTCATAAATATATATAAATACTTGTGACACTGTATAATTGTTTTTCTATCAGTCCCAGACATCTGAATGTTTTACAAGTGTACTGCAGTTTAATTGCTCACAGATTGTCCAGCTCCCACTAGCTGTAAAGGTTCAATAACAGGGCACCATGGCAGCGTCTGATTTTGATCTGCTTTAACTACTTTTTTTTTGGTATTTCTGCCAAGGCTCCATAATCTGTGTTCATGAAAGCGGTTTTAACTTTAATTGAGATATTGGCATCTGCACTCTACTGATGTCAATGTTCTTAAGTGCCTTCACTTACACTGCAAAACTACTCCTCTGCAGCATGTCTCTCTATAACCCACAGAGTGTGACACTGCTGCGGAAGAGCTGTGTGCCGTATGACCTCTTCTCACTTGTATCTTGACAATACGCTCATTCCATGCGCTAGAGATGCACAACAGTGTCTGAGCAGCACAGCCAGAATTCTTATTACAGGGGATTTACTCTGTGGGATTGAACATACAACAGCAGGAGTGCTGTATAGGCAGTTTGTTATTATAATAAATATGGTGTTTGGTTTTTAGGTTAAATAAAAATATCCTGTGTATGGGGTGCATTGATTTACTATTGTGCTAATAGAGCACTGCTGATTAAATAGAAAACATACTTTGCATTTTAAGAGCCTAAAAAATGGGTTGAAAACTTAGGAAACACCGTACAGAATTAGGAGGCAGCAGTAAGACGTAGGCACCACCTGGCTCCTGAGGGTGGGGTACGATAGTGCAAAGTAGTTATTTCCGACAACATACCCTGACATGGTAATCACGACTGCTGTAAATGGCGACATACTGAAAATACCGACTCCTTGACAAGCAACAATTGCTATAGATGAACATAACAGCACAAACATGTTCGTCACTTTCACACATCTCCTCACTTGTCTCAAAATATCTCCCAATTCAACACCGTTGTTCTGCGTCTCTTCCACTCATCACTTCCTCCCATTCTCTGTTACTAGACTTTTTTTGGGCTGCACCCATTTTATGGAATTCCCTCCCTCGCACCACAAGACTTTCCTCTAATCTTCAAACCTTCAAGCGTTCTCTGAAAACCCACCTCTTTAGGCAAGGTTATGATATTCCTCAACTACCATCTTAATCTCCCTAGATTACCCTATTACCACTCTCTACACTGCTAACGCAAGACTACAACCCTCTGAACAGTATTGCGCCACTCACTACTTTTACCTTTGCATTCTAGCTGGTCCATTGTGCAATATGATATAGCACATGCCCTTGTGTTTCAAACCATTGTCCCATAGATTTTAAGTTTGAGCAGGGCCTTCTTACCTCTATGTATGTATGTATGTATGTATGTATGTATGTATGTATGTATGTATGTATGTATTACCCAGTATTGTTTTATTCCACTTATCTACTTGCCTCATTAGTCATTTAGGCCAAAACCCTATTACCCCTGGGTAATCCTGTAAAAAATAAAAAGTAATGTAGTCTTTGTGCAGTATAGCTTACAATGGTTTTCGCTAATCCTATTTATGTATATATATATATATTTTCCATTCTACCCTACAATGTCCTTTTCTTGCAAAAACCTGGGGATTTGGGGGAGCAGGGGTAGTATTAACCGGAGCAAGAGAAATGAATAGCTTTCCCTTGCACACATTTTGTATTTAGTGGTTAAACTTCTGGAAACATCCAGACATTGTGTTTGGTGTGGCAATTTTTTTTTTCTTTTTTTTTTTCTTTCCCTTCTTTGGGTTAATGCAAAGCAGTTGCTTATCAAGGCTGCCCTGCTGTTTATTCAGAGAACTCTACTTCCATTTCCTTTTCACATCTGCACGGAGATTGATTTTCATAAACCTAGAATTTTTTTATTTTTATTTTCTGTTTATGCCTCTCCAGGCAAAGGCGCGTACCCCTGACGGTCTGTGGAATGCTGTCTTATGCTGGAATGTTAACTCATTAATTTGGTGTGTGTGGGACTAGGAGAAGCACGTACAAGGACAGGACACCGTAAAACCTGACGTTTGCAGAATGTAATTAAGGGGGGGGGGGGGTGGCAGTTGAACAAAGCAAGTTTCCCCAATATTGTGATTTGACTTTTTGGTTCTGAAAAAAATATTCGTATTCCAGGCTGCAGATTACTATATTTTATTACTCTCTTTAAGAAGGGAACACTCCTCTGCCTTGAAGAGAAATTCCCACTTACTGACTAATGTTTGTACTCTTCTAGTAAAAGGGGAGTTAAAAGTTTTGGCAGATTCTACTTATCTGTCAGAAATGACTACATTGAACATTACACCGGCATGTAATATATATCAACAAGTTACTGTGGTTGGTTACGAAGCTGGGAAAAGATGTAATTACACTTTTGGGTGTGCTTGATTTAAAATAATGGGAATCGCCTAAATTTGGTGCATGACCAATCTTCTCTTGGTTCACTTAAGGATTGTTGACAACTGTTACACATCTGTGAAAATGCACATGTGTTTCTACATACTTTTACACACTGTATTCACTCAACTGTACAGATCTCTACTTAGTTATTTTTCTTCTGTCTTGGACTTCCGCAATACATTGGTAGATTAGACTTTAAAAAAGAAATAAATATTCACAATTGTCCCACATGCATTGCAGTATCACTGAAAACAGCCGCAAATTGAGTTTGCATACACTGATATTCAGGCATATTGCTACTGGTCAGTCATCTCGCCGCACTTGGGCGCTAGTGAAGCTGGAATAGATCCGGTTGTTCAGAACGCTGTATGGCTGCATTTTAACATGACAAAAAAATTTAAAAAAATTATTGCCCAATTAGATATTTGCATTAGCGAGCATCTGTACCTTAGTGGGTCCCACTTGTGTAATCTATCTCTATCATCCCTATTACATCAGTTTTTGAAAAGGACTTCTAAAACCTAATTTGACTCGCATGGTAATATGCTTTCAATATTAAACATACGTGCTAACAATTTTAAGTTCATGAAGTGATCCTTTAAAGCAGAAATCCAAGCACCCCAGGGTATTGGATTCCCGCTGCTCACCCAGTTGGCTTCCAGCTAACAATTCTGCTCACAAAGTGAATAATGCAAACTGTTCTGAGCAGTCATTGCATGCAGTGATCATCTACTGAACTGCAGTGGTGCAGGAATGCCAAGCACTTGGTGTCAATTCAACAATCAAAGGCCTCAGCATATATAGGTGTTATAGTGAGGGGGGGGTTAAAGGGTAATCACTTTTTACATGGATTTTTCTCTTAAAACATAGTTTAAGTATAGCATTTATACTGTGTTTTTAATATGACAACAGAACATCCCAATATGGTGGTTGTGGTGCATATGAGAGCCACAAGCTGCATTCCCTTTAATTTAGGGAGATTTTATATAAAGGGATGTTTGTCTATTAGACGCTCAATGCCTTGAATTTGTGAACTAAAATTGGTGTAATTAAGATTTTGCTTCCCCTCCACCCTGCTTATGTGCTGTTCTCATGGCCGGCAAACTTCTCCTGCAGCTGTTACTTCCTGGTTGCCATGGTAGCAGGCTAAATGCTTTTATGTGTTGGGTGTTGTAGCTTAGGTTGTTCTGTGACTTAACACTTCCGGCCTTTGTTACAGAATTAGTAGAAAAGAGGATAGTGACATCCTCTGCAGTGTAGACCAATGGGTGGTGAGGACTACAGTATGTAGACTTTCTTTCTGAACAGAAATGATCTAAACATGTATCGGACATTTATACTGCTAGAAAACCACAGTTTTTTTGTATGTTCTTGCGTCCACTTTATAAAGTTACCATTCACATCAATGATGTCTGAATCTCATGTCCTGTTTAAAGCTTTAAAAAAAACAAAAAAAAAAACCATATGACAAAATTGGCTTTAATTTGCGTTTTGTTCTCCCAGTCTCTCAACCCTGCCCCTCTACAGTACTGCTTAATAGTGAGACGCAATCATATCAAAATAAATGTTTTTGTGAAGTATCCCTGTTAAGTCACTTACAATATCACTGCACATGGTGCTTTCCTCTGTTATAACAAAGTATAACTATTGTCTAAAGAAGGATAGGGCTCTGCGCCCAGCCCTAAATCACCTAAACCTCCACATACTAAACCCTCCATCTAAGGGGGAATTCAGTTCGCCACGGCTGCGCAGTTTTACCGTTACTATGGTAAAAATATACGGATTTGGCAGATATTTCAGTAATTTACGTGCAAAGTGTCTCGAATGCCTGTGATTCCCATCACACTGAATTGAATCCCCCCCTCCCCTCCTAAGTGTAATGTTGACTGAAGCATTCTCCAGTCCAGCCAGGTAACCTCTATATTCTTCTTCCCTCTGCCTCCAAGCTGCTTTGCACCAGTATGTTTCCACATGCCTATTGCAGCGTAAGGCATTTACTAATGATGGTGTGTGTAAGTTATAACCTAGACCAGTAGGTTCTATCCAGCTGCTCATTAAACCTTTGTGTCTCCTAACTATGCTGGGTGTGCATCAAGGAGTGTGTAAGAATCCATAGAAAATGTTAAAAGTTGAAAAATGACACATGAACTTTAAAACAAGATCAGTCACCTACGCAGTGTTAAGATATTGTGGGGTTTGAATCAAAATGCTTATAAAATATTCCATGTTAAATGGGAATATGGTAATCCTGTGGGTTTGTTTTATTTAAATTTTTATTAATTCTAAATATACTCTCCATGTAAGTAATTTGCGGAACAGCAGTTTAGCACTGGGGAACTATCACACAGTTGGAGTGTCAACGACAAAATAGGTTGGAAACTGGCTATTTAAATAAACATTCTTGGCTTCATGTAAAAGGCAAGCTTGCTTACATCTGTCATTTGCTACTATATTATTTTCCCTGTCGCTGTTTATCCACAGTAAACAAGCTCATTTATTATGCTTCACAATTCAGCTGAAATTCAATACTACACACATTCTGGACACATTGTTCAAACTTACTGTATGCAGTTTTCCAAGCACACTGTTATTCAGAAATAGAAGCTTTCTGTACTCGCTCAAGGCTGGCACATCATCTGCTAAAGGATTTTACACAAACTATTTAAATATCCACTTTACATACATTTACTTAGAATCTATGCCTTTTGTCCTGTTGTACTGGTCCATCTCCATTAAGGCTGACAAAGTAATAATTAATTTGTTGGCAGGGTGACCTACTACACAGAAAGCAAAGCTACATATGGATGACAAGAATATCTTATCTAAACTATATTAACATCTAATTTTTTGAGCGCTTTCAAAGTATTTGTGGCAAACGCCAAAAAGCATAGTGCAGTCCCATTCTAGACTCCGATCAGTATTAATCTGTTGGAGTCATAAATTGGGTCAGTATTGACATCCGTCAGCACACGTGGGATGACTTTGTCCAACCGTGATGTAAGGAGAGCTCAGAACACCGTGTAATCCGGACACTCAGATTGGCACCTGGATCTATGCAATCTTTGTGACCGATGTATGTGGCTAAATCGTTTTATAGATTTGGCAGTTTAGGGAAGTGCACATTATATGGCTAGCGTAACATTCTACAAATGTTTGGTGAAATTTTAATCACATCTACCCTCCTCCCAACGTGACCCTTTATTACTCTCAGTATTTGCATCTGTTATTGAGTGGAAATTGATATTGATTCTTCCACAAAGCTGAAATATCATACAGTGCACAATGGAACAGCTGCAGTTGTCAATTGCAGTAATAATTAGCTGACCAAAAAGTAGAATGCTTTCTTGGCTGCCTGAAACAATGACTTGACAAAGCAATATGTAGGCCTGTGGGGATACCTTTGGGTAGAAATAAGTCATGTTAACCATATTATATCCCTTACCTGTTCTCCCTAATCTTCTGACACAGCGGACTTTGCAGTTCCTTTAGACACCCCAAGCAGAGGGTCTTTCCTGCTTGGGACAAATGGCTAGCTGGGTTCTCAAAGACCCTTCACCAGAAGTCTCATTGAGCCTCGTCCACTAATTCCATCCAAAATTATATTTTCAATTCTGGGTGGGGTTATCCTTTTTAAAACAATGTTTGTTCTCAGTCTGTCAATAAATACTTTTTAATTTGTTAGATCTAATTGGACCAAGTTGGTGTACTGATGGTAGTAATTCCTCCTGTTATGGAACTTGTGCTGTATAGCGTGAGGTTTCCGTTTTGAGGTCTTGGCATAGCATGTAATGTAAATAAGCATCGGAAGCCATTATCATATGCATTTAGATTGTGCCCAGGATAAAAGCCTGAAGTGTGCCTTACGCTTGCCCAAGTAAAGGCTGGCATTTTGTGGACCGAACCAGTATTCAGCTTATCCGTTATTAGAAACAGGTAACTTTGGTGTGACATGAGCCACCCAATGCCACTTGCATCATTCACAGCACTCGCTCCTTGTAAACAGTGGCTTAGTGGTTAGCACTTCTGCCTCACAGCGCTGGGGTCATGCGTTCAATTCCCGACCATAGCCTTATCTGTGTGCAGTTCTCCCTGTGTTTGCGTGGGTTTCCTTCGGTGCTCCGGTTTCCTCCCACACTCCAAAAACATACTAGTAGGTTAATTGGCTGCTATCAAAATTGACCCTTGTCTATTTCTGTCTCTGTCTGTGTGTTAGGGAATTTAGACTGTAAGCTCCAATGGGGCTGGGACTGATGTGAATGAGTCTCTGTACAGCGCTGCGTAATCAGTGGCGCTATATAAATAAATGATGATGATGATGAACTGTTTATCTCCAATCTCCTGAGTATTGATTCAGCTCACACAATGGCTGCTTCCACTGAGTATAGGTGATCAGTTTGCTTTATATGTCTAATAATATATTCAGTATCTGTGTACCTGCAGCAGTTATCCTTTTTTTCTTTTTACAAGCCTTATTTTCCAGCTAAAACATTTGATAAAATAATCCAAATCTGCAAATAAGTCTTATGAACACAATCACACGCAGGCTTTGAACAAAAGTGTTCTGGAAATCACTGCTTCAATAGTAGGGGAAATTCTTGTCTGCTGTAAACAGCTTCCTTATTAACAAAGCCCTGGAAGCTTCCAATGTGACAGAACATGGCGTGGAGGGAAAAGCATTCTAGAATGTGATTTTGGACTCCCAAGGCAATTTGGAAATTGGCTTTCTGCTTAATAATTCCCTGCTAGCGTTCATTTCCTCCTTTCTATCCTGTTCTGTGCCAGAGAGGTCTGCAACACATTGTTCTGCCATGCAGGGGGAATTATGCTTCACTTGAACTCTCAAGTAGTTGTAGGTTCTCCAGTTTAAGCTCTCATTTCAGTGCTTGGGGTTTTTTCTATAGCTTGAAGAGAGATAGTACCCTAACCATAGCTATTCTTGCCTAAACTACCTGTTAGCAGCCATGGGGGCACACCGAGCAATGCGTTCATCATAGTATAAACACTTCACTTTTCTTATTATCACTGTAACCAAAGAGTGATCAGTTGGATATATATTGTTTTTAACATGACCACTATCCATGCACTTTATAGCAGAAACATCCCAAGGCATAGCATGAAATTGTATTTGGGACAGAAGTGCTTAGAGCGGTTCTCATTGACTGCCTCCTGTTCCATTTTACTTGCCGCTTTTTTTTCATGGTTTCTGTTCCCAATCTCTCCAAACTGAGAGGTATGCCAAGGAAGAGGGCACGTTGCCTGCAGAATGCACTCATCAATCACTGCTGTAGAATTGCATTGTATTTCAGGCAGCGGAAAGGTGAAATAGGATTTTCTCGGCAGCAATATTTTATTTATTTTCACGCATGTCCTTGAACTGCTCTTGCATTCTCACAAGAGATTTTTAATTGGTAAATAATTGTACCTTTAAATACCAAGTACAGACAAAATCTTTTGTACACCTTTTGCCCTTCACCCCCCCCCCCCCCCCCCTTCCTGTTGTGCTGTGAAATGAGTTGGTTAAATCCCTTAAAGCATGAAGAATCTGTACCCCGCTATTAACGCTGCTTAATGCCGGATTTCAGTGTAACATCTCAACCCACATGTCACTGCACAGGGCTTGATAATAGAAGAGACTGGCTGGCTCTTTCTGAACATCTAATCTGATCCTCATTTCAGACAGAATTACTCCGTTCTGCTTCAATGCTTTTTGCATCCTAAGATAAATAAAGGTCTCCATTTTTATTTATTTTTTCTTATCCCTTTCGAAACCAGTCAGGATGTCCGAGCTGCTTTAGGAAAGCAAAGATTTAATTAAATCTATTTTTTTCCTTAGAAAGGAAAATGATTTCTCCTCCTGTCAGACCATGTTACTCAAGAAATGTCCAGCTGTATCAAATGTGGAGTCTGCACTTTGTTTTTAGATAGTGCCCCACCCCCCCCCCCCCTTAAACTCTCTATATAATCCACTCACCTACCTGACCGCAAACAAAGTAATGTTGTGAACCATTGAGCAGGGTTCGCTTACCTCTCTGTATGTATTGCCCAGTATTGTCTTATTAATGTTTGTTCCCAATTGTAAAGCGCTACGGAATCTGCTGGCGCTATATAAATAAATGTTGATGATGATTGAAACAAAAATCTGCAGCTGTCTGTAACTTGTTTACCAAAGACCCTTCAGTACTTCACGAGCCACTGAGATTTAGATTGGGTAATGTGCAGGGGTTTTGTTTTTGTTTTTTTTGTTTTTTTTTATTTGTGTTTTCCTTTAAATTATTTTTAGGACTCCCCTCGCTATTTTGTGAAGGTCACCTGGCTCCTCCAACAAGATCGGGGTCGCAGAGTCTTGTTGCCACACGTGTTTGCTCTGTGTTTGGCCTTTTACAATCCTAGTACGTGTAGTGCAATTTCTCATTACTAAAGATAAAGCTCCCTAGAGTAAACTGCATTCCACATCTGCATCCAGTTCGTATACATATTGCCATGTCAGACGCTGTTATTCAGTAGACTTGTTCTATATTTAAGGTTATGAAGAGTTGAGTCTCCACACTTTTACAGGGCATAGATATTTCTAATAGACACCCATATATTGTAAGCTTGCGAGCCGGGCCCTCTTATTTCTCTTTATGTATTACCCAGTATTGTGTTGTTACTGTTTGTCCCCAATTGTAAAGCGCTACGGAATTTGCTGGCGCTATAGAAATTGATGATTTGTGCGATTCTTCAGGCTTGTGGGGGGGTTTTAGATTTTGAAGTATCTCTGTGTTAGTAGCCTCAGAAAACTGTCAAAGTTTCCTGGCACATCACCAGGGGAAAGCTTAATTTACGCAGCGTGACTAATGAGGTGTTTTATATGGAGAGCTGAAGATGATTTAGTGCCTGGAAAATGATGTCCCATCACTATTCAGGGCTCGCTCACACCGGTCTGCTTTACTTTGTCATTTTCACATGTTAATAAATGCATAAAGGTGCATTCAAAATAGGTGGAATAAGAGTCAATGTGCTGTTCCCACCATTGCGTTATCTATGTAGCACAGCGTATTTCTCGCGTGTAAACACATGCTAGGAGTATAATATGTTTCATTGGGAAAAGCGCACTGCATGGAAAATGCTTCTAAAGTACACGTTCACATGTGTTCCCAGCACGTGTGAATAAGCCCTTCTAGTGCCTGACTCGTGTACTTCATGTGTAAGATCAGGTAAATGGAAGCGTGTTAATACATTTTGGAGCTACGCACAATATTGGAGAGTTTTTTTTATTGTCGCTGAAACAGCGTAACGGTTTAGGGAGAATTGACTCCATAGTGACGATATGGAAATAAGTGGCTACATCGCAGCATCAGGGCATCTGGGTGGTTGCATGGCAGTTCTTAGTCAGTGCTTTGTTCAACTGACCTTCAGAGCAGTGTATGTAATGCTTCATGTGCTGAGCTGAAACCTCTACTGTACTGATGAACCCCAACAACAAGAACAGTCTGCCCCACTGTTGGAGGAATAATATGTCTGCACTTGCCGATGATGAGCATCGGCTTAAATGGTAGCAACCCTTTCTAAAGCGCTATGGAATATGTTGGCGCTATATAAATTGATGATGATGAAGCCTTATGGGTTCCTTTCCCCAGATCTAGGGGAAGTAGTGTGCTCTAAGGCTTCAATACCATGGTGCCGCATAAATAAATAACTTTACACCTATTTATAAAGTATCCCTATGCACGGGCCCCATTAGATGTCCAGGAACAAAAATCGCAGAGACTGTGCTCAGGATCAGCTATTTTCTGGCATGAATACCTATGGAGCCATCTGGGTGGTCTGGCCCCCTATGAACTGTGTTAAGGACACTTGTGGCTTGCCAAGGATAGTCTTCTGTTGAAAAGAGATGATGTTTGTGCAGGATTGTCGCAGGCTGATCCACTGACTGCTAAGAGACGCTTCCATCCTAGACAGTCCTGAAGAAGACGGCTACTAATTCATCTCTCTCCTTTCATCTCTTTTCTCCCTTTTATGTGTCTGTGTTCAATAAAGCTTCAGGCCGTTCTCCCCCCTCCCTTCCCTTCTCCAACACCACACAAACAGAACTTGGTTGAAATAATAAAAATATTTATAAAAACGGAATTCTGTAATGTCTGAATAGCACAGTACGTAATGTAGAGTGTTACATCGTAGGCTGTATTTCATGTATTGTGCTATGTGTGCATGTGTTGTCTACCTTGTTGTGTTGGGTTTGAGCTGCGCTGCGGGACAGTATACAACATTTAACTTTCTTATGTGGTTTTTATATATTGTGACACAAAAATGTTGTTTTCAATTAAAAAGAAAACTCAAAGGCTGCCATGTAGAAACCAGTTTACAAGAATAGCTGCTGCAACAGTGGAGATGCTTATTTGGAGTGATGTAAACTGTTCTTTGTGCTTTCAAGTTTTCTAGTCGTTGCTTGAGAGTACCGGCTAATCCAGGGGTTCCAAGTTTTTCAGTTTGCGGCACCCTTAGTCTCCATAATTTTTTCAAGGCACCCCTCCAAAATAACAGAGCAATATGTAGTTAGGTCAAAATAACATAATACGTATTTAGGTCAGGACAGAAATACTTAGTAAGGTGTTTGCAAAAATAATACATACATCCAAGGGAAAAGAATATTATATATTTTTTTCAATTGTATTTCTGTCAAAGAATAATTTACAGCTAATATAATATAAGGAATGAGATTGAACAAAATAAAACATGTACAAAAATCATCACCTTCCTCCTCGCACTCTGTGCGCCCCTTTCTCCTCGCACTCTGTGCGCCCCTTTCTCCTCGCACTCTGTGCGCCCCTTCCTCCTCGCACTCTGTGCGCCCCTTCCTCCTCGCACTCTGCGCGCCCCTTCCTCCTCGCACTCTGCGCGCCCCTTCCTCCTCGCACTCTGCGCGCCCCTTCCTCCTCGCACTCTGCGCGCCCCTTCCTCCTCGCACTCTGCGCGCCCCTTCCTCCTCGCACTCTGTGCGCCCCTTCCTCCTCGCACTCTGTGCGCCCCTTCCTCCTCGCACTCTGCGCTCCCCTTCCTCCTCGCACTCTGCGCTCCCCTTCCTCCTCGCACTCTGCGCTCCCCTTCCTCCTCGCACTCTGCGCTCCCCTTCCTCCTCGCACTCTGCGCGCCCCTTCCTCCTCGCACTCTGCGCGCCCCTTCCTCCTCGCACTCTGCGCTCCCCTTCCTCCTCGCACTCTGTGCGCCCCTTTCTCCTCGCACTCTGTGCGCCCCTTCCTCCTCGCACTCTGTGCGCCCCTTCCTCCTCGCACCATACTTCTTTCTTCTTTCATCACAGGAAGAAAGAAGCCCACAAAACTTACCAATTCGGCGGCGCCCGGGACCCGGCATCCTCCTCCCTCCTCGCTTCTCACTGAATGTAAGGCGTGACATCATCACGTCTGAAATATTCAGTGAGAAGCGAGGAAGGAGAAGGATGCCGGGTCCCGGGCGCCTCCGGATTAAGAAGCTCTGTGTTCTGTTTTTCTACCTGGCCGCGGCACCCCTGGGAGCCGCGGCGCACACTTTGGGAACCAATGGGCAAATCATTAGTATTAGTGTTCTCCAACCATTGCCTCTGCTCGTCTGTTCATGCAGGGGCTTCTAGCAGGCAGACTAAAGCAGTTCATTTGTCTGAATATGTAGGGGACAACTGGTTATACTATAGTAGTCAACACCACTTCAAGCTTCCCATGTGAAATAATGACTGCTGACAAATAGGATTTTAATTTATGATGAATGGTATCCTAACGCATCGTATCTCTTGGAAGAGGGAACCATGCCACATGGGTCACAATGTAACTGTAGTTTAAGAAGTTCCTGTCCAGTTTTAGTTTAAATATACATTGTAATACATGATAGACTACATGCAAAATCGAAAAGTTTTGGCTCATTACTGCCCAATAACTGTAGAACAGGCATCAATGTAGTTAGTCATGGCATTTCTCATGTGGGGCGTGTCACTGTTACTCAACAGCCAATAGGAGACACCTTGTCCCATAAAAGAGCCAATAGGAACTGAATTTCTCAATTGGAATCCACGTTGTGTTAAAAAAACAAAACCCTTAAATGGAAAGTATGGCCTTACAATCACTGCTGCGTAATCTGATCTACTCTTACCAGATTTATATTTTGCCCTTTAAAAGCCTGCACTAACTAAATGATACAGGAGTTGGGGAGGAACACAATGGTAGTTAATATAACAACTGCTGTTGCCAGAGACAAAGTGACATAGTAACAGCTGTAGACGGAGCCGTTAGCCCTTCACTAGGAGCGCGAGGAGCTATCGCACATAGAGCATAGCTGCTAACAAGCACATTTAGATAGGAATGAGTGTTGTGCCGTGTTCCCATGGAGCCGCTGTACCAGTGTGGATGCATTTGGCATTAAGCTAAATTGTGCTGTAAGTGCAACAAATCTCTTTTAACTGCAGAGCAGTTGATCTCTTGATTTGTTCCTCGTTTCCATCTTGCCTAATCACAATCTCTAATTTCCAGTAAAATGACTTTCTCCTCTTTCTTTAGCATGTGAATTACAGCCACATAATGCTGCTAATGACCCCATGCAGTTGTACAAGGCGGTCCCTGTGGTGTACTATGTATAGAGCATGGCTTTAACGGTAGAGGTAAAGCTCGTCTATTGCTCTTCAGTTTGGCAGTTCTTCCTATTTTGACTCTAATGTGACGTTCCCTTATTTTCTGCAGGCAAATGCCTCGGATAATGCAAACAACCTTATTGTTTGATTCAGAGCCCTGTACTTGATATGCTTTTAAATAGAATCTTTTTTAACCTACACTTAAAGGTTGTTGTACTCTGTTACATGTCACAATGTGAGGGGTTTTTATTTCTTTTTTTTATATATATATATATATATATTTTTTTAATCTTAACTATGTAATCTTGGCAGAGTGCAAGCGGTTATATTTTATAATAATTTATAAAGTGATCCTAGCTGTTTACTCTTCAAGGGACTGTAAATTCAAAATATTTTTTGGTTGGTTGTGCAAATGTACAGTATAGCTACGTACGCATGCTGTTACATGTATCCCTCTGTGTGTAGGCTATGAGAGAATGGTCTGATCTGTCATATTTTAGGCACTTTGGGATCATGCCCAATACACCATGACATCCATACTCTGGTCATGTGACATATCTCTTGCCAAGCTGTTGTACTGTGAGTGAATTATCACATGCAGATAAGATTGACAAGAGAGCCCTGGGATGAGGTGAAGGCATTATGGGAAAAAGATGTGAAACAATGACCTCTCTACTGAATGGTGAGCTCTACAAAGACACAGGTTAAATTGCAAAAATATTTTTTAATTCATACCTAAAGACTTTTAAATGAGAAAGGGGGGAAAATCTGTTTAATTATTCAAGTGACTAGAAGTTTATAAACCAACAAAATATTTGTCAATATACAATGTTTAAAGGATAAAAAAAGTATAGTAATGAGCAGAAATTGGAGTAAGGGGGGTACTAAATTATCCTCTTCAGATGTTGCTCATCTATCAATGGATAACGGGTATTTTCCTGTGTTGTTGCAGTATGTGACAACTATAAACATGAAGTAAGTTTTTATTTCTTATTCACTGGTTAATGTTTTCAGATCCCTTTGCTCCACTCAAAAATTTTTAATTTGAGACTTGTGCTTAATCACCATGTAAAGATAAAGTAGAGATTTACTTTCCTGGGATACATCGTTCTCTTAAACCACTGAGGTTCCCTAAATCTTCTATGGTCTAGTGCAGGGGTGTCCAACCTTTTAGCTTCCCTGGGCCACATTGGAAGACGAGTTGGTTTGGGCCGCACATAAAATACACTAACACTAACGATAGCTGATCATCCAAAAAAACAGAAAACATAGTTAACATATTAAACTTACTTGGAAATGAAGTTAGTAAGAGTTAGGAAACCTGTTGCAGAATCATGATTAAAGCAGTAGTCCCATTACCAGCTGCAATTTAACTTACCTGCATCTGTCCCTTAGTGGGGTTCGGGGAATTAAATGCCAAAAACTTTTTTTTCCTCTCTTTCTGCACCCATGAATCATTTTTTTTATTGACCAGTTTGAAATGGTCACCGATATAGGTAGCATCTGGAGGACTAATAGAAATCTACAGAGATTTAAAGATAGGGTGGCGGGAAAAATGGCTCATGGAGCAGCCTCCGATGAGGGTAACAGTGGGTGATATTTTCACCCTACTCAGCACTGCACATTTAAAATGGTTTAAAATATTAAAAATGCAATCCTCTTTTAATATTTATATTAGGTACATAAAGAGAACACAGCTAGTTCATAATTGCATGGTGCACAAAGTCCAAATTCAGAGTAACAACAATAAGATACTGGATAATCTTTCACTGCTGCTGATAGTTCGCGCGGGTGACTCCCCTGTGCTGTGCTACGCAATGGATGTCGGGCGTGATGACGTCACCCCCTATATTCACTGCGAGCGCCACACGGAGGAGGAGACCAGGGAGGGAGCCGGAGCGCTAGCTGACGTGACCGCAAGGTAAGGTTTTTTTTTTTTTTTTTTCAGGATATTTTTTTCATTAACAGCGCTGCCCGCTCGCTACAACCGCTGGGCCACCTTTACAGGCGGGCTGGGGCGCATGCGGGCCGCGGGTTGGACAACCCTGCTCTAGTGTGTGGCCCCAAATAATGAATCTGTCTGTCTGCTTTTTCTCCAAGTGGTCAGGACGAACCGCGAAACATTAGTTAATGTCTGCTAAATGGCAACTAAAGGGAGATGGGGTGTTTTCACGGTTTACTGTCTCATATATTGTACTAGCCAAATTAATGACCAATAATCATCCTTATTTTTTGAAGTGAAAACCTTTTTACTGCTACAGAAATTTTTGCAATGTTTATCACAGGAATGTAAGCCATTTTGCTTGAGTTAAATACCGAAGAGTGTTAAGGGGAAACACTTGTGCTCTTTTATACTAAAGCCAGCCAGCTCTGAAACGCTGCATTCAGTGTCTTCAGAGACTAAACGATCAAGTGTGAAGAGGAAAAATGCTTTCCCTGCTACATGAAGAGACTCAATTTGGCACAAAGTGTCTCTGGTACGCCCGTGGAGACACCTCACGCTGATCTGGCTGGGATCTCCAATCGTTTATGTGCAGGGATGCCTACCGCAATTGCCAGCAATGGGCACAGCACGAGGTCTACACACTACGTCGTTGGCAATTGAATCTCCCCTTTAGTATGTCACCATGGCAATGATTCTGCTCCTGTAAAGCCTCCCCCAGTTCACAAGGTTGTTACTGCACTTAGGGACCTATTCAATTAGCTGCAAGGTTACATAGTAGCCTCTCTCGCTGTGGTTGTGCATACAAAACCGACAATTACAGTAATGAAAATGTTGTTAATTTTTGCTCACACCTCATGATGCCTCTACAGCCCCTTAATGCACGCTCTCCTATCCTCATAAATGCACTACGATTCTTATAGTGCATTGGGCCTGTACACACACTTTCTTGCCTGCAGTATTGAGAAATGTTAATGGCTTGGTAAAAATACAACGGAGTTCTGTGGGAATGCTCATTAAGTACATAGTACTATGCAGCAAGTTAGCTTTCATATGTGTTGATGAACACACCTCTAATGCTTAATTAAAGATAGGGCAAAGGTTGTTGTTTTTTTTTTTTATTCTGCACTTTTAACTAGTGCTGTGATTTAAGGCCCGTGTATATAATCCCTAATGTCCTCCCCAGAAGACTGATCGAAGTGGAAGTTTGGCCTACATCATTTATTGTCCAGCCCTGCTTTGTACATTTACGTATTGGAACTGAATATTTATAGCCGACCTAATGATACTTGTCTTTCCATGCTATTGGGATCATGTATTTGTAATAAGGAATTTTATTATAATTCTCCTTCGCCTCGTTACAGGCAGAATAATTGTCTGCAATCTGCTCTACCATAGAGACTGCTGGTATGTTCAGCTTTCTCATTGCATGCATTAATAGCTCTATTTAAATGTTTCATGTAGGCACGAAGGAATGCGAGTTACAGCTTTTCTGGATCTCATAGTACAGGATTTTCTTTATAACCCACATTATCATTAATGAATAGGTCCCATTTATCTGTCAGATGACTTCTAAAAATCTGCATTAATTATATAGAAGATACCACACATTTATATTCCTTTTCTGTTTTACATGAATAAAAGGGCAGGTTCTTAGACAGTATTTACTTTTACTTCACTTAAACCTCATTGGTGATGTTGCAGAAGATGACATAATGTTACACATTATATTAAAGTTTATGCACTAGAGTCTATGACCTTCCAGTAGGCCACACTCCTTCCAGTGAGCAGAGTAGGATTGGTCCATTGAGCGGGATCCTGGCACCTCCACAATGGTTCAAGCTTCTGCCGCAGAATAAGGACAGTTTGCTGAAACTCCAATGTCGGCAGCACTGATAGGTTGTCTGGAATAGCTGTGGATTTGTGAGCTAAAATATTTAATAGAACCTGGTAACCTCACAGAGGCACGGGACAACACGGCTCATGTGATGTGCTATATTCACATGTATTTTGGCTTGTCCCACAAAATGGGATGTAATATGTATTATCGAATTGTGGTGGGGACCTATTTATCTAGAAATTCAACCGAATTATGAGGTGTGACATTAAAAAAATGAATAAAAATTGTACATGGCTGGAAAAAATTGGAACTTAAAAATGAACAGCAATTACAAATGGGACTGCTCCAGCAATACACTGATCCAGTCAATATAAGTGTATAGGACCGTTGCTTACTAGTTTTGTTTCATGTTGTGCTCTGATAGTAAAGACGGCAGCTGAGGTTTGTTTAAACCTTTGTTGTAGAGAGCAATTTTTGCTGGCTTTTTAACACCATGTGGGTGAAACAGAACTTGTTGTTGGGATGGTATCTGGTGGCTTTCATCTTCCTTTGTGGCAGGAGTAGTTTCTAGTGTACAACTGTTGGACCTTGTACTGCATATATTAGGGGACAGCACAGTGGTTAGCATTGCTGTCTCACAGCATTTAGCTTGGTTATGCACTGCGTACGTAACAAGTATGCAATGAATAAATAAAGGTTAATACTGTGTGCTGTCTAAACGTCTGGCCAGATTCCTCTAGCCTCGCTTGACTCTATGTACATGTTGCACACAGGCAGGGCAACTGTTTTGTGGGTTAAATATTTCAGAATGTAGCCTACGTGACCTCAATGAGGCATGATGAAACTAGCCAGGTCTGTGGGTTTCCAGCGAACTATTACAAAATAGCTTCCTCTACTATGTAGGCGATTGGTACAATGTAAGGATCCTCATTTTCTTTTATTTCTTCTTTTTTTTTTTTTTTTTTGTAACAGGGAATCTACCTATTGTTAAATAAACATGTTAGCATGTAACATCCATAAATGCAAGGACCTCTGTTTTTTTCCCTTTATGTACAAAAGCCGTGTGTACAGTTTTTTGTGTGGCACCATAAAAGGGATAGAGTCTTCATCTCCAGCACATACGCATCTGTTTATGCGGAAGTTAAGTTTCTATTTTTTTTTTTTTCTTTTAGAAGTAATAACTTTTTTGGCAATAAAGTCTAAGACTGTAATCTCTCTTCTGTGCTATGAGTGCTGTGTGATTGAAAGTCACAGCTGTGGGAAATCGGAAGTGGCTGATATTTCATAAGGGTTGACATTGCAATACACTTAGGGGTCAGCACATATGATCCTGTCTGATATAAGTTTTTCCTGAGGCTGCTGTGTACAGAGAGAAGTGACTGAGGCCTCTGCAGGTTTATTGAACTCAATAATTGTTGTTCAGCAAAAGAACTCTGCAAAATTGCCAATGAATTCTTTGCAAACTTTATTTATAGTCAATTACTCTCCAACAGTTTTGCATAAAATGCCTCATCAGTCAGTGGCTGGGAGTTGCAGTCTTGCAACAACTTGGTATCTATAGGTTGTTCAACTATGCAGTTTATGCAAAACAGGTATAAAGTGGAAACTTGGGGCCTCTTACACGCTGGCGTTATATATCGCATGCTTTTGCTAATGTTTAATGCTAGTTAAAGTATGAAAACTGCTATAGAAATGGAACCTATAGGTCCCAGTGACCCTATACCCACTTCCACTGAGGCCAGGTCATCTTTTAGACCAGAGGTGTCCAAACTCGGTCCTCAAGGGCTACAAACAGTCTTCAATGTGTGATACATTGTCTGATGCTTATGTCAAGTGGAGATCTAGTTGTTCACCCATCTCCAAAAGCTTACTTGTCTGAGAAAACTGATGCCTTTCTATTCATAAGGTTATAATAATACTGGTCACTCATTAGGGAATACTGCACAGGAAGGAGAAGTTACACGCAGTTTGAATGTATTTTTATGTATTTGTAAATGATATTAGATAAGACTCTTTGCCAATGCAAACCAAAAGATGTTTATTATTTATATTTATATTCCCATATTTAGTTATCTTGGCATTCTCAGTTTGAGGTATCATTCAGTGGGTGCATGGAAGGGCTCAGGAAGAACACTTTCTCCCACTATGAAGTTTTACAAATTTTCTTTTTACTACTAGGGTCTGGACATTTTTATTGTCTTCAATTCTCATCTCCTCTTTGTCCACAATGTTTGTTAGAACAACCTGTACCCAGAAGAGCAATCTGTTCTCATTAGAATTAGAAAGAATAGTAGGCAGGGTCATGATGCGAGTAGGGAGCACAAATGCTTCAGTCAACATTACTTCTCCCCTGACACCGCCCAACTACGTGATTTCTGTATCGCGCTCAATTAGATTTTCCCCAGCTTCAAATCTTCAAATGCTCCCTGAAATCCCACCTTTTTACTAGATGTTACCATACTCCTACCTATACTACTCACACTACTATACCCTCTACTGTCCTAATCTCCATTCAGAGCCACATTTTTTCCATTAGATTGTAAGCTCTTATGATCAGGTTTGTTGTTCTCCTTGTATGTCCCAGTTTTATGTATGCCTTGTCTTCTCCACTGGGCGGTGATGTGTAGCACCGGGACTTCTCAAAACCAACCTTAATAACAATTAATAATACATTTAAGTTTTCAGAAGCTTATACCTTCTAGCTGTACTTTATATAAGGCGACCTGTATTTTAGGCTTTAGTGACCTCTGCTTAAACTCTTGTCTCTTGAGTCTTACTCCTATGAGGATTTTTCAGTCACTAGTTTTAGCAGAACTATCACTTTGGCTCCATCATATTTCCTTTTATTTGTGTTGTCTTCTGTTTCTGACCTTGAAGGCTCCAATGTAATCTACTATCTTAACTGACTGAGCTCTGCCTGTATTTGCCTCTAGCAAATCAGTCCGACCTGGCAATTTCCTGTATTAATCCAATCTAAAGTTGTAATTCCTCTAGAATGCCAAACAAGCTTGCCAACCGTCAGTAAATATTATATGGGGAGAAAGCGAAAAAACAAGAGGTTAGTAAAAGTCACATTTTTAATACTGATGTTTGGCCTGGCACTGTTCTGTTGCAGAGTACTTACTCTGCCTCGCTGAACAGGCATCTTAGAAATATCTGATTAAATTGTGTTATATGAGAGGAACCACCTGTGTCCCCAAACTGTATTGTGTGTATTCAACCTTTATAAAATGCGGGCTCAACATGTTAAACATGTGTGAATCTTCCCCCCAGGAAAATCCCAATAAAAAAAAATT